>NW_006767640.1:556687-598409 GCF_000300595.1 Phanerochaete carnosa HHB-10118-sp | reverse complement strand
GCACCTTGTCTCGTATAGCGCACCTAACGGCATGCACACTGCGTTCACGGTATGCATCGCAGTCTGTAGGCTCCCACATGATGAATGCTCACATGTGCGTCCAGTCCAGGACTCGATCCCCGCGCAACATGCACCACTGCGAGGGCTGCTTGTCGTCAAACGCTTACAGTGCGAGTGACACATACGGCGGCAACATGCAGCGGCAACATGCGGCAACGACATGCGGCCGCTTCGACTGTTCGACGTCACCGATGTGTTCATAACACCTACCTGCGCCCATGTATTTACTGTAGCTTTGCGAATATATTATTCTTTGTTTTCAATTATGATGTGCAAGGTGGCTCCCAATATATTGAAATATTCAACGATTTATTGCGAGCGGATACCCAGACTGGCGCTCGCTGGTAATGCCTTGCCAGCGCATACCAACCTCACCAGCATGCTATGCATGCTAAAGGATCCCAGACTGATATGTTTGATAAATCAAAATGGTGCTATATCTACGTTGAAATATTTGTTCCCAGAATGATTACCATTGTAAGTGAGGTTAGCTTTACCAGGGCTGCCCAGGCTATATAAGCCGCCGATTTTTTCGCTGATGATTTATGCATGACAAATATGTCACGTCCCGTGACTTTTGTGACTTTGAGCCAATTTGCTGTCACGTATGTCACGCATCGTGCATTAACTGCATTTTGAGCTGATTATAAGGCTCTGCAAGTGGCTATACACACCTGAGCTCTTGCATTAAGAGCTCCATTCACTACATGATCTTCTTCAACTATTCTGAGCTTGGCTGAGAGGAGCCGACGCCTGTGCGCGTGAGTTATTGTCATTGGCTGCCAGTCTGCTAGCCGCTTTGATGCGAGCACTACTAATGTATGCAGATTTTTGTTCTCATACGGCGTACACTTCTGTGGGCTGAGAGGCATGATGTAAGGTGCTTCTAAACAGCTATCAGGGCATGGGAAATCAGTTACAAATTTTATAAATAGATATAACCCTCTCGACTGATTATTTTATGCACAATGGCGGTCTCAAAGGCGGCGGTCCACCAAATTCCTTATGCATTATGCACTATGAGATATTTTGCACAACCTTGCGGTGACCGAGTCCGTCCCCGCCTTGCCTTATGCATTATGAGCGTTTATGCATTATTAACTTAACGACTGTAGTCAGTCAAGCTTCGCGTGCACGCATGGGTCTCCTGGGTCTCACGGCTCAATAGTGGATATCAACTCATCTCTTTCATTTGATCTGAGGGCTCCTCGAGCCAGCGTCCCGTGACAGAGCGAGTTAATCATCATGCACAGCCGTACTAGTACTGGTGCGAAGATCACCGTTCTACGAGAATTTCTGCAAGAACGCCGCAATATTCAGTATCGGCAAAAAGGGACGGAGATTATATTGCATTAAAATGCAATATAATGCGATCTGGTCCGTTATCTTGCATTATAAACTCAAAAATCACTAAAAATCACATTATAACGCATTATAAATGCCCGACGGTGCATTATAATGCATTATATTTGACCGCCCAATGTGCCGATGAGCCATCCCCCATTGATGGGCTACCCATACCCTCGGACAAGTAAAATCCAACCCCCCGAATGAGCGAATTATCCTGCAGGAGGAGCTTGAAGCTCATGCCGCTCACCGCATGGTCTCGGAACCTCGCCTCTGGAGTAGCGGTGTGAGTATGGAGCCATGACCGTATTCACAGTCATTTGCAGCCATGACTGCATCTCAGTCTCGGCAGACGCGAGTGATCCCGACTGTGTGTGCGTGGTGATCACGCCTCGAAAAGTTGTTGTGCGGTTCCAGCGATGTATTTGCTGCACACAGAATCAGCTGCCTCCGTCGTTACGCACACCATGCCGCCACCTGAAGGTAGCCCAGTGCTTGTTTTTATTACAGCTGATTGAAAACTATCACCTAAGACGGAAGCGGAAGGTACGTAGAGCAGGGAAGTTCCCGCAATAATTTAGCGCAGCTGTCGTCCTTCAAGTCGTCGGGGCGCGCTTTGCGTGCCACCGCAGAGTGCTAATTTTTCTGGGTAGGCCATGCCATAGATAGCTAATTCGGGTACAAATCGAGCCTCTTAGGGCACTCGATCCGCGTTCGGGTACAAGCAAAAGTCCACGGGTACAAACCTCGCCGGGCGCCACGAAGCCATCAGTCTCGAGGGTCGAACTTTGAAACATCTCAAGGCGAAAGTCAGTTTCTATGAAAGACTACAAGTACGTTTAAGCTCATCCCATCTAGGCAATCGCACCTGATCCAGGTCCTGTTGTGCTATATAGCTCCTCCTCCCTCTTACGCATCTCATCCCACTCTGGCAGCCTGAACGCCTCCGGAATCTTGTCCCAAGCTTCTTGGCGGACCTTCTCGTACCTCTCCTGCACGGCTTTCTGACATGAGGAGCAAAACCCAGCGACTGTGCCACCCGGCTGGAAAGAGACGGGTGTCACTGGGTTCATGAGCGAGGGTGCAACCTCAAGCTCAGCTCTGAGCTTGTGCCGGTTCCGGAAGCACGCACCGGTCGAGGTGGAGTTGCACTTGGTGGTGATGTGCATTTGCTCGGAGAAGAGCGGCTCGAACGTGAGCTCCTTTCCGAGGGACCACATGCCCGGGATCGCCTTCAGGAGCACGTCTCTGTTCAGTGGCTGCAGGAGGCCTGAGCTCCCGGCGTCCACGATGATGTCCATCCCAGCGGAGTACAGGGAGAGCAAGGCTGCGGGGAGGAGAAGTGGCGCATCCGCGTCTCTGGCTGCGTTTGCGACCGCAGCATCCAGCGCCCAGCCCCTACCTTTCACCCCTCGAGACACGGAGCACTGGCATCCGTCGCCCACGACGTGATCGTACTTCGACAGCGTGTCTGGATAGTCGTGCTGCAGGAACGTGAAGACTTGACGGCGGAGAGAGTGGGCCTGGTACTTTGTCGAGAGTCGAAGCAGCTCGGCGTATTCGTGGCCGCTGCACGAGTCGCCAAGCAGGAACCTAAGCGCGCAGCTTATGAGCGTTGTGAGCTGTATACACAGACACACGACTTACGTCGGATCAAATATTGCCTGCAAGAACGTTGCCATATGCTTTGGTTCGTCGTGCACCTTAACAAGGACACACCCGTCATACTGCTCCTGTTCTTTACTCGGCTGAGGCAAAGAGAATATGTCCGCGAATAGCAGTGCGTGCTTGGATAGCACAGACTTGAAGACTTTAAACACAGTGTCCTCTGCTTGGAGGACTATGTTTCCGTCTTCGAACCACAGATCTGGATGGCGCGAAAGGGTGTGCACTGGGATTTCACGATCGGTGTCTGCTGCCATGCTCTAGCAAAGGGTAGTGTTGCATGCCTATCAAAACGCAACCAAACTTAGGAATATGGAGAAGCCGACCTAGTTCGTATTGGCGAACAGCTGTTCGACTATTTGGATCGATGGAGAGTTCTCTAGACGCTGCCTTGAGGCTGCCTAGACGTCCCAAATCCGGCACACGGTTGGCATGAGGCCGCATATGAAGCCCTGGCATGATATTCAAGAAACAAGGTTCCAATAAGCTCACGCCGTACTTGCCAATCCCGGCAAGAGCAGTGATGCAGAGCTGAACAATAGATTAGATCAATTACGTGTGGCGGTAACTAGGACGCACTCTGCGAGAACGTAGCTATCAGTATCACGAACGCAACGATAAATCCATGATACGCACTTTGGTAGAAAGCCCACCACTCAATATGCTCGTCGATCAGCTTCTTGCTGAGCAAGCCTAAGTGCCAACAACACAAGTGTCGAAGAGGTGGCGTTGGTCAAGAGCAGGCTAGGCTATCTGTCGCTGAAGTTCGAGCCCGAGACCTGAAGCTTGAAGCGCCGCACGCCATGCAGACATGTCGCCCACAAGCAATCCATAAATACCAGATGGTTGGCTCAAAATGAAAGGTATACAAGTATCAAAGCCAAATCATTATTCCGTTCACTTTTGCCTCTTGTAAATTTTCTCGAGGAAGCTCACGAAGACCTCGCGCTTGAGTTTCACCTCGCCCTCGGCACCCAGACCAGCTTCGGGGATGGTCTGGATGAGGCCCATGATGCGCTTGTACGCGTCCTCCTCGTACTTGGCATACTTCTCGTGGACGCCGGTGGCGTTGAAGATCTGCTTGATGCGCTGCTCCGCCGCGGCGTCCTTGCGGCCGTAATTGGCATCGAGCACAGCGCGCTGCTCGGCGTTCGCGGACGCAAGCGCAGTATTGATGCACCACGAGCACTTGTTGTCAATGATGTCTGTGCCGATCTTGCCAATCTGCTCCGGCGTGCCCGCAAAGTCGAGGTAGTCGTCTTGAACCTGGAAGTACTCGCCGAGGGGGAGCAAGATCGAGGATGCGAGTGCATACGGGTCCTGCGACTCCTGGTGCGAGATGCCGCTGAAGTACATAGCGAGTGCAACGGGCAGGTAGAAGGAGTAGAACGCGGTCTTGTAGAGCACGATGAGACGGTGCCTGCAAAAGAGTTAGCCATAGGCTGTTTGACAGGTAGATACATTACGTACCTCTCGAGTGAGAACTTACTGAGATCAACCTTGTCCTCAGGGGCAGTGATGAGATCGAGGAGCTGGCCAAACTCCGTCTGTAAGCTTGCCTGTGGATTCATACGTTAGTCAAGACGCCGCAACTGACACGACATGTCGCGCACCTCGTGGAACGCCTCGACCAAGTTGATATATGACTTGTCCCCACGGAGGTGCTTCTTCAGGAGCCAGTAGATGGCGGCCTCGAGCAAGAATGCGTCGTTAATCGCGATAAGGCCAACACCCTCGTTGCGGTACCAACACGGCTGGTCGCGGCGGGTGATGCTCGAGTCCATGACATCGTCCGAGACGAGGAAGAATGCTTGTAGCTGTGAGGTTGCATGTTAACGCGCGCAACGAAGCGAAAGGAGCAGGTGTACGCACGAGCTCAACACACCAGCCCAGGACAGCGCTCTTGAAGTACTCCTCATCCGTCAAGGCACGCCCCTTGAGTATCTGAACGGAATCGACGACAGACAGGCCGCGGTTGAGCTTACCACCTGGAGCGTTGTAGTCGAAGTTCTACCACCGCGCCTCGTTAGATCTACTCTCTCACCGATTCCGCAGGCAGGATTCCACAGCCGTGACAATATCAGGGTCAGAGAGGAGTGCCGCACCTTGGTGTACCAAGCGATAGCCTCAGCAGGCATGCCTTGCGCTTTGATATGCTCGACGAGCTCATCACGGATGACGGTGTACACCTTCTCGAACTTGGCACGTTTTTCGGCTTTCGACATCGTTTAGTTCAGCTGCGAAGTGACGGAGGAAATGAAGGGCTGGGAACAGACGGAAGACGAGTCGTGAGGCGGTCAAAAGAAAACTTTTATATATGAGACTGCAGACATCGTTCCACAACTGGTCGACTGCCGTGCGCGCGAGCTCAACATTCTATTTTCCACTGGCGCTCCGGAGGCTGCCACCGTCAAAGTTTACTAGTTTACTCTTTGCCCGGAATCGTGCAACAATGAGCATGCGAACGCACAAGTAAATCGTGAGTGGTGGGTTCCATTGCAGGGGAGATAGGCGACTAGTGTGAACATAAAATACAGGGACAGCATTGCGACGACAAAGTGAGGATGTGCGAGGTATGGAACGACAGAGGTGAGATGCAGCAGAGTAAGCTAGAATACTTTTTGAGTCCCAGAATCTATCCAAAGCCCTAGCGGTGCTCAGCTCGCCGCCGTGCTCAGAAGCCGCCCATGCCGCCCATTCCACCCATGCCGCCGCCCATGCCGCCCATTGGGGCCTTACCAGGCTCCTCAGGGGCCTCCACGACGCACGCCTCGGAAGTGGTGAGCAACGAAGCAACACCAGCGGCGTCAACGAGCGCGGTGCGGACAACCTTGAGCGGGTCGACAATACCGGCCTGGATCATGTCGACGTACTGACCCTTGCTCGCGTCATAGCCCCACGCGAACTTGTCGGCAGTAGCGTACTGCTGCTGAAGGGTACCAACGATGACGGACGCCTCTTCGCCCGCGTTCTTGTAGATCGTACGGGCGGGGTAGGTGAGCGCGCGGCGGATGATCTGCACACCAAGGTCCTGGTCGAAGTTCGCGGTTGGGAGGGGCTTCGCGTCAGGGGAGGTGGGCAGGCTCGAGCCGCTGGGCGCGCTGGAAGAGAGCATAAGGGATGCCTTGAGGAGAGCGACACCACCACCGGGGAGGATACCTTCCTCGACAGCAGCACGAGTTGCGTTCAGCGCATCGTCGTAGCGGTCCTTCTTCTCGCTGACTTCGACCTCGCTGCTGCCGCCGACCTTGATGACAGCGACACCGCCGGAAAGCTTCGCGAGACGCTCCTGGAGCTTGGTCTTGTCGAACTCGCTAGTCGTGGGATCGGCAACGAGCGCGCGGATCTGCTCGCAGCGAGCCTGGATCGCGTCCTTGCTGCCCTCGCCGTTGAGGACGATAGTGTCGTCCTTAGTAATAGTGATAGAACCAGTCGAGCCGAGCATATCAGCGGTGACGCGTTCGAGCTTGATGTCGAGTTCATCGGTGAAGACGGTACCACCAGTGAGGATCGCGAGATCGCCGAGGATAGACTTGCGGTTATCGCCAAATCCGGGAGCCTTGACAACGCAAACCTGGAGTTGACCACGGAGCTTGTTCAAAATACATGCAGCAAGGGCCTCGCCATCGACGTCCTCAGCAATGACAAGCAGCGGGCGGCGCTGCTGGGCGGCAATCTCGAGGGAGGGAAGAATATCTTGGAGTGCAGAGATCTTCTTCTCGCTCAAGAGGATGAGAGGCTTCTCGAACTCGACCTTCTGGGTCTTAACATCGGTGACGAAGTACGGAGAGGTGAAACCACGGTCGAAGCGCATGCCCTCAGTGATCTCAATTTCGTCCTCAATGGTGCGGCCCTCCTTAACAGTGATGACACCCTCCTTGCCAACCTTCTCCATGGCTTGGGCAATGAGGTTGCCGATGTGGGTATCACCATTAGCAGAGATAGTGGCGACCTGAGCAATCTCAGCGGTGGTGGTAATTGTCTTGGCTTGCGACGAGAGGAATTCGACAACACGGTCTACAGCAGCCTGCGAGCCACGGCGGAGGTCCATTGGGTTGCAGCCAGCAGCAACGTTCTTTACACCCTCCGAATAAATTGCACGAGCGAGGACAGTGGCCGTGGTAGTGCCATCACCAGCAATCTCGTTAGTCTTTTGCGCGACATCCTGGACAAGACTGCATGCAAAGTCAGTGAGACAAATCCGTGGGATAGAGTAGTTACTCACCGGGCACCGAGGTTCTCGAACTTGTCTTTAAGAGAGATGGACTTCGCAACAGTAACACCATCTGAAGGACAGGATCAGTAAGTTGCCTGAAAACCTTTTACGAAAGACGAGTGCCCCATTCAGGAGACGCGAAGTCCGGACATGCCGCCTGTGACCGGAGCCAACACTATGCGAGCAGTTCAACCAAATTATTTGGGTCGCGGTGAGCAGCCACGTCATTCGCGTCGTGCGCGATGGCGCAAGGGTGCAGCAGCAAATATCCCCACAGTTTCGGAGTCGAGCGTCCCGATCCATGCCGACATCGGCATACAATGGCGAACGAAGACGACGACGCGCCGGACACATTGTGCCGGCCATTTTTCTCGTCAGTAATGTCGAGCTTGCGTAGTGCCAGCCAACGGCGGCTTCGCGCTTTGAACGTGCATGCGAACACGTCATAACGCGGACTGGGACCCGCTGTACAGAACAGCAAATAGACACCAATGCTCACCCTTAGTGATCTTCGGACCACCGAAGGACTGCTCAATGATCACATTGCGACCCTTCGGGCCAAGCGTCACGCTAACGGCGTCGGCGAGGACGTCAACACCCTTCAGGATGCTCGCACGGCCGTCGTTGGAGAACTTGATCTCCTTGTGCGCGCCGCGGGTGAGCGACGGACGAGCAGCCCTGGCAGCAGCACGGCGCAGAGCGCGGGTAGAGTTGTGCGAGAGGTGATGCATGGCGAGATGGAGGTGGTGGACGACGAGAGGGAGAGAGCTCGGCGAGCAAAGCGTGCTCAACGGCGAACCAGACTTTTTGAACGTTTTCCCACGGAACTCTCTAGAATCACGCGTAACATTCCACGTGGCAGGCGTCACGCTTACACACTCGGACCTCTTTGTCATAAAAGATATGCGGTATCAGGCCTATCAGGTTCGATAACTATACAAAAATGTCTTTTTGTTTTGTCAAAAAAGTCACATTGTCTTAGTGCGGTCCATGCCAGACCACAGCCATTCTCCGTCGGTGTTGACATCAACATCAACATCGTGTAATCGTTTACCGACCTCGTCCAACCAACAAGGGAATGGGTAACGGCGTAATGACCAAACTTAAAACCGGAAAATGTGGCCTTTTCTGGTTCAAAATAGGCAATATATATTTATGATCCAAACACGAGAACCTATTTTTTTTCTCATTCCGGATATTCTGCTCGTCACTGTTGCGGTCCGCGACAGACTACTTCTAGCTAAAGATGTGGATGCTAAGAACTGCGAAACGCACGGAGAAAGCATACGGAGAAGCGGATGAAAGTACACGGTCCTGGTCAGCAATAGCACATGAAGCTTGAGTTGTGGTGTCTAACCTTAGACCAGCTTGATGAGTTAATGTACCACTATACTTAGTCGAAGACGGCAGAATTTGAGCTGTATGACGTTGCTTTAATTATGCAGTGATGCCACATCGAATGAAATTGGACCCAGAAAGGCCCTAAGTTCGCCACAGATACATTACACTAAGGGTATACCAGCACACGCAACAGAGCAAGGAGAATGTCGGAGGCAGTAAAGGAAAACTAGGGATATAGCTCTCAGGCAAGACCTGAGATCCTGAGAGCGTCATCACTGCAAAGTCTTCTGAAACCATACGGCCACCTGCTCAAGCGCTCCATTGTATGCTTCCACAATTTCTGGGATTGCAAGGTTAGGGCGGGCAGCAAAGCCATGACATGTGCCTATAGAAGAATCAGCCACCAGCAGAAAAGAAGAAAGATAGCGTAATATACCTTTGTAGTCCTTGAATTCGTAATCGATATAGTCCGGCTTGTCCTTCCGAGCGGCAAAGATAGCCTCCGCCTGGTCGCGCAGAGACTTCGTGAAGGTCATATCATCTGCAGGGCAATCAAAGCGCGCCCAGATCCAAATACATCCATCATACCTTCAGCACATGCCCAGGAGGCAGGCGTCTTGATTGCCTTCATCTGCTCGGCAGTGACAGCCCCCGGGTGCAGGATGACAACAGAGCTGAAGAGATCTGTCGAGCCCAGGCGGACTGTCATAGAGCCTCCAAAGCAGTATCTACGACATTCAGTCGGCAGCTCGTTTTCAGCCGGTGAAATGACATACCCGGCCGCGCCGACCTTCTGATACCCTTTCTCCTTCTTAATCTTCGTCACAAACTAACGTGGCACAATAGTTAGCCTAGTATAAACGCGATACGCTGACATATGGCCTTGCCTCCGCGGCGCGAGGGTCGACAACGGACGCCCGAATGCCAAATAGTTTATATCCGTGAGTGAGTAGGATGAGGAAGAACCGCAATTTGGCTCCCAATCCCATCTTCTGCCCCGGGCGATCAGGAGTGAGAGGCCCGAGTTGTTCGACGCTGAGGGGTGGGTTGCCTGCAACATCCAATACATGTTGGTCAATTAGCCGAGATTCAATAGAGCGTTAGCAAACGCACCGGCGAACAAGTCTGGGACCCAGACATCACACCCAACCCTCTTCGACAGCTCGTCCGCAATGATCTTGCAGTTTTTCAGCGGCAAGCCGTAAATATCCGTGACGATGACAACGGCTTTCGACGCGTCGGAGCCTTCAGGACCTGCGCGGAAGTAGGCCCCGTCGACCATGGTTCCCGTGGGCTCGCCCGCGACAACGTAGCCTTGCGTGCACTGCTCGCAGCTCATCGTAGCGATCGTGGAAAGGAGTGCGCAGTATTGGACCTAGCCATTGCATTCCATGCTTCTGTTATATACTAAACGAAGGTCTAGAAGTGCGCGCCGCGCCGGATTCGAAAGCGTGATGACCGAATCGGGGACTTCCCACCTGCCGCGTTATCGCGTCACCGGTTGCCGGCCTCTCACGCGGTAGCTTAAACTGAGGCGCCGTTTTTATTCATGCCAGATCAAGAAAGAGTTCAAGAAGTAGGCTGATTCACTACTAACAGAACAACAGTACGATCCACGGATTTAGTTGTGTCGCAACCGACATGGCAAACATTCTGCGAGCGCGCTGTTTGTTTGGTGGTATGCGTGACAGTTCAGGACGCTAAGAAGGCAGTCAGCTGGCTGGGAAATGCCGCAATGATTTAACGGCAGCTCACAGGGATCGGGAGCAACCAGCATGAAGCTGCCCGCGATGGGGTTTCCAAGACCAACCTCCTGGGCAAACGCGCTGATGTTGAAGTTCGAGACTGACGTGTTCGTAGTGACGAACGTCTGGCTGTCAAAGTCCCCGGGCTGCTCGAACAGGAGGAAGACGTAGCTACGCAAGATGCCGTTGTGAGGGCGCTCGCCGTGCAGCGCTCCGAGGAGGATGCTCACCGATGCGCGGGAGAGCCAGCAGGTGGCGTGGGCTGCAGCCACCCCGATAACGGGACAGTCTCGTTCACGAGTCTCTGCCCGGGCCCTGTGGTCGCGCCGCGCACGAAGTTACCTGCGAGGAAGTGCCTGATTTCCGCTTCGGTCGGGTCTTGCGGTGTAGGCGCGTCTGGGTCCACAGTCGCAATGACGAACCGTTGTGAGGGCGGAAGGGCCCCGCGCACAGCGAATTGTGGGGGCCCGACGGTTGCTACGACACCCTAGGTCAGCTATAGCACAGTGAGGTGTCGTGTACGGAAGGTGTGTACCATTCCTCGGGAGCTGTTCCCCGGCATGGATGGTGACTGAGGGGCTTGATGGCTGAGGGAAAGTTACTTCAAGGAGCACAGACGGTTTGAACGTGATGTGGAGAGTGTTAGGTATCTTGCGGCAGCCTCGCATCAGTCAGCTCGTTGAATAATAGCGAGGCCAAGCAAACTCACATTGGCGTTTTCGAAAGCTTCTTCCACAGTCCCCAGGGAGGTATCCTGTGCGGAGACGGGCAGCAAGCCGTACAAGAGCCAAGTCGCCAAGAGTGAAAAGCGCATTGTGCTCGGCGATCTGCAAGGGATTTTTTGTCCTGTTTTCAGGACCATGCCCAAGCACAGTTTATATACGCGTCGTAGGCACATTACCGACTTTGAAGTAGCAAATGCTCTCAGCGGTATTGCCGCATCGTAACGGCGTAGCCCACGCTCCCGCGCACTTTCTCATGGGCTGTATTACGAAGAGAGCGTAAGCGCAGCAACGAGAGAGCCAGGTCGCAGGGTATAGTATTCGAGAACGGGATCACGGCCAACGGAAGAGGGGTTTTCTGTGTGGCGAGAATGATGCTTTCTTGACTAACCCGCGAGCGATTTGTCGTGCACATGTGCATGTGGTGCACTCTTTCTCAGGGCCGTGGAAAGCGGGACATCATTCTGTCTTGGATTACCCATTCATATGGAGCCGTTATTGGGACGTGTATATGCAGAAGCAGAAGCCTGATGTGCAGTGTACTGAGAGCCCTTGCTACCGGAATCAAACACCAAACCAAGCCCAGGTCAGTCAGCTGCCGTGTTGAAAGAATGTTCGATTCCCATACGCAGACATTTTGTGACAGAGCGACAAAAGGCAGTTTTGAGTGTGGAGATGACGTTCGTGCAGAGCCACGGTGGCGCTATTAGTTAGCATCTAGACTTACGGTTGAGTTGTAATTTTTTGCCTTGCGCAATATTCCGCACGAGGCGGCTGGTATCGAGCCTCGGCCTATATGGGAGGACCGTCTGCGTATGTTTTCCTGACAAGGTGTCCAGGGATGAACAGCAAGCATTGTCAGACAGTGGGTAAATGCGGAAGTGCGCATGCTGAGCGGTAGACCGGCGTGGCCACTGTGAGATGACCGAGATGACCTGCAAGGACGTTAACCTTGACATTCGACGTGGGCTCTACGGACATGCTCCAATACCACGTGGCCAGCCTAGGGAAACTGGTGGGTCGAGTGCGCGAGGGTAAAGGGGAGCTAGATCTTTTGCGCAGTAGGCTAACCTTTGAGGACGATACGGCACCGACAGTCTCAGTATAACAGAATCTCTGTAGACGGTCGTATGGAGGAGCTAGAGAGGTTGATTAATGAGACCAAGTTCTGATACTGTTCCAATACTGTAATACATCTGTTACACTTACGCTGTCAGGCAGTGACTGCTCTCGTGTTCTGTACGCTCTGTCACCTACCGGTCTTTGTCGGCTTTTCTGCAACCTACCAGATTATCTAACCGTCAATTAATCATTACAGCGCTTTGTAGATTGCTTGGAAGCAATTCGAGGAGAGAAAAGAGAGAGAGAAAAGCCCAGAAGACCCGGCAAGATAAGCGTCCTCCGTCACCCGAATTGCTGACAAAACAGCCTGGCATAAGCAGCCCAAGCCGTTGCTGGAGACCTTTATAAAAATTATTGGACAGTATATGTACTACTTTCATATGTGATACATTAAATGCTGAGATATTCGAAGGCGAGCAACAAAAGAGAGTGGAGACCTAGGAGAATACGTCCATCAGCTGTGGGGAGTCCGCAAGTCACTCGGGCGCTTATTAAAGGCTCTCTTCTCTTTTCCCCTCCGCCTACTATTAAGCTTTTGCAAAGCATTGTAGTTCGTTAACGATACCCACACGGGGTAGTAAGTGCGATTTATTTCACGAGAAAATCTCACCAAATTACAATAATAATAATAAACCAGAGACCGCTAACTGGCGGGAAGTGGGTAAAACTAACGGAAAGGGAAGTTATGTCTCTAATTTTCTCCAGTAAAAACCAAAGCGACACAGGCTCTTGGTCAA
Organism: Phanerochaete carnosa HHB-10118-sp; assembly: GCF_000300595.1. NCBI lineage: Eukaryota > Fungi > Basidiomycota > Agaricomycetes > Polyporales > Phanerochaetaceae > Phanerochaete > Phanerochaete carnosa. The sequence continues at coordinate 585,454 of NW_006767640.1, read as the reverse complement.
CTAGCTTTTGACGATTTTGCAAAGGAAAAACTGCGCTTACTACTCAGTGCCAGTGAAAATCGGCTATCCGCCACGTACGGATAATCCCGGATTTCGGGTGCGGACAAAAGCTTTACGTTTTGGCTTAAAAAGTGCGGACTTTCCTCCCGGGTTTAGATGCTGATTCGGGATCATACACGAATGTATTCTGCGTGTCCCTCTTAGTTCTCAATATCCTCTTGTGCTTAGAACATCACATTGTCAAGCGTCGCGTCACCAAAGGGCACCGCTCAGGCTGTTAAATAGCGGGCCCTGAATGCGGGATAGGTGAGCTTGGACCACTAGTGTGGCGCTAAAATAACAGCACGGTAGTGCGTCTGACCGGCACTGTGCTCTGAACTCGCGTTAAGACTGGCTAGAACCGAGGAGAGCTCAGCATTTTCTTCGCGTGCGGATATAGCCCGTAAGTAATGCCTAGGAAGAAGAAAAAACTTTGCTAACAGAGTTCGACGGCCAGGACAATGATCATGACACCACAGTGTAGACTAAGGCCCCACTTGGTGCAAAGTGGCTTAGCTGTGCAAGAAGTATTCTAACTCTCCTGCGGTCGTACAAACCGCATCACCGCAAGACACGTCGTTTCTTTCCGTACAGCCCCATTCAGTGGCATACTGTCTATTGCTCACATGAACGCCACTCGTGCATGATAACAACGAGCTTCCGTGATATCGACGCTTCGATCTCTGGACGGCTCGTTCACTTGGAGGGGCTAGCGGCCTCTCCACCATGGCCAGATAGTCGTATCGTGATGCAAAGACTTGGAACCGTAACGGAAAGCGGGCAGTACTGCACTATCATTCCAGCCGACAGTCCATTTATGGTCCAATACACGTCGAAAAGCCCTGATTCCAGACGTTGATGGACTCGGAAGTCTGCCGAAAACGGTTGACGGTATGCCATAGAACAGGTTACGCTAGGTCCCGGATGACTGCACGTACACGAACGAGCATTGACGTTGAACCTCTGCCACTATCTCATAGCTGGCTGCGAAGATTCCCTCCAGCCGCCAGGCCGGAAAGGCCGAGTTTACATACAAATTATCGCAGGCTTGGGGGTCCCGAGACCCCATTTTGGATACACATTGTCCTCAGGTCATCGTCAGCTAGGTCCTTTATAGACACATGCGGCTTACAATGGCTGAAGATGATGATGTACAAGTATACAGGAGCAATATAAAACTAATTAATGATCGACGATTTGGCGGCGGAGTTTCAGCCGTACGCAACCATAACAAATCATACAGGCACGGAGGAAGACAAAGATGAATCGTAGAACAATCCGACCAGATTGAGGACACTAGTACAAAGGCGACACAGTAGGCAATAAGGGAGATTCAAGCAGGATTATTGTTCTTGTGTTTGGAGGTCGCGCGACTCTTGAAAAGGAAGCATAGCACAATCCACCGCACCTGAGGACCTTGAATCTGGCATTACTCGGCATTATCTTCAACTTCTGCCTCTACAGGTATATCCGACGCCTCCGCTGTGGCGACTTCTCCGCCGACAGGTGTAGGTTCGGCCTCTTGGAAGGCAGCGCGCTCGGGCTCGGCCAACGGGCTTTCCTTGATTGGACTTGTGGCATTGTTGGTAGGAGATGAGGAGAGAGTATGGCTCACGGATGGTGAAGTTGCATGAGGGATGCTGTGATGGGAGTCATCGGTCAGCAACTACGACGGACCTGACATATGGAAAGGAGACGAACTTCTCAGGGCTTGGAATAGCAGTGCCAACTGTGTTTTGAGGAGCTTTTCCTGCTTTTGAGAGTGCATAATCACCAGAGTCGAAGTATTTACGGTCCTATACGTGATGACATCGGATGTGGGCATGACTAAGTATGCCTACGATGACTGTATGTACCTTCTGCATTTTGTTTAAGACATTCTTGTGCGTTGGCAGTTTTCCATAAAGGCGAAACAACTTCTGTTCTTCCTCCGTAAGTTTCTAGATAATGGCAAGTCAGTAGTGTTGGACAGACAAGGGCGGAAGTATTTGGACGAGGGTGGGGGTCGATCTTTATGACACTCACGCTGATGTCGACTTTGTTCCTTTGAGCAGGGAGCATGGCAGCAAGGAGTGGTGATGTTGACAAGGTTAGAGCCGCGACAGTGAGCGAAAAGATGGGTGAGACACAGGAGACTGAACGGCAAGTAGCACACAGCCAAGTTATAGTAGTCACTCAGTCACACTGCAAACACGTGGTGACGCAGGGCGTGACAGGCCGTCCTTCGTGGCGCATCAGGCGCATCAGTGTCGGGGCCGGTCCGGGCCCGGCGGGCTATTACCCCCCACCCCCCCCTTAAGAGCCGCCTGAGCTTGAGCTCGTACTATTAGCACCACAAGAGCGTTGAAGAGCACTTGGTTTGCGCTACACTATTCTTCCACCATGACCTCGTTCATCATCAAAGCGCACGAGAATAGACAGCTTCCCCAGTCGTGGCAGAACCATCCAGAATGTCCCTTCTGCAGGGTCATCACGAGCGAAGGCTCAGCTTTCAGGGTATATGAAGATGAAAAAGTAATAGCGATTCTAGGCGAGTGTCATTCGTCCAAATTCATAGGACCTGCAAGCTCAAGCCCTTAGATGATCTAGACATCTTACCATTACGTCCGGGACATACACTCGTGATCCCAAAGATTCATGTGCCTCGTGTGTCAGAGCTACCCGAAGAATTCGCCGCGGCTACTGGTATAGCCATCTCTAAAGTGTCCCATGCATTGACTAGAGGCTCGTTTTTGTCTAATTTGCTGCATAACAAGCCATACTGAGACGGCGCAGCTCTGGAACATACCGCACTAAATGTGGTTTGCAACCAAGAATATGCGCAAGCAGTGCCTCATGTCTGTCGCTCGGCTATGGCCTGCCTGATTCAACACTAATCTCCAGGTCACAGGTTCACTACCACATCATTCCGGCTCCAAAATTTCACGAAACGGCGCCACAGGCGTTCGCGGGGGACCATGTAACGCTTGCTTTGACTCAGAAGGAGATGCACAAGCTGGAGCTTGAAGCGCGAGAAGAATTAGATGAAGATGACGCTAATATTCTCCTCCAAAAAATTCACGCTCGACTTTAGGCTAATAGTTAAAACCATTCCGCTAATACTACAGAGCATGTATGAGAGGGGGCTCCAGAATTTCGCCGTACTGCTATACTAATTGTACATTCGGCACTTTCCCACGTAGAAATTGACATAATCACTCTGCATCTGGTGTGTTCCAGGCATCGTCCCACCCGAGCGCGCTGCGGTCCCATTCTCCTTCCTTCTGGCCGTGTGAGACCCAGCCGAGCGTCTCCATCGCCACGCCAGCCGCCCTGATAAAGATCGTGCCGTCCATTTTGGCCGTACCCGCGTGCGTCTCCGCCCCGTCTCGCCTAAACGCTCCAATGGCGCCCCCAGGCGGGGTGGTACCGTACTTCTGCGCAGCATAATAGAGCGTGCGGATAGCCTTGACTATGTGTGCTTCAGGGGCTTGCACGACTGAGGCGACGATCTCCGGCCAAGGGTTCACATAGTCATCCTGCGCAAGGTCTCCAACGGCAGAAGCGCCCCGCTGGCATGACGCCAAGCCCTGCCTCGTCGGTGGCCGTGGAGTCGCAGTATAGGACATCAGGAGAGCTGGGTCAATGCGCGGCCGGCCACGAACGGTCATGTACATGAGGACGACGGGGAGCACCGCGCGCACGAGCGTCGTCTTGGACTCTATGCTTGGGATCACCTGCAACAGGGACAGCACGAACAGGCTGCTTGTCACCATGTGCATGAGGAAGAAGTCAAGCCGCGGCTTGCGTCCAGGCTTGCTTGTGCCCGCCATCAGAAGGGTCCCGAGCCAGATGAGCTCCTCGACCTTTTCGTCGAGTTCGGCCTGGCCCCGGGACGCGTCTACGAACCAAAGGTTCGAGAGACGCATGATCTCCTCCGGACGCCCGTCCTTGCGTGCGCTCCCCGAGCGTTCACTCAGGGATGCGTCGGGGTCGTATGGCATGACCGGTTTCATGGTAGGGGAGTCGTATACTTCGCGCACGATTTCGAGTAGGGAGAGCCCATGAGCGGGTTGGCGCCCCGGCCCAGCGCTGTGTGAGGCATGACCGTTGGTTGCTCTGGTCTGCGGGCGAAGATCGAATAACTCGGGTATGTAGGGAGAGTGGCAGGCGGCCTGCGCGAGTGCTGGAATGATGCGGCACCACTGTAAGCGTAAATAGCCGTTCAGGACGAGACAACGCGCCTTGTGCCATCAACGCGCCAGTACCGAACTCGGCGGCGTAACCTGCCTGGATCAAAGGATGCGCACTGTCTTCCTCAGCAGCTGTATATACTCGCTGAAGAGAGTCCATACTCACGCTCCACTGACGAACCTCAGGAGCATATGCGCCCCGTTACCGTTGGCGGCCGGGGAGAAGACGTACTGTTCCAAGGTCTCACCTATTCCCAGTCTCTCAACAGCAGCAGTGAAGAATGTCAGCAGGCTAGCATAGTATCTTTGGCGAAGAATGAGCAAGGAAAGGGGCTACGGGCGGATGGGCACCTCACTTCTCTTGCCCTAAGTACTCCGTCCAGTTCTCAGCGATGATCGTCACATGCTGCTCTTCGACAGTCTTGGTTGCACGATCGGCGAGATGGATAGGGTCAAGTCCGTCCTTATCCGCGTCGTAGATGGCCTGCAGCTGTTTCGCCGTCGCACCAAAGTCATAGGCTGCAAGCAGACTAGGGAACCTTCAGCTGCGTATAACAGGATGAAAGACTCGTGGCGCTAACTGGTGACTGAGATGATTGTGGAAGCCGACTGTACCCCAGAAGCAATGGTGCTTCTGCCTGTCCTCTTCCAAGAGGCGTTCGACCGTCGCTTTCGACTCGGGCGTCGCGCCGGCGAAATTAACAAGCCCTTGTTTCGTGAGTGTTGGTGCAAGCTTGCTCGTCATCGTGAACGATATCTAGCTCAGTCACCAAGTAGCGCGTGGGCACTGGACAACCAGCCATACCAGTGCTGCGGGTTATTAATATTGCAATCCGATTATGTCAGCCATGGACACAATACGATATGTATATGCCGCAGCCGTCACTCGGCATGGACACATGAGAAACACTCTGACTGAGACAAGCAGGGATCATTGCATGATACAGCATGGAGATACCGGTAACAGTCTACACAGGTAAGAAAACGAGAAAGGTCTTGGGCTCTCTACACCAAGTCCTCGTCGTCCTCGTCGCCAGAAACCTCGGCGTTCTCCTGGCCAGCCTTCGCCATGAGCTGCGCCAAGTCGTGTTCTTCTGTCTCTGAGATGGCCTTGGGCTGTGGGATTTTGAATGAGTATCATGGGGTACTGCGGCTTGAATCTACTCATACTGACCTTCATCTTTACGACTAGCGAGCCACCCAGACCCTCGATAGAATTTTGAATAGCTTCAATGGCGCGCTCAAGGCGGTCAACAGCAGCGTACTGAATATAGATCAGCGATAGTTCTATCAGTAGACGGAACGGGATCGTACCTTGTCTGTAGCGTTGGTGCTAAGAACATAAAGCGGTGGTGCAACAAGCTTGGCCTTGATAGGGACGGCGTCGCTGCTCTGGGCTTCGCCAGCCCGCAGCGCTTTCTTGATAGCATCAATACCAGCAGGGGTATAGCAAGTCAGCTCGATATCTGCACGCAGCTTGATAGGCTGAGGTGTGAGACGACGAGCGATGGTGGCTACGAGGATATCCTTGACGTGATCGGGAATGGGCTTTGGGAGCTGAGAGTAAACGACGTCTGGCTCGCTAGATATATGTTCAATTACTGGTGAATAAAAGGCTAATAACGAATCAAAAGGACGTAAGACACACGTCAAAGCAAGCTTGAAAGCATCGTATGGATGGCCGTAGATCTTGCCCAATGGCCACCCAATGGTATCGTAGAGCTGCTCGCAGCGCTCTTCTTCGCTGGCGTTGGTAATTGCGCCTTCGTCTTCTGGCAGCTCCTCGCCGCGTTCCTGAGCCTCTTTCCTCTGCGCCCGACGATTGCGCTTTGCTTCGTGCTCCTTCTCTTCCACTTCAGCGGACTTTAGCTCTTGGTGACCATCAGCATCGAGCGAGGGTACTTTTGACGCGACATGGCGGATAATCGAGGCGACAGTCTTCGACTTCATGTACCTCTCTTCACATTTGATGATATCCTCAGGCGAAACGCGGCGTTTTGAGAGATCAATGTAGCCTTGATAAAAAGAGGATATTAACATTAGGTGATGTAAGGATAGATGGTAACAGAGGAAGGACGAACCCTTCTCCTTGTCAACACGGAGAACGACGACGACTTCATTGCGTCCCACGCGGATGAGCTTCTGAATCGAGCGAATGCGTCTGCGAGACAATTCGGAAAGCAGAATCATTCCCTCGATGTTATCATACTCCAGCTATGCCTCACTCAGTAATCGACGCAATCACGGTCATCTCTATAGGTGACATACGAGCTTGACATAGGCACCCATCTCAGCAATTTGCCGAACCTGCACCATCACCAGCTCATCGACCTCGGGATATCTCTGTTCGTAATAACGCATTTTGACAGAGAGGTTCGGTGAGTCAGAAAGTGCAAGGATGAGTGGGCGGCCGAAAGGTAGTGGAAGTGGTGGTCGAGAGTCATCTCAAATTCACCGTAGAGCTTGATTGCCACCTTCGGCGCCAATTCACGTTCGCCTTCGACCTCCATGTCCTCCGACCTTGAACGCTACATTAGCGATAACAGTCTCCGGGTAAGTTCAAATTCAGTTTGTACACGACTTCTTTTAGCTGACATATTGTAATCTTTCAGCTGTTTGGCCTCGCAGACCGTAGCATCATCGACTATGTATTAACTTCAGGTCAGTCTTGCGTGCGTTCACTCGTCCTGCGTTTCGAGCTGACTAGTCGCCTGTAGCATCTTCCGCGAAGTCTCCTGACGCTCTCTTTTCAAGCCTCCACGCTTCAGGTCTCCCTGATATCCCCGACGCCCACCAGTTCATCAACGAGGTCTGGCAGCGCGCTCCCCGGAAGAGCAAGCACAAGAAGGACAGCACGAGGAAACAGGCCGAGCAAGAGGCCAAAGCGCTCCGCAGTCAGAGATTCGACTATCTTCTTGACGAAGATGCAGGGCAGAGTGGGCTGGTCGAGGTTAGTGGGAAGGCGAAGTCGAAGAGCAAGGATAAGAAGGAACGGCACGCGAGGAAGCGAGAAAGTGATGCGAGAGAATGGGAGAGCGACGAGGAGGAGAAGGCGCGGAAACGGTTGAAGCCGAACGAGGACTACGAGAGGCGCAGGGAACAAGATCAGGATGAGGATATGGACTTGCAGAATTTGGAGCACGAGAGGGACGAGGAGACAAGAAGAGAACGGGAGCGGATGAAAGACCTCGAAGAGCGGGATGCGTTCGCCGAACGTATGAAGCAACGGGACTTGGAGAAGACCAAACGCGTCGTCGAAGATCGGTCCTCAAAAACCTATGGAGCTGCCGCCGAAGCTGCTGAACGAAGACGACTCGCAGAAGACAGTGAGGCACGGGAACACGCCATGCCGTCGCTGCGTGAGCGGTCTCGCCAGGAGTATCTCGGCAAGCGCGAGCTTCAGCGACTCGAGCTCCTCCGTAGGGAGATAGCGGACGACGAGGCTCTATTCCACGGCATGAAGATGACGAGGCGGGAGCAGAGCGAGTTGGAGAAGAAGAAGGAGATACTACGCTTGGTGGAAGAACGACTGAAGATCGACGACAAGTTTGACGGCTACCAGTTACCAGACGACTACTTCACGGAACAGGGCAAGATTGACAAGAAGAAGAAGGAGGACGTTCTGTACAAGCGGTACGAGGAAGCTAAACCAAAAGACGATCAGTTCAGTACGGACGTCGATCAATGGGAAGCTGCCCAGACGAAGCATAGTACCTTCAAAACCGGTGCTATGGACAAACATGAGCTCGTGGACCAGTATGAATTTGTCTTCGATGAGAAGCAAACCATCCAATTCGTCATGGATGCGACGCTGAGCGGGGAAGGCATGATGAGTGCGAAGGACAAGCTCCTGCATCAGCAGATTGAGGAGGCAGAGCAGCGAGGTATGTGCTAAACCACATGTCAAACGCGCGCAGATAGCTGATTTCTTTTCAGCCAAGACGATCGAGGATACTCGAAAGTCTCTGCCAATTTATCAATACCGGGAACAGTTACTAGATGCCATCAAGGAACACCAAGTACTCATCGTGGTCGCTGAGACCGGTTCTGGCAAGACAACGCAGCTACCACAGTACTTGCACGAAGCTGGCTACACTGCCGGCGGTGTGAAGATCGGTTGTACACAGCCCCGCCGTGTTGCCGCCATGTCCGTCGCTGCCCGTGTGGCAGAGGAGATGGGCACCAAGGTCGGGTACGAGGTCGGGTACTCCATTCGTTTCGAAGACTGCACGAGCGACAAAACCGTGCTGAAGTACATGACAGACGGCATGCTCCTCCGCGAATTCCTCACGGAGCCCGACCTGGCAGGCTATTCGGCGCTGATCATTGACGAGGCTCACGAGCGAACGTTAAGTACGGATATTCTCTTTGCTCTTGTGAAGGTGCGCTTTACGCTATCTGATATGCTTCGCGTAGGTCTGATATTTGCCCTCTTCAAAGGATATCGCTCGCTTCCGACCTGAGCTCCGACTACTCATCTCAAGTGCCACGATGGATGCTGAAAAGTTTAGCGAGTACTTCGACGGCGCACCCGTCTTCTATGGTACGTTGCATAGCAGCAGCTCTACAATTGACCACTAACTGGCTTGCATAGTTCCTGGACGTCGATACCCGGTCGACATTCACTATACCCCTCAACCTGAGGCGAATTATCTGCATGCTGCCATCACCACTATTTTCCAGATTCACACCACCCAGCCGAAAGGTGACATTCTGGTTTTTTTTACTGGTCAAGACGAGATCGAAGCCGCGCAGGAGAACTTGCAAGAGACGGCACGTGCGCTAGGGAACAAGATACCCGAACTTATCGTGTGCCCTATCTACGCGAACCTCCCAAGCGACATGCAAGCGAAGATTTTCGAACCAACACCGGAAGGAGCACGGAAAGTCGTTCTTGCAACAAACATCGCGGAGACGTCCATTACCATCGACGGTGTCGTATTCGTCATCGACCCGGGCTTCGTCAAGCAGAACTCGTACAATCCGAGGACAGGCATGTCCTCTTTGGTCGTTGTCCCGGTGAGTTATCGTGATTTGCGCCTACACCACCTCGCTCGTTTACTGATATCTCGCCAAATATAGTGTTCTCGTGCCTCCGCGAATCAAAGAGCGGGTCGTGCGGGTCGAGTCGGCCCTGGAAAGGCGTTCCGGCTGTACACCAAGTGGGCCTACGCCAACGAACTGGAGGAGAATACAGTACCCGAGATCCAGCGCACTAATCTCGGCATGGTCGTTCTGCTGCTGAAGTCGCTCGGTATTAACGATCTTATCGGGTTCGAGTTCATGGACCCACCTCCGGGTGAGACGCTGATGCGTGCACTGGAGCTCCTCTACGCACTGGGCGCTTTGAACGACCGAGGCGAACTTACAAAGATGGGTCGGCGGATGGCAGAGTTTCCCGTGGACCCGATGTTGTCGAAGGCGATTATCGCTAGCGAGAACTACTCATGCACGGATGAGGTGCTCACCATCATTTCCATGCTGCAAGAGTCGTCATCGCTATTTTACCGCCCGAAGGATAAGAAGCTGCATGCCGATCAGGCGCGCCAGAACTTCGTCCGTACCGGCGGAGATCACTTCACTCTGCTCAACGTCTGGGAGCAGTGGGCAGAGACTAATTACTCACAGCAGTTCTGCTATGAGCAATTCTTGCAGTTCAAGAGCTTGAGCCGCGCCCGCGATATCCGCGACCAGCTAGCGGGCCTCTGCGAACGGGTGGAGATTGTCGTGCAGGGCAACCCAAACACGAACGACATCACGCCGATACAGAAAGCCATTACCGCCGGGTACTTCTATAACACTGTGAGTCGTACTTTGACCGACAGCTTTGCGAAAATCCTCGCTGACAAAGTCTCGCCCAGGCCGCGCTTCAGAGAAGTGGTGACTCGTATCGGACCATGAAGACGAATCAGACGGTCTACATTCACCCATCATCGAGTCTCTTCCAACAGACGCCACCGCTGAAGGCGGTGTTGTACTACGAGCTGGTGCAGACATCGAAATCGTACCTAAGGTAAGATACCACATTTCCGCCCTTTCATAGGCAGCTAACGAGCATTTAATAGGCAAGTCATGGAGATCAAGCCTCAGTGGCTGCTCGAGGTGGCACCTCACTATTTCAAGCCTGCGGATTTGGAGCAGCTCGCGAAAGGCGATCGGAAAATGCCCAAGGCTGTCGGCAAGGGAGAGGAAAGGGCATGATATTCTTGTTCAGACCGTGCTATAAATTTCCATCATGTGGCTCTGCTGTACACGATACCTGAAAGGTCCTGATTTCTCTGCATCATCCTTGTTTTTGAGTTCGTTGAAGTCAGACGTGGGCATCGTCCTGTCTCCGGCTATCGGCGCTTTCCTCGCATATTTTGACTCTTTGTGCCCAGCGCTTTCTCCTCAAGCTCTCTGAAGACCCCAATAGCGATATCGATGCGTATTCCTTGTGCTTTTCTGGAATTGACCTTGTTGACGTCATGGTATTGAGCCTCCGCTTTAGGGGCCCGATCCTGACTAGGTCTGACTCTACTCTGCACAACTGCATCTGAAAATCCTCGTTTCCTCCTTAACATGCACCCTGTAGCGCAAATTGACGAAATATTCTCCAGAGTCTTGGCGAAGGTAGACCGAGGCCCGTTACTGAACGTAGGGCTAACATGCCAGGCCCTCTACGAGCCTGCAATGGATGCGCTCTGGTACGAGATACATAGTATCGTACCTCTGCTCATGTGCCTTCCTGACGATGCCCTAAGTCCTGACGAGGGCAGATTTCCAGGCTGGAAGCACGTAAGCCCCCATCTCTGACTGACTGAGCCAGCAAATGCGCTTACCCACGCCACGTCGTAGTGCATCACACGCGAATTGACCAGCGCAGACTGGGTGCATTTCGAGGCGCATGCACGACGCGTCCGAGAGTATGTTATACCCATCTACCTAGATCAAGAGGCCAGGTTCCATGATGTGGATCTCTCGCATCCTACCCTCTCTGCGATCGTCAGGCACTTCGGCGATCGACCGATACTGTCGAACCTCTACCGGTTCGAGAATTGCGTCGGACTCCAAAGTGACACCAAGCTGTTGTTGAAGCCGCCGGTGCTCATCGTCGGTCTCAGTGGCAGGTGGAGCAGGTCTGGAGATAGACTGGCTGCCGAACTCGGTATTGTACACACCATGGAGACCGTCGAAGAGCTCTCTGTGATCCCGGCGATATCGAAAGAACTCTGCCTCCTCGCTAAAATGCCGAGACTGAGATATCTCTCTATCACGGCAGACGGCACGAGAGAAGAGCTTGATAGGATGAACGCTCTTCCTATTCTCTCCATCGACTCCTCCCCGGCGCTGCGAACCCTCGAATTCGGTAGTAAAGATCTCGACCGGGCAGAAGGCATTGAACAATTCTTAGTCACTTTGGACACCTTTCTGGTGAAGGCAACACCGCGTATGCCTTTCTCGCAGCTCGTCGTGAATTTTTTTCATCTGCGACTCGCTCGACGAATATGACGGCGCGCTCCATAGGTTGTGCAGCTGTATTGCGAGAAACTGCCCCACTATCAACTCCCTGAAAATTATCACGGACCAGATGAAGGTCGACGTGTCCTCGATCCTCGCCCTGTGCGACATTCGAGGCCTCCGCACTTTGCGCCTAAACCCACTAAGCCTAAGCTGTCCGACGCCAGAGACGATCTAGCTCATGGCGATCTCGTGGCCGCAACTGGTCGAACTTCAAGTGGCGACGGTGCGCACTACCCGTCCGACGGTCACCTTGACCACCCTGCGCCACATTCTGGACAGCTTTCCCAAGCTTGAGGTGCTGGGACTGCCTATAGATGTACACAGCGAGCCTGGCAAGCGTGCACTCGAGGAGCTGGAATATTCCACAGAAGCCACTGTCGCGCACAAAACACTGCGCTCGTTCGACGTAGGTGACACCCCCCTGCCGGGGGTTGTGAGACTCGCTGCAGTCTTGGCACGGCTCTGTCCTATGGCTCAAATTCTTGGTTATTTCAAACGCGCTACGCGAGGACGGTTTTGCCAGACGGGACCATGCGCTACGGCCCCTGCACATACTAGCAGTGCGATGCAAAGAAGAGATGGTAAAGCCCAAAGATTCAGGAGCGGGAGCGGCCCCATGCTCCCCGGGCAGTCAGCGTTTCGTAGCGACACAAACTTTCTTCACCCTCATTACACATGCGTCAGTTGCGTGTCCAACCTAATGACCAGCAAGCGTAAAGCTTGTGGCTACGCGGTAAATATACAAGAAACACGCCGTACTGCCTACAGCGTCCGCGAACTCTCGCTCTCGCCCTGCTTTGGTACCAGCGAGTCCACCATGGCACGTCGCAGACGCAGCGGCATCTGGTTGCCCATGTGCGGCTCGGATTTGACGCAAGGACGCGTGACAACGCTATAAGTGGGTTCACAGGGTGAGGAAAGCACACAAATCAGAATGGTCAAGGCGCACTTCACCCGCTTCTCTATCTCTATCCACGGGTCGATCGAGACCTCGATGTCGCGCAATAGAACATAGAGGAAAATTTTTATCCTATACTCGGATTCGTCAGCACAGTCATGTAGGCCAGATGGACCAGGACGTACTCGTTCAGCGCAAACCGAAACCCAATGCACGACCGGTTCCCGTTCGCCGCGGCGCCACTTCCGAACGTCATGATGCCGCCCCAGAGGCCCTTCAGGGTGTCGCCCTCCTCCCGCGCGCCCGCGTCTCGCTCGAGCCAGCGCTCCGGCCGGAACACCTCCGCGTCCGCGCCCCACATCCCGACGCTCTTGTTCACCGCCTGCAGCGGCACCGTTATGATGTCGCCTTTGTTGAGCCGAATGACATCGCATCGCCGGCCGTGCCGGTCGAGGAACGGCGCCGAGACGGGCACGACGGTGTCATCCGCCGCGACGCGCATCGTGCTCGTCACGGGCGCATGTACACGCAGCGCCTCGCGCACGACGGCGTCGAGGTACGAGAGCGCGAGCACGCGTTGAAGGTCGTCGGACGTGGGGTCAGCTGGGAGGTCGAGCGAGAGGAGCTCACGGCGGAGGGCGTGTTGGGCGGTAGGCGAACGTGCGAGGGCGTAGAGTGTCCATGTTAGGGCGGATGCAGAGGTTTCGTGACCTGCGAGATGGTCTTCAGAAGGGAGGAACGAAGGAGAGCGAAGCTGCGTACCTGCTGCAAGGAAAGTCGCTATCTGGCAGAGCATCTCGTCCGTCGAGAGCTGCTGCAAGGGATCCGAGCTGAGACTCGATCTCACTGCCAATCCATGACGCGATCAGCTCTCGCAGCCTGAAGTTAGAATGAGAACGCGCACTCATGACAGTCAGCAGGTCCCTCCCATCCATCGCTTCTTGTAAGAGATGTGCCTTGTCTGTGAGGATCTCACGTCTACGTTCCGCGATCAGCTCCCGGCCGATGCGTCGCATTGTGGCCCGCGCATCGTTCTCAGCGGCGCTATTCCGGCGCTACTTTCCAGCGGTCAGCGGCAGGGCGCGGGACGCTGATTGTAGTCGCGGAGGAATGACACTCACAAATCGCCGCAGAATGGGGAACCATACCTGCAGAATAGTGACCACGCGGAACTTGCGCGCCGCGCTGAAGATGATGGCGAACGCGCGTGCAAGCTCGTTTTCGCCTTTGCTGCCGCTCGTGTCTGACGCTGCAGTGACCGAGTCGAATGCGTAGCCAAAACCTGAAGCAAGAAGATATCATTATCTGGCGCATACACACACTAAAAGTCGCGAGATAGCGCACCGGCTTTGCCAATGACATCCAGCGTAGCTCGTGCAAGCCATGCGAGGACGTCGACTTTTGCGCCCGTAATCGAGCTGTGCTCCTCCAAACATATCCGCTCGGGCATAGCTGCCTTTGAACGTTTTGAAGACACAAACGATGCGAATGGATTTGGAAGGAACCCCGTAGCTCGTGCAAAAAGCGTGGGGCCTTCGTCTGGACGTGCTTGCACAGGTGCAAACGGATCCGACGGTGTTGACAGAGAGAGCGAAGATGACCTTATTATGTCGAGCCATATGTTCCGCAGCTGCGGATGGGGTACATGAACCGATCAGGAGATGTGTTAGAGGATAATTGTGCTACTTCACCTGAATAGCCTTCTCCCAGATGATGGGCGAAAGAGATTTGATGTGAGGTGTTGCAAAAGCCGGCGACTGACAAAATAATGGCTTGTAAGCTGACGATTTGAACAAATGTCAGTGGCTGAGTCAAAGGAAGACGGAAAGGCGTTACAGAATGCGGAGTAAGATATGCACAAAACATCGAAGAAAACGAGAACATAACAAGGGATGCAAACTAATGTCCCAGAGAGGATTCGACCTGATGAGCCGCAACGTGACGATCTAGCCACTAATCGACAAGGACCGGTGACCAGGCCCAATTTAAAATTCATAGACGAAACCGGCTGCTCGACACGCGACTCACCAATATCTTCCTCTGCACGTTACCAGCCCAGAGAGAAAGCGTCAGACATCCTGTACAGATTTGGCCGACTGCAGTAACACGCACCTGCTTCCTATGCTTTTCTCCCTCGACGACCAACAGTCCTTCGTGTCCTGCTGCCATGCTTGCCAGTGCATCTCTGATGAATTCCGGCTTCGGGAAGTCGTATCCATGTCCGAGAATATGCGCCACCGCAACGGGGTCGGTTGTTAAGAGCCGCGCTCCACCAATGAAGCCGTGATAGACGAAGGTGCTGCCATATGCTGCTTCCCAGCGTGCGAAGAGCCCCGTGTTCTCCTGGTCGTGCATCTCGCGGAGGTTACCCATGAAGAAAGAGGGGGACGGCGGAGCGCGGAGGTGGCGCAGCGGCGACCGGGCCTGTCGGACGAGCAGGGAGAGGAACGTCCAGAGGACGTAGAGCATTGTGCACAGGAACGGAGTGCGACGAGGAGCGGAGTGGAGGGCGGCATCGCTGGCACAGTTACTGCGGGATGAGCAGAAAACTAACGATGGCAATATTCCGCACAAGCTTGGCTTGGTAGATGGCAGAATCCCAGTCGAGCCCAGCTCAAGCAAGAACTTCCCAGGTGCGCGACTCGCACGAGTGCCGAAACCAATACGCGCAGTCAGCTGGTGGCCGCAGCAGTGGCCAAGGACAAGGAGTGTATGAGGGGGAGCCGGGGGAAGAGAGAGGACATCTTTCTGGGTGGAGATGGCCTTGAAGAGAGCAAGATGGCGGCAGGACTGGCGCAGAACGGCATCGTGAAGTCAAAGCGGGAGAGATGATCTCTCCGGCGTCCTCGGCGATCTCGGTGTTCTTCCACCTGCTCGTTCCTCCGGCATCGCGGGGCCGTTACCAGGCGACCGACGTGCCCGGTGCACCCACACACACCTCGCGTTCGATACAGTATCAGCATGCCAGTGCTCGCCAGTGCGACACAAATTCTGCAAAGCTTCGCGGGACGGAACAAAGGTGCAAGCGTTGAATTGCCCGATTCCTACTGAGGTTGATTCATTGCCTTCCTAGAGCAAAGGAGCGCGTCTCCCAGATGTCGTATCTCTCGGAGTGGCACCGCCTGGCGTGCGCAGATTCACGTTCCGACAACCCCCTGGCCGTATACTCGTAGTTCTTCTCATGCGCTGCGCTCGCCCGTGCGTCTGTATCGGCCCAAACGCTGCCCTATTGTTCACATTACGCGCATACTCCTTTTTCCAGGGCTGTTCTATCCCACGGACTTGTGACACTGCGCACATGAGGTCCTAGCACGGCGCGTGCATGCACACTGCTCATCTTTGGCCCGCACGTCAGGTCCCTATCCTTGTTCGTACGTTTTGCGGTTTCAGGATGAGCGTCGGCGGTCTAGGTCGAGTCTCCGTGCGTCCTGCATGCTTGAGGCTTCCCTACTCGTGTTGTGCCCACGGCGGAACGACCAGGCGCGAAGGTCCGGATACCCGTCCCGTCGATTCGTCGTCCAGGGACGCCGCTCACGACGGCCCGTATTGTGCATGAAGAGCCCTATATCGATCCAGACGCTCGATACACGTATTCGTTACGTACGGGGGTTCTGGCCCTCCAGCGTAAAGAGGTGCTTTGCGCGAAGATGACTGCACCCGGATGCGACGGTTGGTCGGGGCGTCAGGTTTAAACATGCGCGGTATCGCCTGCGCTACAGTAGGCTCTTGTGGAGCGTCCCTTCGACTACACTCGAACGCTCGCCTGATTCGCTCTCTCCACTTTCCGGAGGAGTCACCCACCGGGCTTTAGGACAACCAATGATGGCGGCCGAGATGATGAAATATCTTCTACCCATGGGCGGCCAACTGCTCCCTCTCCTCATCTGTCGTTATCTTGCGCTGCGCGCTCAAGCATTCGAAAGCAAAACAAAGCGATACAACCCGGCGATTTGCGGCTCTCCTAGCCCCGTTCTACGCTGCTGCTGGCCAGACTTTAACCTCATAATATACAGCAGATTCTATCTCCCTGGCTAGCCGGCCAGAAGTACGTACTCAATATAAAGGCTTCTCGCGCTGGGCATCCAGGGCTTCTCGGAATTTTGCGGCATGTTAGCGTCGGTTCTGCGCCGACAGCTGGTGGCGCCGACCTCGGACGCCGCCTCACTGCAACAGCTCGCTCCACGGCCCCGTTACGGTGTGTAATTTCGTGCATGCTTCGAGCCGACACTGGCGAATCACACGACGGGGGTCGCAGGCGGTCATCTCGGGGCAGTTAGGCCGATGCTCGATCGTATGCCGTCTTCCGTGAGACGTGACGTCGCATTCACCCGAGAGAGAAGGCCCCGATCGCCCGTGTTCGGTGCCGGCCTTCGATGACACGACGGGTGCATGCCTGCTCGGTCTGCTGGTCATCATACGTCCTCTGGAACAATCGCTGTCTCTGTGGGTTCTATCTAGGATGCGCTTCTTGCGCGGGCGGTGGACTCAAAACGCAAATTGCGCCTATCGCAGGTCCTGCCCGCTCGTCTCTATCGAACCGTTATCTCGTCGTCCGCAATTTTCCCGGGGTCTGGTGACTCCCCTGCAGATGAAAACGGGCCGCCACCGCTATCTTGTGTATATTGGCTACGCCCGACTTGGTGCGACAGGTCGCAGCCAGGACCTACCCAATCGTGTCATGTACAGCATCCATGTGGGCATGATCTACTGGGCAGGCCCCTCCCTTGCCGTTTCAGCGCGCTGGCTGTTGCATCGAGCTGTAATAAATTTTGTACATGACTGTCCGGGCTGTTCACCGCCTGCTATCTCAACGGTTCCACCTCAAAGAAACCCCGTGTCGCGAACCTGACATTCGTCGGGTGCAGCCAGATCGTAGCCTAGAGAGACCCTGAGCGGCACCTTCTTGAAGTAGGGTTAGAGTAGCCGAGCCCGGCGGCGAGGTGTTCCACCCTGACCGGGACAGGCCAGGCGCGAGCAGCCCAGCGTGACTAAGTAGAGTGTCCCTTCGACCTGGCCGCACATCGGCAGCGTGCACCCCTCGGAGGGCCGCGGATATCGCTCCATGGTGCGTTGCTGTCATCGGACGGGTTCGGCCTCGTTCGGGAAGACCGCGCGATCCTGGGCAGGGCGGCGTACATGAATAGAGATGATCTTGGCCACCTCATGGGCAGTCAGGGTTCCTCGCTAGGACTTGGTCAGATTGTCCACAGGGAAACGCGTACCCGATCCGTAACAACAGAAGCAGATTGCCATCGCCTTTGAGGTGAGAAGGGATCTTGGCGGACTGGTTGGGGATGTATGCGAGCAGAGATATTCAGAGTGACATGCCCACAGCTCCCACCTTTGCGATGTGCAGAATATCAACAGCATGGACATAAGTTGTCCCCAGGCTTTGCGTTTGGGACTCTGGAGGCTGGTCGTCTGACATGGCTGCCTGTGAGTGCTCGTGAAGAATGCTTCATTGCCGCGTAACCGCTCAAAATCAGGCACGTGCACTGATAGAAATGACCCTGGGAACAGGCCGGCTGGCATCGACAATAGTAATATTAACCAAGCAGGACACGCCGACTTCGTCGCTGTGCACACTCGTGCGACCCTGCAAAGAGCCGGAGATCCCATGCACAGACCTGCGGCAGCCGTGGTTATGAAAACATAGCACGAGCAAAGTAGGAGCAAAACGCGTCGGCGAGCCCACGTGCGTGGTCGGGGAACTCCGACGCCACGAAGGCGGGCTCGACCGGGTGAACGTTCGAACCGCTGCCGGACTCTGTGGAGAGCCTCCGAATAATCTCTTTCTCGTGCCATATATATATGTAGTGCCATTCCCCGTAGAATTTACATAAAACGACAGACCAGGATCCCTCGGATGTCAAAGCAAGAGTTATACGGACTCGACGATCGTGAAAACGCTCAATTACTGAATTTGCATTTGCCAAATGGCACTATTCGCACCAAAATCGTCGTATGTAATGACCAACAGGACGGGGCGGAAGTGATACAGCTTACGACGCATTACAAAAGGACTTGCTCTGACCGACTCCGTCGTCGGGGTTACAGCATCGTGCTTATCTCTTTGGGCTGGGTCTAGAGGTCCCAGCCGTTACCCGATTAGAACTGCCATCCAGATCCCAACATACGATCTGGAGGGGGTTTTTCTCACCGGGGAGACGGCCCTGTACTGCTTGATCGAGTGCTAGAGACGTGGTGGGGGTAATGGGGAAACACGGTCCGAAATGGATGCTTTGCTGCAGGACGAGATATACAGTCAGTTAACAGGCCCCGTAGCTGCATGGAAAGACGCTTCCGCACCAGCATAGTCCAGTGATGAGCAATTGTGTGTTCCACTACATGCAACGCCTCGTCCGCTTTCGTTCCGGGAGGCCAAGGAAAGAGAGTAAAAAAGCGCATGACGCGCGTCATATCGACGAGGAAAAGCTGCTTTGGGAGGATATGAGGCAGCGCCTGACGGAGATGCTCGACGTCGTGGGAAGACATGTGGCAGACGGAGATGTAGAGTCGCTGTACTCTGGGCGCGCACTTGACAATCTCCACGAGACTGCTGCCACAGTTCTCCTCGATGCGCAAGTTGACGATGGCGCTGCCAAGGCCGGGGCTAGCGGAAAGTAGCCTGGCAACTTCGGCGGCATGTGATGGGCTGCACAGCCTGAGCGATGAGTACAAGAGAGGCGCGCCGATGCGGAGCCACTGTTTCGACGCGAGTAGAAGGTCGGCGTGTCGCGGAGGGTGCCCAGCGTTATCCGTCAGTGTAGGGAACCGGAAGAAGTCTGCAAGCGAGACATCCAGGCAGGCCGAGAGAATCTCGCGAAGGAGCTCCTCTGGGAGGTCCTTTACAGACATTGTACGCAAAGGGAGATGGGGCGCGGAAGGATGTCAGAGGCATCGAGGTCCCCTTTTATGCTCGAGGGGGCGTCAGCGCCTCCTGTCGTCCGACCGGGGGCAAGTTCAGCGTCCCTAGAAGTTAGCCAAAGGCACATCGCCCTCATTGGACCGCGTCAATGTAGAGTAACCGATGTTACAAGGAAATTAAACCCAGAGTCTAGCGTTGGACAGTCTGCTCGATGACCCTGCGGAACGCGTCACGAGGCGACGGATGAGTCCAAACAGAAAGGACGCGTTGCAACATCCTTACCGACCGTAAGTAAGTAGCTGCACAAACGTATAACATGGAGAGCGCAGACTCGCCTTTAGTCTGTCGCAATGGTATGTTGCGAGGAGCAGGTTACGTCTGGCCCTGGCGGTGTTGGAACGCGCTCAGCACTTATTTATAGGGTCAGGTCTTTGTCACGTGCTTTATGACGTAAAATAAGCTGACGCATCCCCTATCCATCAAGCGATTAATTGCTCTTTGCAGACTTCCATAGCTCCGTCTGCAACCGTCATTCCTGCTCACGCACACTCTGAGTGAGGATTCTGAATTGTATCGTGGGTGTCGCTTATTCATGGTAGGTACGTTTGTACGCTTTCTCAGTGTTACCGTGTGCTGGGCAATGAGCAGTCCAACTATCGCCATTGTCAAATTATGCGGCGGTGGAGCTATGTGGGATGCATCCTTTTCTAGCTAAGGAGGATGCATGTGTCTCTGACAGGCCTATAAAACAGGCCTCCTATACGGACTGTGTCTATGTGCCTACGCATGCATAGGAATGTCTAGCTGACCACTCAATTTGCAGCCCTGCTTTTCACTTTTGTTCAAACTACGTGCCACTTGAACTCATACCACAACCTCAACAGATTGAGGCGAGGCTGTTTCCACAGGAATGAACGGCACTCTCCCCGAGGAGCTAGTGCAAGAGATTCTGTGACTTGCAATTGTGTGTCCTAAAGACAAGTTCTTACCACTTGTATCCCTCAGAATGGAGGCTGCCCAAATTCAAGACAATACGCCTGCGCACTGCGGTCCTTGTCGTATGCAAGCGCTGGTTCCGCATCGCACTCCCTCTGCTTTACACATGTCTTTTCTTGTCAAAGCCCAAGCATATGAAGACTGTTGCACGCGCCGTACAATCGGACCCTCAGCTTGGCAGAGCAATCTGCCACCTCTGGCTGGAAGGCGGATTTGGCAAAGAGCTGTATTCTTTCATGAAGCTTGCGCCAAATGTGGAGACACTGTATCTCATCCTACAAGCCACGTCAAATGACTTGATTGCCGGACTTTGAAGGACCATCAAGGAGGGTGTTCTCAAACCCAAGACACTGTACTACACCAAGGAGTTCCAGAAGAACAACAAGGTTTTGCGTGAGCTGACCACGCTTGGCGAGTTTCATATTGCTCAGTCAACTTCATTGGTATGTCTAAGTTTGTTGATCTTTGATTAGCCTGCTCATTTACATGCCAGAAACATGTGCTCTTCTTTGATGACGACAGCATTGACATGTCACTTGCAAAGGCTCTCCAGAAGTTGCCATTCTTGAAAGAAGTGACTCTCTCTGCCAACTGCATCTTGTGGGGTGTGGTGGACAGAACTGTACAAATGATTGCAGAGAATCCTACTCTGCAAATAATACGTTGTGATCAAGGGAGGCAGCTCCGCAGAACGAAGATCAGGGAGTACATTGCAGAGCACTTTGCAGAACATGGGATAGGGAAGCGTCTTTCAGAGCTCATCCAGGACGACGACAGAAGATGAGGATTGGGCATGAACATATCTGACTCTTTGACTAGTCCTTAAAACAATTGTCTCGTGGAAAATCAAAGTCTTCTAGGTGAAGGTGCCTCGTGACACTCAATAGATGTTAGAGGCCATGAATTGTGAAAGCTTCTACGCCCGAGCAGGGTCCTGTGAGAAACAGCACCATCCAGGGCCACGAACGCTCATTTGCCGCGTGCCGCTTCCAGACGCGTGACGCTTGCGGCCTGTTCCTCAGTCGGAGTCAGCGACCATGGGTTTCATACCCCATAGCTCTGTTGACTATGACAGACGTCTCTCAATTCGTGACAACTCAACATCTTGACAGTTTAGCATCGTTCATCTCACCAGTTTCTTGTCTACACCAGCACTGGGCCTTAGGACACGCCTCTGGCCCCATATGTTTCCTATACATACCGGAAAACCCAGCGACACACTCATGTATGACAAGCTAAGGACATGACGCGTGTTGGATAGTGGTGAACTGCTGGTGAAGTGAGTGAAGACGCCGACCGCTGAGCCTTTCCTACCGGCCGCAGTAGGTGAGGGTGTCGACCAGAGAGAGGCACTTCCAAAGCGTCAGGGTACGATGCACATGTATATCCAGCCACCAACCACCAGCCACTGCCGCCCTTGGCCCGGGGACTTGGAAGTAAGGACTCTACTATGTCCGTTTCGAGGCCCGCGGTGAAGTTGCCGTCCGAAGGCTTGGAGTTGCCTCATGTCAACCCGCTGTACCAGCACTACCGGAGGTTCTATTGTAGTGCTCATGGCAAGGGTTGGCGCGCCGGCGCTCGCTCTTTGAAGGGTAGGCTCTCCCTCCCCTCTGCAACATCGTGATCTGTTCTTTCGGGACCCAGCATAGGTCCAGGCATTAACTGCTAAGTGTCGCGTTCATTCACGTTCGACCACCACGTCTCCCGATTATTTTCGCTCCTGCGAAATAACATACGTTTGCTGAGGTGCCTATGGCCGAATTTTTCTCGAAGCTTGAGGTCCAGTGTTCCCCACTTTTGCTGTGGAGTATCGTACAATCAGTAGTATTGAGACCAGATCTGGTTACAGGAAAGGTGAGCAACTGTTGCACTTCGGTCGGGGCACCTCATGCGAATAGACAGTCGCTGTATGTAGAAGGGGTGATAGGGTCATTGTGTTAACGTATTTATTCTTTCTAGTTTGATATGCCGACTAGTTGCGGAAGCGTCTTGTTCGCGAGCAAAACTTGTCGTTTGACTCGGTCGCCGGTTCGTCGCATCGCGAAGGTTCTTCCAATATCTTAGTGCCATCTGCGCCGTCGTCGTTTACCGCTGTTGTTGAGGGTATATATCAGTTTCTGTCGCCGGTAACAGAATCGGTAAGATATCCGTAAGTGCCCTTCCTCAATGTTAACTTGCGCGTGTGCGCTGATATCGCATGTAGAATCCTTCATCTCGGTGTACGTCCGTATTCCTTGATCCGAACAGCGGCTATGCCACTTGGAATTCTTGGCGTACTGTCGCGACAAAATCCCTTCAGTATTGGTCAGCGAACAGCTAGGAATGGCGAATAGGTGAGATATTGTCATGCATCGATGTGGGTCCGACGAGGCATCGCAGCGGCTCCAACGTTCCCTCCCCAAAGTTATGTCAAGTCGGTACCGGAGCATTTGTTGATAATGCGGGCACGGTACACCGGCGCCGTTCATGCCGATATCCATGTAGACTGAACACCTCCCCGGTGGCGAACTCGTTGTTGTTGTGACGACTCTGATCTTTCTGGCACCTCTGCTCAGACCTCGGCGTGGGGCCTGCCCACTTCGTCAGCGGACCCCCAAGAATCTTGGTGAGCTTCGATAGCCACTGGTAAAATAAAAATCCCCCGTCTGACACATCACACTCTATAGCCACGCCTTGCTCTCGAAGACCTCGACGGCGAGGTCTTCGTTACGCCACATAGCTCCGTCGTCAAATTTAATATCTGCTTATTCGGAACTACCTGAACCTCAGGAGAACTCCACGTGGAACCCTCGCACCTGTTGCACAAGTTAAACCGGCACAGTATCCTCCCAGGCATTTAAATTTTAACTTCCATCCCTTTTGGTAGACTCTGTATCTCGGCCACGGACATAGCAGATCGAATTCACGGACATTGCCTTCGGTCGCTCGACCATCATGTCGGATCGTAAGTGCGGCTTCTTCCTTTACTTCCGCATCCGAGGTGGTATCCAAGTGTACGGGATGAAAGGTTGCTGAGGCGGGAAATATCTTTCATCCCTCGGATGCGATCAGCGAAGCCAGGACTTCTCAGATTCAAGACAGCTCGAGCTGTTCATTACAAGTAAGTTGTGAGCTTCTAGGTGTTGAAGGGGCAACCAACGCCCTGTCTCAGTTGAACGAGACCAACAGAGTGGGGGATTGCAAGCTAGAGTCCGTCCAAAAGCGGAGGCTAGTTAACGCCTAATCACGTGCTCCGACGCGAGTCTTTATTTTCTTCCTCATGGGGCACATATTCTTCTCTCATCCTTTTTCACTGTCATTCTCTCCATCGTTGCTGCCACCGTTCAAGCGAACCCTCGCTTTTGGCTCCCTTCATATCTCTACTTGGCCAGCTTTTGAGGGCGTTTTCTCTGCGGAGGTTGCTGTGGGACCGGGTAGTGCGGGGGTGTCTGTGCTCTGTGTGTAGGTGCGAGCACCATCCTGGGTAACAACTCGAACCTGAGAACTTATTGTCATATGGAAAAACGGTAGCTCCGGAGGGAATCTTGAAATCTCCAGCACCGGGCTCTCTACATCCCAGTGTCGAGACCGCCGATCGGGACGCTCTGTACCTTGCTGGCGGTGCAGCTCGGACCGCTTGTCGAAGCTCAGAGCTGTTAAGACCCGCCACCTCCTTCGGTGAGAAAACATCCCCCATCTTCAAAACCTGGTCATTATTGCTCACCATCCCGAAATCTTCACGACAAAGATCGCAAAGTACAGAAGTGAGTCCTTCCTTATTGGGCCTTATACATTTAGTGCTGAATATATGCATCCATGTTACAGGAGCGCTTGCACTCGACATGGCCGCGTTGACTGCACCACCCCTACGCCACAGCTCAACAATGCGAGATACACCATTCAAATCGACCGCACCCATCCCCATACCGAACCTCCGCAGGGTGAACGACCCACCGCCGCGCTCGCCGACTCGGTGCTACGAGACGTCGACCGACCTCATCTTCGACATGTCACCCCATTCCGGTATTGACACACCGTTAATGCAACAGAGGGATCCTCCATCTGTTTTGACTCATACTTCGGCGCACTATGCCCGAAAGCCTCTTACCTTCAGTACTCGCTTTGTGACCACCAAAAGCCCGCCAGTGGAACGTCCCCCCTACTGGGAAGAGCCTTTTCTTTACTCGGTACCTCGTCTGCCACCTCGAGCACCCTTGGGACACAGCCGGACACAATCTGCGAGAGTCAACAGGTCTGACTCGTTTGAGCAGCGCAAATCGACGCAGGAGCCATCGTCA
Organism: Phanerochaete carnosa HHB-10118-sp; assembly: GCF_000300595.1. NCBI lineage: Eukaryota > Fungi > Basidiomycota > Agaricomycetes > Polyporales > Phanerochaetaceae > Phanerochaete > Phanerochaete carnosa. The sequence continues at coordinate 560,701 of NW_006767640.1, read as the reverse complement.
TATTCCTCGTCATCCTCGCTGCGTTCGTTTTCGCAGCCACGCAGAGCAAAACCAGACGTCCACGATCCTTATGTCGCGAAAGCAGTTCAAGAGTCCGCCCATGTCCTCACCGCTGCGTTTCAGCAATCCTTCACCACCGCCACGTCCTTCACGCAGTCCTTTGAGTCTCCGGCTCCCTCGCACGTGCAATTCAAGGAGCCGTTGTCCCCGCCGGACTCTATCCAGGGCTGGGGCTTCCCACCACGATCGCGACGCCCGTCACCGATACGACACAAGCGTACGCTGACAGGGTCGAGCGTCATCTCGGGCGTGCCGCGCACGAGCGCTGCGGAACCTATCGTCTCGTTCGCGCAGGCAGAGCTCGGGCGTTCTCCGAGCTCGGGCGCGGTAGCGCGCGTCGTCAAAGTAACGCGCACGACACCCACGAATTCGCTTCGAGCCAAGTCGCCGTACCCTGTCGTGCGCGGGCGGCGGGCGTCCACGCTTCGTGGGCACCCCGTGAAAATCTCAGACGAGGACATCGCGGGCACACTCGACAAGAGCCAGGCTGCGGGAAAGTTTGGCCTGGAGAAGTTTTTGCCACAACCCCTCCCGCGCGGGCGTGCCCTCGACGAGAACGTTTGCACCAAGGACGAGAACGTTTGCATCAAGGACGAGAACGTCGAGCGTGGCCGGACTCGTAGCCGCATGAGAGCCGGTCGGCTGGCATAGTCGCGCTTTTTCCTTTGCAATCATGGAATATTTAAGACATATAGAGTGCGTCCTCCTCCGCCTTTGCACCGTACCTCTGCTGATCGCTGTTCAGAAATATAGGCACTCTCCACGCATCACTCCTCATCGATCACAACACGGACTTGTCCCATCACATTCGCATCGCATGGTTGGCAGCATTGTCTTTATTTCATTTTTCGACCTCATGCCCGACGAAAGCTCGGCCGCACCCACACCTTCGTTGCCCATTTGTAGACGTCCTCATCGTTAATTGTAGCTATTCACATCCATCCATCGCATCTCATCTCGCTCGTTGCACTCTTTCTCGCACTCCTCTCCTCAATACTTTTTTGGGCTCCGTCCACGTCTGTGCAATTGTTCTTCATTCAAAAGCATGGTCCCAGATACCTGTCGCAACTCTTTGTCATCTTAATCGCAGTCTTCGTGATCTGTGGAATTTTGCCTCATCAACACTTCTCCGTCTCATCATGATCATTAATTAATTGTTGTCTTCGTGCACCCACGCACGTTGTGGTCATAGTTTCAGTCGTTCATTTCATTCCCCAATCAACCAACACTTCACACAAACTCTCATCGGACATATGTTATCATCACACTAGTACTACCTTATGAGAATAAAATTCAACGCCACGGTGTATCATGTCTTGAGTTGCGTGTGACTTCTGGTTGTCTTGGACATGTGCGAGAAGGGGCTTCTACAAACATCTTGATATGCAAATCTGCGGAATCTTTAATTGGTGACGAACTAACGGAGTGCAACAACGTACCAATCCTGACTGACCATCTATCAGCTAGCGTGATCACGAAGAGCACTGCACAGTGATAGGTCCGCCCTGCTCTCACGACGAATCCCACTCTATTAATATATTTGTTCAGTGGTTGTGTCGACAGCTACGAAATGGACAGGCATCGTCAATGAATATATCAGCGCGCCGTGGAGTGCGCACCCAGTGGGCGGGCCGCCGTGATGGGCCATGGCAGATGCGTCGATGCGCTGTCAGCCCGTGCACTACATATTATCGCGCGCGTCCTAGACGACGGAAGAGACTGCCCGGGGCAGAACTGTAATTTTCCCCCGGACTGTCACGACAGTGCCGCCGGAAACAGAGGCTCCGTCGAGGCGATGCGCCGACGTGGACAGACGGGGCCCAGGACGTAATGTGTTGGCGGGTTGCTCGAGTGCTGCTGTGACGGCGCCTCGCCCGCTCACACCCAGCAAAGACAGGGCCCAGTTGACGTGCACAGTTCCGTGGGTGTCGCGCACATCGTTTTCCCGTCGATCCTTGGGGGGCGCCTGGCGCACAGGCAATCTCCTGTTGTAGATGCTTTCCTGCGCCACACACGCCACCGCATTCGGGGAGACTCGGCGCGCGCTTTGTCTGCATTGAATGCGAGGCTCACAGTGCCCGTCTCTGACATGTACGCGCGGTAAATCACGCGAGTGCAAACTAATGTCTCGGCGGACAGAGAAGAGCACTAGTAGGGCCTGCGTAAGTCCTGTTGTTAATCACCAACGCCGCCCCATTACGCATGCTGTCAGGTGTGTGATAGTCTACGCAACCTTCGCCACCGTGGGACGCTCTCTTGCCATGGCGCAAAAACCTGCGCACCTGCCGAGGCACTGCAAAATAAGATAGATCAAATACAAGGCCTCGAGGCTGGACAAATGCCGTGGACAGAGTACGAAAGCCAATAGTGCGGCGTCTCCCAACCTCGGGAGTGATCAGATGCCTGGCACTAGGGCAATTGAGGGATAAAGTCAATGGGAATACCAAGCTGGAGGGCGCGGCACAGCACCCAGGTCGCTGAATTGAGGGTCTCGTACGCTTTCAGCGAGCGAGGGCGCACTCAGGCACAAAGCGCGCAGTGTTCAGGAACATAGATAGGGCGCACCACTATCGCCGCGGCCAGGGACGCATTTGCCGGCGGATCAGCGACTGAGGGGGCAGCTGACAGCATTAGGGAGATAGAAACACTAGATTCGCTCGTGCCAAGCTGCGTTTCTGAGCAGGGATCTGTTCAGAACTCGTCATCCATCGCGCCGTGGTGTTGACAGGGATCACCAATACCGCAACCGAGGTGCAGCGCGCGCGAGGCCACGTAGCGATCTACAGAGCTGTGTACGCCGGGCGTCGTTCAGTTTAGCTCTGCGCGTTGTCAGGTCCCACGATTGGGGATGTGCGGCGGAAGCACTTGCATCGCAATATATCATTGATAACGTAGATGTGGCGGATGATACTAGGGATGCAGCTGGCGAATATTAGGGATAGTGCTCGGGCACGCTGCATCTGGCCGTGCCGTGATTCGTGGTCCGTGGTCGGTGGGGCACATTGGTCCGACCTCACGCGGTGTGACACGCACCAAAGGGAAGGTCGGGGTGGTCCCTGGACGACGTGGCCGCCTCCCGAAGAGTGGATAACGCGGAGAGATTTCGTGGAAAGAGGACGTAAGGGCCTATGAATGAAGACGAGGAGAGCAATGTCGCCGAGCCTCTTACGAAAGTCTGGGCACATCACATGGAGCGGAGTGTGCCTGGGGCGACCAACGGCTACCCACGCAGGATCGTCGCGAATTCACTCACAGAGAAGGGCGAAGACGATAGGCCGGCGTACTCACGCTGGCTCTCGCTGCGCGGTTCTATCACGATGCGTATGTAACTCCGGCGTGCCTCTCGCTGATTCACGCCGAGATTGGACGTCGAGAAGAGCTCCCGCTCGACCCTCCCAGGTAGTGTTGCCGCGGATGAGCCACGAGTTGGACCGGTCCAAAATCCGGCATTATCCGCACGTGGCGGATAATGATGAGTTGGCCGCCAGATAATCCGGCAGGTTGTGGGAAAGCTGACAAAGACACTATATATGGTAGGCAACTGTACTCACTGAGCAGACGGAGACTGGCGAGGCTCAAGTGGGGACAGCGTAGCAGATGTATTAGTAAATTATTAGGATTCAGTCTCATTAATAGCTTCTCTAGTTCGTTCACATGGCCTTCTGCAACCATTCTATCAACTTTTGTTCTACTGAGACTGCCGGTGCCAGATCACCCTCGGAAGCCAGCCTGCCGCCTCTCACCGCGCTGCCGCAGATACAAATGCTTCAGAATTTGAAGCCCCCCCATCACTTCAGGGGACAAATTAATCCTTCGGAGAGTATCCATCTCCTTGCTCGATGAGAAGACGCGCTCGCACGGGACAGCAGAAGCTTGCACGGGCAGGATATCCAGTGTGACGTGATAGATCAGAGGAAAGCGATATTGATTGACCTGTAACGTAGTGAGCAACAG
>NW_006767640.1:543493-556667 GCF_000300595.1 Phanerochaete carnosa HHB-10118-sp | reverse complement strand
ACGCGCAGAGTGCACTGTGTACTTCACACTCGGGAGCCAGATTATTGACCTGTGAAGTGTGGCTTGAGTCGCTTGTTGTTTCAAGTTGAAAGAAACATACCGGCTGCCCTGGTCCCTGGGCAGTAGCTCGTACAGTAATCAGGTCTTGTGTGATTTTTTCAAATAAATATATTGATCTGTCGTGTTACTCTAGCAACAACCTCAGGAAATAACGGAGGTGAAAGGGGGCAAACACAGCTACAGGCAATGAATCAAAACACGAGAAACACTTACCATGGACGCGATGCGTTCTCGTGCAGTCTTGCGTGACCGCGTCGACCTAGAATTGATGGATGGCGCCTGAGTCGGCATTCTCCGAGTGGGTTGCAACGAGTTATCCGGCTTGAATCCGCGCCCATCCGGATTGAACGGATTGGCGACCCATCAGGCCGGATCGGATTCTATCCGGATAGAATCCGAATCCGCGGCAACACTACTCCCAGGCTGTCGCCAGATAGAGTCGGTCTGCCTCCGACGAAACTCAGCGGCGGGCTGACAAGTGTTGCCAGTTATTTTTGTATTTGCGAGGAGAAAAAAGATGCAGTAAATAATGCAGCGTTTTCTGGCCCACTTTGATGCGCATCACCTTCATGCGGTTGGAGCGCCTACAGGGACCCACAGAAGGTAAACACAGCCTCAAAAGAAATATCACGTGAGCGTTCATGTCCAACACGCGACGGCGAGCGTGGCCTTCCCGGCGGCCACCGCGGCGAGCTCACCCTCGCGCTTTCTATCCCCCACGACGACAACGAGATACCCCGACACGACGCAGACATGACCCCCAAACCATCCTGGCAGACTCACGAGCTCGGGGAGGAATGGATCGACGAAGACGACGAACAATCCGACCAGCTGCTTCCAACCACTGCGTCGCGCGACGCGCACACTACTTCCGACATTTCCTTCACCGAACCACTCATGTCTATGATTGTCAATGAGGATGCGAACAACGGCTGCCGTTCACGCTCGTCTTCTAGTGCTGGCACCGTCGTTGTTCACTCCGATGAGGAGGATGTACCCATACTTCCCCAAACTCCGGGACGCGCGAAGAAGATCATGTCCAACGACTTGTTCAGCCCCCTTGCTCTGGAGAAGATGTTTGAGCCCCCATCACCGCCCTCAGCAGGCCCGCCCCCACCACTCCCCGTTCGTACTTCGGCACCCGCAGTACCATCACGTCTCTCGCAGATGTACATCCCCGGAGAAACTGACTCCAGCGCAGAACTAGACGAGGCCACAGGCTCCTCACACGATAATCTACATACTCAGCAATCCTCAGAGCATAGCGAGACTGAAGGGGGGACAAAGTACCTGTTCACATTCGCCGCACCAAAATCAGGCATGTCCCTTACCCCGAATCGACTACCTAATGCGCAGAGTACATCCCTATTCCCCCAAACCCCCGTGCCAAGTGCCAGCAGCAGGCTGCATACGCCGCTCACCGACCCGCGTTTGCGCCTATTTCAGTTCCAGTATGACACTTTCACGCGCGAACACCTTTCTGCCATGGTGGACTCGATAGCAGTTAACATGACCACCTCTGGCGGAAGCGGCATCTCGGCATCCAAGGATAGCACCCCTGCAGGCTCTTCTCATCACGAACACAGTTCGTCTCGTCTTCGGAGCGCAAAACGGCTCAAGCTCAGTCCTGCGAGCGACTTTTCGCCACAGGGCGACGGTGCGGCGCTTATTTTTCGCCCTCCAAACTGGAGAGATTACGTCGCAGAGTCAAATTGTCTCATGGAGAAGATCAGGCAGGCGCGGGATTTCTCGACGATCTCTACCCAGGGTATAACCGCGACGCATGCCAGTGGCCAGAAGAGCCCGTCGGGCATAGCGCAGCACAATGCAGATCGTTCGTGTAGTTTAACCCTGCGCACACGCTATTCGCTTATACATTTACGCAGATGATTCGCCTTTCCCTGTCATGTTCAACTCCCACGTTCCAAGCGAAGAGTTCCCTCCCTGGACAGCTACATCAAGCCAACACGCAGGCTACTCGTCCCTTGCGATACGAGAACAGGCTTCAAATCTTATGAATCAGATTAGGAGCGACGTAAAGAGCCACAGAAGGCTGTATTCGGTTGACTCTGAAGGGTCTATGGTGCGAAATGAGACATCGTTCGCGCAGACCGCAGCACAGTACAGGCCAGAACAGGAACCTATCGCGGAAGGCGACACTGAGATCATCTCCGAGGTCGGAAATGAGTCCGAAGCCATGGGCCGACCACTTCCCTCTCTGTTGGCAACGATGGCTTCGAGCCAGTCGACTGCGCATCCGGCTCCACGAGACGAAATCGACCGGCAGTTGTCAGAGGACCTTGCGCAGGTCTCGTTGAATGGCGATAGAGTGTTACCCCAAATCGTGGAGCACCCTGCCAGCTCGCCAAACCCTGCCTCGACCCTCGCTGTCGGCCCCGATCCTCCTGCAGGAAATAGGCAGACCTTACTTTCCCCACTGGCGGCCGTAACTGGGCCAAACTATCCAGTCGGTACGCTCCACTCGGGGCGTAAAGAGGACCTCACACGGTTTGTGTCCTCGAGTACGACCTCTGGTGGGACGATTACCTCGGGCAGCGCCTTATCTTTTGTGAAGCATCAGGGTCCACGGCACATGACGCACATTTCGCCCGACGATCTCCCACCGCTGCCTGATCGCGTCGGGAAGATGGTTTTCGACCGGCAGATCATGAAGTGGGTGAAGGCGACGGCGCAGGGCCCGCCACCGACTGGGTTATTGAGGAGAGACGGGTCTAATGAGAGTTTGGATCCCTTTCGCGACTTCGAAAGTATACGTGACGACTCGCCCCCGCTGCCGGAAGCGCAGGGGCATGAAGAACAAGAGGAAGTTGACATGTCGCTTGATGCCAGCCGCGTTGAGCAGGCACGTGACTCTGAGCCCGAAGACGCAGAAGAAGCGGAACTCATGTCATTTTCCTTCGACGCGTCTGCCGAGCCCCTTGCAGTGCAAGCTGTCGAAGCGCCAAACTCACAAGACTCGTCGGACGGCGTCGCGTCGACAGAGACATCTGGACAGTTTCCGTCAGCCAATCTCGCAGACTCGTTCGACGCGCCGCACACGGCCGTGCAGGATCTGCAGCAGGAGCCGGCGCTGGAAGACACGCCGCCGCACCAGCTCGCGACACACACCGCGGAGAGGGCCGCCGCGACCCCGCAGTCCGCTGCGCATGCCACCAACGTGCAGGGCAGCAGCAGCAGCAGCAGCAGCAGCAGCATCAACCCGGCTCCCACGCCGCTGCGATCTGCGCTGAAGAGCACGAGCGCGACTCCAGTCTCGGCGATGAGAAACCCCGGCCGGGGCCGCCTCGAGACCCCTGCGCCGCGAATAAGCCACCGCCGGTCTGTGAGCTTTTCTGACGGGAGGCGAGAGGGTCCCATCGCGGGCCTCGGGCGCAACCAACCTACACCGACGCCCGATGGCAGCATCCTCGACGACAGCGCCTTTGACGCGGAGTTTGCAGAGTTCGCAGAGCCTGACAGCGGGGCCCCCAGCACCAGCACTGCGCTTGTGCCGTCCACGCGGTCGAAGCGCATCGCGGAGATGCTAGAAGGCCTCGAGGAGACATGTGAGTCGCCGATTCGGGGACCCCAGTTCGTCCGTTTCTGATTCATTGCGTCCCCGCTCGTTCGTGTCCTCTCTCCAGCGTACGATCACGACAGCCCGTCAAAGGCACAGGCGGCGAGTTCCGCGAGCCGCATCGTGGACGAGCTGCAGCCGCTCGGGGCCCGGCGACCGAGCGGGGGTGGGCGGTCTACCAACCGGGAGATCGCGCGGCGGAGCACGCCAGGGTCTGGCACGAACTCTGCGCGGGCACGGCGGAACGGGACGTTCCTGACCGAGTGCTCGTTCGGCGTCGCGCACGACCGGCTCGTGACGGTCATCACGGACGTGCAGCCGTTCGAGCCGTACTGGGAGCAGCTGACGAGCATCGACCTGAACGGCCGCGGCCTCGACAGCGTGGCGCGCCTCAAGGAGTTCCTGCCCAGGCTCGACTCGCTCTCGCTGTGAGTCTAATTGCTGCTTTGCCACCTACGTCGCCCCTGCCCCGGGCAATCGCCGCCACCCGCCGGCAAGCTCTGACAGGCCGCTAATTGTTTTTTCTTTGCAGAAACAACAACCAAATCTCGTGGTTGAGTGGCGTGCCGGGCACCGTGCGGACGCTGTCAGTCGCCTCGAACTGGTATGTCGCCATTTTTCATTTGGCCTGATTAGAAAGTGCGCTGACCAATTCAACCATGCTTCTTTGTATTCTACTTTACATCTCCACTCCACCTGCCCTGGCACGCAGCCTGACCGCGGTCACGTCATTCAGCCATCTGTGCAACCTGGAGAGCCTCGACATCAGTCGCAACAACGTGGACTCGCTCCGCCGTAAGTTCATGTGTTTGCTCTTCTCACTCTTCGCGGTGATACTGGGAGTCTTGTGGCACTGACAGTCGCCTGGGTTACGGCACAATATGGCTAGAACTGGAATGCCTCCGGCACCTACGCGAGCTGCGTGCAGATGGCAACACGGTCCACAGCCTCGATGGCCTGCAGAAGATGGACGGGCTCGTAAAGCTTAGCCTTCAGGGGAACGCGCTCCAGGGCACGCTCGACCTGACGAGCTTCCGGTGGTGCGTGCCTGTGTGTTTCTGTCGTAGGGATTCTCTTTTCTGTGTGCTCATGGGAGGAATGCCCTTTGCGGTGCCAATTGGCGATTGGGGCTGACAGGACTCGCCTGGAGATGCTGAACCTGAGCCAGAACAGGCTTAGCGGGCTCGTGGGACTGTCGTCCATGCCCGCTCTGATAGCGCTCAACTTGGGTAAGTCGTTCCCGTGCCTGCGTCACAGCTTCTGATCACAAGGATCTGTGCGGATGCCACGCCCCGGCGCCTCCGCCTTAATTGAGGAGCCCCGTTTTGGCGGGTGACGTCCCGTCCATCTGTTGGACGAGCTCCGCGCGAGAAAAGAGAGACGGTGTGCTGATGCGAGGCTCTGTGCGGGGTCATTTGCATTTGCAGACAACAACGTCCTCACCGAGCTCGTCGCGGAGGGCGCGATGCCCCGACTGAGAATCCTCCGGGCGAGCGGCAATCGGCTGCACGAGCTGAACGCAGCGCCGTTCGCGAACCTTCGCACACTCTACGCGGACAGCAATGCGCTAGGTCCGATACACAAGGCACACCGGCTCACCAAACTGGAAAACCTCAGCCTGCGGAACCAGGGCGGGCGGAACGGACTGTGAGTTTCCCCCTTGCACTGCTCTATCCCCGGTGATCGTCTGCTGCCTTGTTCAAGCGGTGCGCACAGCATCGTGCCTGGCTTGCATATCGATGCTGAGGGCCACCCAAACTGCGCGTACCCCCAGCAGCGGCGACCATGATGCCATTCGCGAGCGTAACGCTGACGTCTCTCTCCCTCTTCGTCTAGTCCATTGTCGCTGTTGTACGACGTCCGCGACGCGAGGCGTCTCTATCTCTCCGGTGTGTGCACGCGCATCATCCTCGGCCGCCGCGACACACACCCTCATTGCTGACCACGCCCGTCCCCGCCAGGCAACCCGCTCAAGGCCAGCTGGATCTCGCAGCCGTGCTACAACCTCGTCTACCTCGAGCTCGCGGCGTGCCGGCTCACGCGCCTGCCCGCGGACCTCGCGCGGCTGGCGCCGAACGTGCGGAACCTGAACCTGAACTACAACTTCCTCGAGGACGTGCGGCCGCTCGAGGGCCTCGTCCGCCTCCGCCGGCTCACGCTCATCGGCTCGCGTGTGCAACATACGAAGCAGCTCGTGCGCGTCCTCCGCGGCATGCTCGACGTCGAGATGCTCGATTTCAGGTACGCACCGTGCCTGTCCTCTTCCTTTTTGTCGAGTTGTCCCGAGAGCAGGGGGCGCGTTGCTTCCCGTGAGGGGGTCGCAGGACGAGGGCTTCGCTGTGGTGTCGCGGGGAGCAGGTGCCTGTCCGTACGGCCGAACTCTATCTGCGCCGCCCCGGGCCCTTGTTCTCCATCGCGGCCCTCCCTTGTCACTGCGCCGCTCCTTCCCTTTCTCTCGCCCTCCTCTCTCGACTACTCGCTTCCATGCTTAAACGTCACGGACGAATGCTGATGCAGAAACGCCGGCGCAGGATGAACCCGTGCACGCTCGGCTACTACCTGCCGCTCCTCGTGCGCGACATCCCCGGCGCGCTCCAGCCCTCGGACGGCGACCGTGATCCTGGGCCCGCTTCGTCCTTCGCAGGCGCAGGCGCGGGCGCACCGGCAGCGCGGCGGGCACAGGGCGACGCACCGCGCGCGCGGGGCGCCGTGGTGGTGGTGGCGGCGGCGGCGGCGGACACGTCGGTGAGCGTGATGCCGAGCCTGGGGAACGCGCTGCCGTACTCACCGGGCAAGCGGAGGCGGAGCTCGTCGCCGATGCCTGCGACCAGCCCGAGTCGCGATCGCGAGCGGGAGAGGGAGAGGGAGAGGGAGGGCAAGGAGCGGGTGGGCGGGTGGAAGGAGCTCGACGCCAAGTTCCGGCGGGACCTGCCCGACGCGGCGTACGCGGCGCGGCTGGCGTACCGCGGGCTCGTGATGCGCGCGTGCCCGGCCGTGCGCGTGCTCGACGGCGTCGAGGTCACGGACAAGGAGCGCGACAAGGCCGAGTGCCTCCTCCGGAGCGTGTTGGACGGGCGGCGGCGGAGCGCGTGACGCGGGGCGCGGCATGGGGGAGGTTGGAATGGGCCATGGAAGGACGAGAAGTCGAGATGCGCGCGGGGCGCGAACGTGGCAGGCCAGGCACGCCGTCGCGTCGACGACGCGAAAAGGTTCTGTCGCGCGTTGTGGGGAACGGCCCCCCTGGGCTGTTGCGACGTTGAACGTCTGTGTGACCTTCTCGTCTTCTTTGCTAGTACATCGTCTCGTCTTTTTCTGTGTTTTCGATTCTTGGAACGCGCAATGCAGCATCTTGGAACGTTTTCCAGTCTTTGCGGGCGGCGGCGGCGGCGGCGGCGGCGGCGTTCCCGGCATGCGCCCGCCCTTCCTGCGTCTGCGTTGTGCCTTTGCCGTCTGCGACGATCCGCGCCCCCGCTTCCCTTCCCCGCCTGTGCGCTGTCTCGGATCCCCTTTTCTGAACAGTACTGGCAGAACAGAGCCCCGGACGCGATGGTCCCTGGCGGTGCCCTCTGCAACATCCCCTCCCTTGGTCGATCTGTTCCCCCAGGCGGTTTACGCGGACGGTGCTCTATCTACCTCCAACCGACCATCTCACATGAGCACCGCGGGGGCTGTGCACCGCCATCGCAGCCAGTGGTCCGATCGCGGGCAGAAGAGGCAATTAAAAGAGGGGCGGGCGTGGCATCCGAACGAGCGCGGATCCTCCGCTCGGGCGGCTTGCTTAGCTAAGCGATCCGGTCTGACCGCCGCAAGCGAGTTTTTCTTTTTTGGCGTTCACAAGCGTTTTTTTTTTTTTTTTTTTTTTTTTTTGGCGTAATTCTAGAGTCGGGCGCGTCGCTGCGTTGGTGTCTGCCTGTCTGAGCTCCAAAAGATTGCGTCTCGCGGGCCAGTCACGCGCGGACGGAGTAAGACTGCCTTCTAGGGCGAGAACTCGCTGGGGATCTCGGGCCCAGCGTTACAGTGCAATGATGCACGATGACGGCACACGCAAAAGCAGACGTCCCTTGGCTGCTTGCTCTTTTTTTCGCTGGGAAAACTAGGAAAGGCTGGGAAGCCTGTTGTGCCAGAGGGATGAACATGGTGCCGTTTCTGTTCCCACTGCTAGCAGCGGAGAGGTGAGCTCGCAGATGTTTCTGTTGGAGGAGGAGGGAACCGAGCAGGGGGAGGGAGGCAGCCGAAAATCAGTCAAATCTTCTTCTCGTCTGTTCGGTGCTGCCAGACGGCGGGGCAGGGAGTTGCACAGAGCAGGCACGTCAGAACAGGCACGCGCGATGCAGAAGCAGCTCGATGCCGTACGAGGGAAGAAGGTAGCTTTGCATAATGAAGAGGGGGCTGTACATGGCGTATTATGAGTCGCTATGAGTGGCGGTGGAGAGCAGACGGCGATGACGACGAGTGCAGGGTCTCGTCGTTGCGAGGCAGACGCGTGCCGTCGCGACGGAGAGCGACAGGTGAGTACGAGCCCTGCACATCGCGAGCAGCACCGCTCTGCGGAGGAACAGACACGAGGAGGGGGCCGCTGGCTTGGGTGCGCCCCGATTGAGCGAGACAGAGACGGTTCTGCGAGGCTCGTCTGCTGTCGTTCGAGTGATGGAGATGCACGGATGAGGATCTCACTCTCTCCTGCCGCCGGTCCGGCGGATGTGCAGAGAAGGTGGATTGTGCGGACGTCGTGCTGGCGCCGCCCGAACCGGCTTGTCCACCGCGGAGACCACACCCAGTAACATCGCGGGAGCAGTGACCGCGTGGGCACGCGTGCTTCTGGGTGCCTGGGGCGACCGCAGGGAAAACAAAGGCCACAGACACGCAGCCCCTCAGCTCGGCGACAGTCAAAGCACTCGTCGCGTAAGCAGAAACCGTGTATGTTTCCAGGCGTGCGGACGACGACGGTAGCGTCTTTGTTTGCGCAAGGGACCACAGGGCTCAAAACAGGCCGCGGGCTTTCTGGAACGCGCGGCGGGCCCGGGCCCGCAGACGCAGACGCAGACTCGAGTAGGTCGCGCGATACGAGCGGCGGCGCACGGAGCACCGCCGGGCGAGGGTACAGCTGCGCACACAATGCGACCCTCCTCCGCCGCTGGCTTCCCATGTTGCTACCGTGCTGCGTCCGTCCCGCACGGCGCCCGCGGCGTCGGGGGCGCCGAATGCGGAAGGCGACGTGGTTGTGTTGCCTGACGACAGAAGACGGAGGATTGCCAGTGTCAACGCGAGCTGCCGCCGGCGTGGGTTTGACAATCAGCAGCAAGGGGGAGGCGGTGGCCCCCCCCCCCCCCCCCCCCCCCCAACAAACGTCTTTGCTGCCACATCGACAGCGAGCGACCGGCGCGAAGAAGAGGGAAAAAAAGAAATGCGTCCGAGAAACGCCATATCGGGGTGGTACGTGCCGTCGGAGATGCAAGCTGAGTTGTCCGACGGGGACTTATCGCCCGCCCGGAAATACGCGAAGGAGCAAAGCAAATAGATCCGAGGAGGGGAGGGTCCAGATCTGGGTGATAAATCTTGTGATTAATTGCGGCAGGGGCAACACCAGTGGCGCCCGACGCCTTGTTCGACTCGACGATGCGCTGCAGGTCCCAACGACGGACGGTTTGCACGCGCACAGCCCCTCGCTCGTCACTCGCACCAAAACGGTGATGCCCACGGGCGCGGACGGTGCGCCTGCCGTTCTCGGGAGACTGGCCGCGCTGGGGCCCGTGCTCGGGGCACGGAGCCCTGGGATGTGTGTGGATTGCAAGGTTCGGGAATTACAAACGTTGAGAAGTCGCCCAGTGGGAAGGTGCGCGCGGTCTGGACTGGAGAGCCAACAAGGGACATGATGCGGGTGATCTGGGACTGGGATTCCCCCCCTGCCAGATCCCTTGGTTGATTGCCAGCCAGAGAATGGGCCTCGTTGATTCGTTCCCACCGCACTCGCTCGCCTCCGGGGATGGAGTTTAATGGGGCCCTATAAGAGCATACCCAAGATCGAACACTAACCGGGCCATCCTGCTAGGACAGCTTTATCTGCGCCGCGGTGCGCATTCCGTCTTCGCTCACGTCCCTGCCTTCCTTTTCCTGCCTTCCTTGCCTCGCCATCGCTCTGACCGCCCTGCCCAGCCCTTTGCTTCTCCACATCGCGTCCGCCCTCCTTCCCGACGAGCTCCCCTTCATGATCGACACGCTCTCCGCGACGGACGGGCCCTTGAGCAGATACATCAGCGTTGCGCCGCTTCATTACGCTCTGTGAGTCCCGCTCTCCGCTCGCGCTTCCCATCACCATTTGCCTAGGCACGCCACCATCCCTGTCAGCTGTCACCCCCGATTTCGCGTGCGGTTGCCCGCAGACGAATAAAACCGCGGGTGACGGCTCGCGTGCAGGAGTCCCTCCCCAGCTTCGGATTCTTTTTCTCTTCGCTGCCCGGAAAAGGACATATTCTAACCTTGTTTCCGCGCCAGCACCCCAGACTCGAAGCCGGCGGGGATCGACTCGCTCTCGTTTGACGTGCACGGTCTCGGACTCCCCTCGCCAGCCCTCTTGTCAGTCTCCTGCCACCTCTCCTCCTCCCCCTCCTCGTCGCTGACAGCCATGTACAGGCACACCCCGCACTCGTCCGACGCGGAGACGGATTACAGCCACGAGCGGCGCATGTCCAGTTCCGCCGCGTCCGACTGCAGTCTCCACTCCCGCCCCGAAAAGCGTTCGTTTGACTACTCCCCCTCCGCCTCCCCCGTCCCCAAGAAGACGCGCTCCGAGCTCGCCGCAGAGCCCCACTCCTGGTCACCACAGCCCACCGCCACCACCACCACCCTCGCCACCGTCGACGACGACGCCCGCAGCGAGCTCAGCGGCAACAGCCCCCGGGTCCAGCTTCCCAGCATCGCGTCTGCCTTCCAGGACCGCCACGAGTTCCGTCGTGCTTCCCTGCCCTCGACGCTCCACGACTCGACGGGATCAAATCGCCTCCGGCTGCCCACCCCGACCTCGTCTCTCCACCGCAGCTCCCAGTCCCACTCGGGCCTCTCGTCGTACCAGTTCCCGTCGCCGTCGGACGCCGATCACGCCCACGAGGACACCCGTCGGCCCCGTCTCACCGCCGACACCCAGATCCCGCTCTATCCAGGGGACTATTCGGTCCCGAGCAGTGCCTTTTCGGGCTCATTTTCCGGCAACTCACCGCTCTCGGGCGCGACTTCCGTTTCTGACGAAAGTTGGGCGCCAGGCATCGTCCGCCCCGCCTCCACGCCGAACCGGGTCCACACAGCCGCCGGGTCTCCGAGCCTCAAGTACAGCGACGACCGCCAGGGCAGCGCACAGGCTCTCTACGGCGGCGTCACACGCATCGCCGGCCAGCATCACCACGCTTCCGCCCCCACCGACCGTCCGAGGCCGCTCGTCAAGACCGAAGGTGACTGGGCCGCGTTCGGCTCTTCCGACTACGCCTCCATGTCGTCTGTGAACGCCCCCAGCGGGCTCGTGAGTGCGGGCGCGCCCGCGATCAACGTCAACGGCTCGCCGACGCGCTCGCCCCAGCAGCAGCACCAGCAGCAGGCCCCGCCGCCGAGCCTCGTCGAGCGGCCGCCGCGCAAGCGGGGCAAGCTGCCCAAGCCTGTCACGGACTACCTCAAGGACTGGCTCCACCGCCACTCGGACCACCCGTATCCGAGCGAGGAGGAGAAGAAGGCGTTGTGCAACGCCACAGGCCTCAGCATGTCCCAGGTGTCCAACTGGATGATCAACGTGCGTCTCTCCCGTTTTCCCTATCTGTGATCCCTGATATTGACGTCGTCTGTTCTTTTTCCAGGCACGCCGCCGCATCCTCGCGCCCGCACGCGTGGCCGCAGGGCCGCAGACGAACCTCCCGTACGCGACGCCGGCGCGGCCGAGCCTGCTCGACGGCGGGCGCCGCGCGTCGATGCCCGCCGACGGGCTGACGCTCTACCACCCGATGTCGCTGCAGTCGCTGCCCGAGTACGCGCTCGGGAGCAGCACGCGGCACATGGTCGGCATGACGCGGAGCATGAGCAGCAGCCACGCCTCGGCGGGCGCGCTGGGCGCGTCGTCGGGCGGCGCGCAGCACCACCACCACCACCACCATCCGTACGCGCTCGACGCGAGCTACACGCGGCTGCCGTATGGCGCGGGCGGCGCGCTGCACCCGTCGGCGCACGTCGGCGGGACGGGCACGGGCGGCGGCGGCGGCGGACAGCAGAGCTACCTCGGCGTGCCGCTGAGCGCGCCCGCGAGCATGGGCGGCGGGAGCCCGTTTGGGAGCCAGAGCGCGATGTACCAGGGCAGCTACAGCCGCGTGTCGTCTGAGGGCGGCAACGGCGGCGCGGCGCAGGGGCACCAGCAGCAGCACCATCAACAGCACCAGCAGCAGCAGCAGCATCATCAGCAGCACCATCAGCAGCAGCACCAGCAGCAGTACGCGTTCCCCGATCACGGGCACTCGGTCTCGCCCCAGCCGGGGTCGGGATACACGACGCCGCACTAGTGCGCGTGTGTTGAACTCCCCGCACCCCCCTCCACACCTCCTCGGCGTGCTGCACGCCCTCCTCGAAACGGACCTCTCGTCATCGTCGCCATCGCCATCGCTCTCTCTCAGTTGGACACTAGACCCCCAAACGGACAATGACATGCGTTAATTCCCGCCCGCCCAAAGTACCCTACAAGCCACACCTAGTACCGCGCCGCCGCGTGCGCGGCGACCTTGCCCTCTCGCCCTCGCTGTCTCTCTTCCCCCCCCGCCCCTCTCTTTTTCTTTCGTCTCGCCTCGTGTAATAACCTCGCTCTCAACGGACTCTGGTGCTCCTTCTCTCGGTCGCAGTCACACTTTTTCTTTTTTCCTGCCTCGTTGTCGTCCTGCTCGCTGTCCCGTCGCTGCTATCTTTTCCTTTCTCTGTCGTGACTTTTTTTCTCTCTATTTCTGTGTGTTTTGATGTATACCTCGCCTGACGCACACCGGCGCGTGGGCCCGTCCTGCCCGCCGTTTTCGCGCGGCGCGGAGGAGTTGTAAATTACTGTAATCCGCCGGTTCCTCCCTTACTGTAATGATGCCATTGATAGATATATACCACCTGCCTGACTCTTACCCTTTTTGGCGGACTGCCGTGCGTGCGTGCGTGCGTGCGTTGCGATAGGTTCCGATGCCCTGGCAAAGAGCCCGCGTTGCGTTGCGGGAGCAGTTCGCGCCTGAGAAATCGAAGGTGGGGGGATGCTGCTGCTGCTGCTGCTGCGGCGCGTGGTGTGGCAAAACTGTACAGAGTGCTCGCAGAAGGCCCCAAGGAGGGGGATGCGCCGCATGTGCACGCATGAGAAGGCACGGCGGGCTGAGCTCTTCGCGTGATAGATCCTGCCAAGGGTTCGTGATGCCTTCCTGTGCAGGCGGTGCGCGCGCTCGGCGTGTCGTCGTCGTCGTCTCCTTCACTCAATACTTTCGCGGGAGGGCTGCTGGCATGTGCTCACGCGCGCTGGCACAGTGCGTCCCTTTTTTTTTTTTT
>NW_006767640.1:526407-543333 GCF_000300595.1 Phanerochaete carnosa HHB-10118-sp | reverse complement strand
ACTCTTACCCTTTTTGGCGGACTGCCGTGCGTGCGTGCGTGCGTTGCGATAGGTTCCGATGCCCTGGCAAAGAGCCCGCGTTGCGTTGCGGGAGCAGTTCGCGCCTGAGAAATCGAAGGTGGGGGGATGCTGCTGCTGCTGCTGCTGCGGCGCGTGGTGTGGCAAAACTGTACAGAGTGCTCGCAGAAGGCCCCAAGGAGGGGGATGCGCCGCATGTGCACGCATGAGAAGGCACGGCGGGCTGAGCTCTTCGCGTGATAGATCCTGCCAAGGGTTCGTGATGCCTTCCTGTGCAGGCGGTGCGCGCGCTCGGCGTGTCGTCGTCGTCGTCTCCTTCACTCAATACTTTCGCGGGAGGGCTGCTGGCATGTGCTCACGCGCGCTGGCACAGTGCGTCCCTTTTTTTGTTTTTGTTTTTGCAGACGCATTTTCGTTGACGTGTACCACGGATCGCGGCCATGCGTACAGGCCAACCGCGGCGGTCAGTGGCGTGTTTACTTGAAGCGGACTCTGGGCGCGAGAGAGAGAGATAGCACGTCGCCGGTGCTGTGGTAGATTCGCGCGGGGAAACGTAGGACGAACGGCGCGCAGAGGATTCGCCGCGAGGGGCGGATGAGGTCACGCGCCGCGCTGGGCTGGAGCTGCCCAGCTCGATGTGCGTTCTAGACGGACCCACCCGTCGCGGGCTTCGAGTGTGCTCCAATACTCCAGCTCGGGCACATTACTGCATGCATGCATGATACGGTTTGCATTCGACGGGGTTTTGGCAGTGCGCCATGGCGCCATGCTGGAAAATTCTTCGATATACTCAGCATCCGTCCGTTCATGCACATGTCGCCATCTGCACAAGACGATGGTAATAATAATTTTCTGGGGGCTAACAGTGCGCGGCTAGGACATCCCTCGAGACGGCAGAAAACATGCACCATGCATGGCAAACAAGAACAGCCACACGCGTATTGTTTTGCATTTTCTGCATGCTCGGTGTCGTGCATCATGTGCCAGCGCGCTATCGCCCCCCATCGTACGCTCTATCACAAAGCGGGCGAGAGATCGAACAGGGTGCGGGAGGACAACAGCAGCGATAGGCGAGATACCAATGCGGGACAAGGCGACAGGCGAGAGATCGAGGACATAACGGGGCGGCGGCGGCGGAGGCAGGCATCCTAGGAAAACCGGCAAGGCACGCGCAGAGGCTGTTTAGACATTTATGGAAGGTACGCGTGATGTGGGATCAGCAATATATGCGGTGGCGCCGTGGAGCGGTTACCCAGCCCGCCACACATCAGAAGAGGGGTGGGTCATGCAGGGAACACCGTCTATGGCTCGCTGCGGTGCGTCGGGACGACACAGACATACGAGGCATAAAGTGCTTGCGCGCGGACTAGCAGCGGTGTATTGGACAACGGGGGGCCCTTGCACAAGGTTCGTCGGGACGTTCGAAATGCAGCTAGAAGGCGGGCGAAGATCAGCGTTGCTCTCGTCACACCGAGGTGCACCGTTGCCTCGTCCCGCTCGCCGCTAGCGCTGTGCAGCGCAGCCTGCAGGGCGCGCTAGGCTCGAAACAGAAAACACTAGCAGGCACAGCATGCGCAGTGCCCAGCCAAGCGTCGGAGCCGATGCGTCCGAGTTCGCGAGGTAGGAATTGTCGCTGGTCCACGCCTCCCGCGGGGGTTGCACACCACTGTGTTCCTGGCACTAACGTACAACGGGGGCCACCGACACGGCAGTGCGCGAGTGCGGCGACGCCACAGCAGACACGCATGCACCGCGCCCGCCGGGTCTCGTCTCCCACCCTCGCGCACGCCGCACAATCGCCTCCAGAAGCTGGCTCTGCCGGCATGCCCAGGGCCCCGCGACGGCGGAGCGCCCGCGGGTTTGACAGAAAACATCGAAAAAGGTTTTTGGGCCTGGTCCGCTGTCTGTTGTGTGTGTGTGTCGGCGACTCAAAGGCAAGCTAAGGCTGGCCACACACTGGCGTGACATGGATCTGCATCTGCGACAGCTTGACACCGCTTCATCGCCTGTCCTTTTGCCCTTCACGCGAACGGCGCGATGACCAGACCGAGACCGCCAAAGATTGAGGTGAGATGTGCTTTCCCTTCGAGCGGGTGGCGGTGCCAGCTCTGTGCGAACGTCCGCGAGCAGCGCGGCGGGGGAAGTTCCCACGCGTGCGGGATGCAAGCATTCTTGACTCTTCGGACCCTTGTAGTGGGCTTCCCACGGCCCCGAGAAAGGCAGGCTCGTTGGGTCGGGTGGATTGCACACGGACGTTCCCAAGGATGATTCCAGGCATGGAATGCCTCTGGCCGTGCGAAGCCAGGACGCGAAACCAGAGTAAGGTGCGCTAGTGCGGGTGCACTGGAGCCTGAGCCTGGGCGGATCACCGGGCTCGCACAGGACCGTTAGCCTTTGCAGCTGTCACAGCGGCCGCCGAGAGCCATCTGAGATGCCTCCATGGCTGTACATGTCCACATCAACGCCCGCCCGCTTCGCCGCGTACGAGGGCACGCGCCATTACATCATCTCTACCAATCCACACGGTCTTAGTCCAGGGTCGGGAGCCCAGCGCAGTGGCCCCGGCAGTCCAAGTCATTTGCACACAATGCGTCAGATTCTGTTCGGGCCTGCGAGGCGCCAAGGCACACACACACACACAATGTATCTGAGACTTCATTATGTACGCGCCCCGAAGCGTGTGCAATACGTAAAGAGAGATGGGAACCATTCCAGCGCCTGGACAGCGCGCCACGGCCCAGCCCATCGAGTGCGACGAGTCTACAATGAGACAATGAGACTCATTTGAAGCGGAACATGCGCTGGGTAAGTTGGGTCACCTGAAAACCTAAGAGGATGATTACGGGATGATGGTGCCAGGAGATGGTGATGAAAGTGAAGATGCGGTGGCCTCCCGAATGTTGCACGCGTCGAACTAAATTGCAAGAACTTCCGGTAGGGGTCGTAAGTTTGAGAGATTCAAACGTTCGTCACGGGGGCACTATGCAATATTTGCATGTGCGCTGCAGTTCGTGAACAAGTCCGGAACAAGCCATCTTTCCCACATAGGCACGGAAGCCGTGGGAAAAGCGCCACGTGGCGCTTG
The DNA here is from genome assembly GCF_000300595.1 of Phanerochaete carnosa HHB-10118-sp. NCBI lineage: Eukaryota > Fungi > Basidiomycota > Agaricomycetes > Polyporales > Phanerochaetaceae > Phanerochaete > Phanerochaete carnosa. The sequence continues at coordinate 540,230 of NW_006767640.1, read as the reverse complement.
CAGGCTTTGCACGCTGGTGCCTTGGCCGGGACTCGCTTTGACAAACCACCCCCACTTTGCTGTACGATGCAAGCAACGATTTCGAGGATTTATTCCACCCAACGACTCGTCAGTGCTTAGCTCACGCTTTAATCTCTCAACACTGCAAGATCACCGCCCCCGCAGGCATGACTTGGCGTGGCGTTCAGCAGAGCGTAAAAGTGCGCAAGGTGAGCACACCTCTGTATGATGATGCTTCCTCGAACAAACTGTTGACATTGTGGTCGATGCCATGATGATGCCACCAGTGATTTACAGTGCACATGCCTCAAAGGCAAGGAGCGACGGCAGCATCACCTAAAATTTTCTTTTAGACCAACCACCCAAGCACGCAGGACACACCGCAAGGCAAAAACTTGTGCACGACCGGCGAAGGCGCTCCATCATTCCACGTCTCCTACCGCAGGCTCGCTGCTCCTCGTGCCGCGGCAGCCCTCGCGGCGGCACGCAGAGTCACCGATGACGCGCCGCGAAGCACCGTCCCGCCGGCAGGCCCTTTGGCAGGATCTATCAACAGAAAAGGGTCCGAAGCTCGTCTGTGCATCATCATCATCATCGGGCTGCGCCTCGATGCCGGTCGCGCGTGCTGCTGCTGCTGCTCCGCGCCGAGATGCGTGTTTGCGCCGCCGATGATGTTTACTCGTGTCTTGTGTTGCGCGTTGGTAAAAGTAGACGTCCCTGCGAGGGGCCCCGTCGGTCCGCTGCGCGCAGAACACCGCGAGTCGTGTCTCCCACCAACGTCTCGCACTCTGCGGTCCACGGACGGAGGGGCACGCCTGGACGTCGCAACGGCCCGCCAGGAAAACGTCCGCGGAACGTCGGGCCTGACGAACGATCCTGGTTGCGCGGAGAGCCATAACGATACCGCGCCGCTCCCACTCCCACCGGCGCGTCGAATGTCCCTCCTTATCCAAGCACATCGTGCGTGGGAGCATCGATGCGCCACGCGCTGATACACACGCCCTGGTGATGGTGCTGCACTCTCCCTTTGCCACAGATCCCTGCCCACTGGCAAGAGCACGCACACAGGCTCTCGGAGGACGCGCGCAGGGAGCGGCCGCGGCCGTGGGCCCAGCCACGAAACACACCTTCGCCACCGCCGCCCTGCCCGACCTCACCCCACGTCAGCGTCCGCACACGCACCGAACCGAAACCCCGCCACCGCCCTGCTGCTCCACTGCGAACCCCGTCCCACGGCACAGCCGCGGAGGCGAGGCGGGAGCTCAGGTGCGGCCGCGTGTGGTTCCTGTTCTGTTCGTTGGGGGGGGAGGGGGGGGGCCGTCGCACACGCAAGACCGTGCCCGACGATCCTTTCGTCCACGCTCTTTTTCTGTCTTGGTGCTTCTCTGCTCAGCGCTCAGCCCTGGTTCTTCCCATCGCGACAGGAGATGCGTCGCCGGAATCACCATTGTCGGGCTGCACTAGATGATGCTCGGTCGTTTGTTGATGATGATGGTGATGCCCCGCTGGTGGTGCCTATCAGGCGAGCAGCGATGGGGATGCACATCGAGCTGCGGGGCGCGCACAACCAGGAGATGGACAAGCCATTTGCGTCGACATCTTTTTTTTTCCTTGCGTGCGAGCGAGCGAGAGAAGCCCCATGGTTTGGGTTTGATTTCGCTGATTGTGGTCGCCAGCTTGGGGCGAGTTTGGTAGGGGCGAGGGGGTGGCTTGGTGTTTCGCAAAGCGTTCGGATCTTGCTGCTCGTTGTTCGGGCAGAAGCAGCGCGTCCTGGGTCTGATCTCGTATCAGGAAAGGGACCTCGGAGGTGAGGAGGCGCGTATGTGCATTTCCGCTGGATTTCTGTTTTTGTTGTAAACCGGAAGACGCGGCTGGTAACGTTATATTTGGCAGCCGAGTTCCTCCTGGAAGGTCGTCGAGGCGATGCGCACAGCCCGCGAAGTACTAGCATCCATAGTAGTGGTGGTTTGCTCAACTGGCAGAGCGAAACAATGTCGCGGTCGTGTATTTGTTTGCTGAACCTTATTTGCAAGGTCTCGTCGCGAAGCAATATTAATCTGTGGCGGAACACGGAAGATTTTTATGCATGGCGCCGAGCATATACGGTAACGTTGGAACACGTCAAGTGTGCCCACCGAAGCACAGAAATTAGTACGTCGTAGTACTATACCATCCCCGGAGACTATAGTACTACCGTGAAACACGAATACCTGGATGTTGTCTTCATGGGTTGCGGATATGACGTATTGCCTCGACTAGGAAGACAGGCTCAGCGACAACTGTACAGAAGGCGAGTCCAATGTGCGATCTGTGCAGGTCCGACATAGGAACGGTTTCTTAACGGACTCCCGAAGGCGGTACGACGCGGCAGAGCCTGGGATGCTCGAACTGGGCAGTGAGCATCCTCCTCCGATTCGGAGCTCGTAATGAGACGATTATTCGAAAGTGCATGTTGTATATGTCGTGTGGCCATTGTTGGGTCGTTTGTCGAATCCGACATCTCGCTTGAGTAAGGGCACCAAGGAGAGGAGATTGACTGGTGGGGGCCTTCAGCGAAGCTTTGTCAACCCGGCTCTGTTGCCTGACAAGATACACTCCTTCTCGCCGTCTGGTACAGCTCGCGGGCCCCGTTGCTCCCTTCTAGAACGGTTTCTGCCTCGTCCTAGAGATTGAAAGCGGTCCGGCATGTAAGCACAATATAGTCATTTCGCTCACCAGCTTACTCAAGTAACATTTGGCCACGGCCCCAGACCGCAATGAGTAAGGACGTATTTGACGCGACATATGGGCCCTCCACGATACGACATGACCCTGGGGCGTGCACTTGTGAGTGCCCAGTCCAAAACCTTTCGTGCTCGCAGAGTGAAGACGGGACAAGGGAAGATGTGTATTGATTCCGACTGTAGAATGAACCCTGGAGCACTCGGGTATGCAACCCACCCACTATTGAAGATACCATAAATGAAATATGAAAAATATACCCTATGAAAAATATACCCAACGAGATATGTACGCATAAAAACTAAACAGCCTCGCTCAGCACGATATCAGTTGTACCTCGACAAAGAGGACTTACAATGTTAAATAACCAAGTAAAACTCTATATGCAAGCCGGGTCTGGCGTCGAGTCGATGCGCAGGATGCCCCGCTCTTCGAACTCGGCAAACATGCGCCGGACGGTGGCGACTATCATGCTCATCATGGGCTCCTCGCCCCAGACGTGGAACGCGACGCGCTTGAGGGACGAAAACTGCGGTGTGCCGAGTAGGCGGACGATCTGGTCCCATGGCGGAGACACGAGCTCGTCCAGGTCCTCCTGCCAGAGGTAGAAGCCGAGCTCCTCGATGTACGGCGACGAGACCTGTGAGAGTAGGTGCGGGAACCACTCGAAGGAGAGATCGTCCGCGCCATACAGACGCGCGTACGCGGCGGGCGAGCAGAGCTCGAGGATGACAAGGCCCGTGTTGAGCGTGAGGTCGACGTGTTTCTTCAGGGGCTCTGCGCGCCGGAGGTTAGTTTTCATGGCGGGAGACTGCGCACAAGGACGTACCTATGAAGCCGCCCTGCTCTTTCATAGAGACCAAAGCGATCTTCAGCTGCTTAAGTCGTGGGCCACACGCCCCAATGATCGTCCCAAGCGCAGGCAAGGAAGTGTCCTGCAGCGGACAGCTAGCGAAATAATCCAGCGTCTTGTGGAAGCCAGAATCGACTATGAACGCCGCAAACCTATCCGGATCCAATCGACATGAGTTAGAGGTGAATGACTTGAAGTTGTTCGGCCTTCGATCGGGCAGCAGCCTGAGCTCCTTGCTGGCGGTTGCGCTCTCGCGATAAACAACCATTTCGTTTGCATATACTATCTCCAGGTGGGGAAAGGATCCGAGAAGCGTCAGAAAGGTGTTCGTAGAGTCTAGCTCGCAGCCGAGGAGATGCAGACTCCTGATGGCCCGAAACCCCAGAATGGGCGTAGCGGTGAAGATTGCCTTGCCCTTCAGATAAAGCGCGGTGGCTTTTGGTAGCTTCTCCGAGATCGAGAATAGGTGTTTGTCGACCCATGGTGGCGACTCGTGGGCACTCACTGTGACATGCACCTCCTTCACAAACGAGCCTACGCCTGGACTTGACTCGAGGATTTTAATAAATGTTTGAGAGTTTCGGAGGTTGAGGTGTACGATATTGAAGAGCAATCGCCGTGAAAATGAGAGAAAAGAATGAGACGCCAGACTGCAACTCTTAAGAGTCTGCGCATCATCCTGGAGGAAGTCGACGATACGGGCAATGAGCTCGTTGGAAAGGTGTGGAATTTTCGCCGCAGAAGGTGGCGTCGAAGGCTTAAACTGCTTTGGCTGCTTTGTCTTCGATTTCGGAGGAGCGAGAGACATCTTCTTCTGCTTCGTCGCTGGTCCGGTCATCGTGCGAAGCTGCAAAGCTCATACAAGGTTAACTACGTCGCAAGCGCGCTACAACCTCCGACTCCATCTCAGGTACACACACCTTTATCCTCGCAACGACCAACGACCCAGTGTCCTTAGAAACCCGCCCTGTTCGTGTTTTAAAGTGGGTCGGTTAAGATAGAGTTCGCAGCTGCTGGGTTCCTGTGGCGAGGCGCGCCGCCGAGACTCTAGGGCCAAGTGGTTTATAAGCTACTGTAATCCCAAGAAAAATGCGAGACCTGTGCTTACCGTGGTCTATGCTAGCTGATATGGCGTGATTTGAATCAAGTGAGAGTGCCTCGAGACTCGAGAGGAACGGCGAGGTCGTGCATTGCGGTCAACATCAATGTCGGCCCCTGTCCCGACATGGGATGGCCCGCTCTGGCAGTTCCGCCGTAGTGTGTCCCGGTCACCGGTGAAACATGGTCTATTATTCTGGCTGCTTTGGACATCGTCATCACCTGAGGTGTGTGATGGTCGAGAGCAAGAGGAGATCAGTGGGAGGAAGTAGAGGGTCTAATTGGCAGAATGAACTTCTCAATTTCGATTGACAAGCGTGTCATGCCGTTTTCGGTTCTACCAGTAACCACTTCCGTAAAACAGTTCTAGCCGCTCTGAGCCATATCGACTTGCGCTGGTACAGTTTTGCGTCTGTCAGACTTCCCATGGACGAGCAAGAAAGCCAATTTCTGGACGAGCTCGAGGCGTTTTTGCGCCGGTCAGAGATTGGGTTCTTGTTCTCGCTTCACCCAAATACCACGGTCACGCCAGGTTTTACACCGCCCGAGCCCTGGTTATCATGGTGGGGCTGGGCCGGCGAACCGACCCCGAATGCAGAGCCAAAATGGCGGCTACTCTGGCGGTACTATGCCCAGGATACACCTGTGGACGAAGGCGATTTCGTGCACATCCCCGCTTTGTTGCGCGAATACTTGCGCCATGCACGCGGACTGCAGCTCAATCGCAGCCAAGGAGCAGAAGCTACGATTCCAAAGCGGGAGCGGCGAGATGGCTACACTCCCACAACCAAGGTCTTTCCCAGAAACGTGAATCTACACGGCATGTCGCCCAAAAAGACACACGAAGTGCAGTACATGTCCAAGTACGCCGCTAACGTACTGTCTGACCTAGCGGCTCATGGAACGATCGTCCGCCATGCAGTTGACGTTGGTGCGGGACAGGTCCGTCCTCTAACCCTTGTGCACTATCATGCGATAGCATTCACTGCTCCTATCAGTAGGCTTACTTGTCCCGAGCCCTCCGCGACGACTGTAATATCAGTGTACTGGCCGTAGATTGGAGCTCTGTACAAGAGGAGGGCGCGGCACGACGCGAACAGGACGCAAAACGGGCACAAGGGAAGAGGAAGAAGGTCGAAGGAGAGAACGGCCAGGCCAGCTCTGTATCCTTGGACGACACAACCACAAGGCTGGCGTACAAAAAGATCGTCATTACAGCAGATTCCCTGGTCACAGTCACTAAGGAGTGGACTACGAAACAATCACAGCGGGATTTCGCGCATACATCGACTGAAGACAGCGCTAGCAACACTCCGGTTATCCTTGTAGCTTTGCACGCCTGTGGATCCTTGACTTTGGATGTCTTGCGAGCCTTTGTGCGCCAACTGCGAGCGGCGCAAGAAGGGGAAATCTCGTGGAGACCTGCCGCCGGGCTGGTCGTGGGCTGCTGCTACAATCTGCTTAGGCAGGAAGGTAAGCTAAATCCGCTAATCCTTTTGACAACCGGCAATCTGATCGTCTGTAGACTGCACATCGCTTACTGGACGCAAGGTGAGCTTTGCGGAGAGTCACCTCCAGCTTGCTGCACAAATGCCGCTGCAATGGGGCCGGACCGACGCTGCGCTCGATGACGCTTCTCTTGCTGTCCGAAAAATTGCGTGGAGGGCACTACTATCTGGCATCTTGTCTCAAAACCTCGAAGAGCAACCATTTTTGAGCGGAAGAACTCGAGAGTTGAGGCGATTGGGAAGATTGAGTGACTCTGCATACCGAGGCTGGGAAGGCTTCCTTACCATTGCCCAGGAGAAGCTCGGCGTCGAAATGGCTGGGGTTGCTAGGGACGGTGTCATGGAGAGTCGCCTGGAGGTTTTCCACTTACTTCGATGTGTCTTGGGGCCTGTCGTCGAGAGTTTCATCCTGCTAGACCGCAAGCTATGGTTGCAGGAGCAACTTGCGGTGAGTGGGAGTGTACGAGGCATGTCGTCATCGAGACTGACGAGCGTTCATATCGCAGAGTCTCGGGATGTGTTGGCAGGTCCGCCTCGTGAATTTATTCGATCAGAGTTCGGGTAGTGCTCGCAACGTGGGGATTGTCGTCGTACCTCGTTCGTCTCGGTAGTACTATTGTTTGTTACACCTGCGTATCGTCATTCCTCTACGAGATGAAGCTTCCAAGTTGAGCCTTATGCGGGACATGTGGCGTGGTCGGGCGTCACCCTGGCGTAGGCAACAGCCCCCGCGCCTGCCTCACGCACGGCCACGACAAACTTGCCCCCCGCCGTCGTTGTCGCTGGCGGCCCCGATCCTCCACATCTCATATTCTCTTTCTTTTCTACTTGACAGTCACTCTTTCCTTTTTCACGGACGATGGGACAGGCGAATTCACGCCAACGCGCTGCTCAACGACAAGGCTCTGCTCCAGAGCCTCCGCAGGATCCTACAATTGCAGAGTCCACCAGCTCAGAAGCTTCCGAATCACCCGTACAGGACACCCAGACCGAGAAGAAGAAAGGCAAACGCGCCGCATTACGCCGCAGTATCCTGGGTTTAGTCCCCTCGTCGTCGTCATCACCCTCGTCCTCCCGGTCTAGGAAAGATAGTATTACGTCTGACCTTGAACCTTCGCAATCTCTACGCAAGCGATGGCGCTCGTCGAAACGCTTCTCCAAGGCCCCCACACAGCTCTCGAGCCTACCGGAGCCCGCACAGCAGTCTGGCATTTTTGGAGGAGATAGGGAAGGTGTAGGCAGCGGAGCCTCAGCTGTAGTCGTATCTTCTGGTACGCCTTCTCAGTCGCAACCCAGTGATAGTTCTGCGTCCCATACTGCTGCACGCTCCTCGACACTGGGCGTTGAATCCTCTGAAGAGGAGAGGCCGCCCGAACCTGCGAATGGACTCGCTTCCCCGAATAATCTCACACCGCACACACCAAATTCCGCTGCCGCCGAGTCCAGCAATCCAGTACCTACGTACCCTACTCCTGAGGATATCCGAAGGGAAGTCGCAGAATTCTTGACTGGCCGGGCGGAACCGTCACCTACTGGCTCCGAGATTGTCACGAGTGCCTCTCCTCCAGAGTCGGCGCCCCCGAACACAAACGCAGGCCACCTACAACATGGCGTTCCTCAGGCTTTTCCGCCTCCAGGTACACTTGTCGTTGTGCAAGGTGTCGTTAATACTACCGATACTCCCCATGCGCCGCCATCACAGACCCTTTCTTCGCCCGCGCATCCGCCACCCGCTACGCCAAGCTCTCGGCCCTCAACAGCTCTCCATTCTGCACCGCAAGAGCCGCCCATACGTCGCCGCGCAAGCTCTGTGTCTAATCCTCGCTCTTCCACGCGCTTGGAGGATCGACACGCCGGACGCAGCAGGCTGTCCTCGTTCATGCGCTCAGGCAGGGGCTCAGACACCAGCTTACACGCGCATACAATGTCATCGCCCGAGGCCGATCTCAGATCGCATATCGATGACAGTCCGCCGTCTACCATGGACGGCAGCCCTTCCTCAGCAGCAGAGACCCAAAGCAGCACTCTGTCAGAACAGCCCAGCCATTCTCGTGGTCTCTCGCCAGGGTCTATCGATGTTCTTGGCACGCTCCTCAGGTGCGTGACTGCCTTCTGCAATACGACATATCTAATTATTGCTTGTACAGTGTTGCTGCGGCCGCGACGGCGGCGTCCTTGTTCTCTCCTGGGCTCAGTCTGAACAACCCGAACAGCCCACCCAGTTCGAACCCATCCTCGAGCCCACCGTCTCCGCAGACAAGCACACGGCCACTTTCCCCGACTCCTACCGCAGGTCTAGGCGCTTTAGGCGGACTTGGTGGCTTATCAGGTCTGGGTCTGAACTCGAACCCTACTTCAGCGCCACAGGACAGCAGGGACCGCATTCGGAATGTTTGGGACAGTATTCGGGAACGCGTTGGCCTGAACTCGCGTAGTAATGGTCCGTCTGATCGACCAGCAGAGGATGGGCCTGGTGCTACTACACCAGGAGGCGGCAACCCACGCATGCGTCCGGGCGAGATGATGCTTGCAGAGATGGCACGAGCGCTGAATGCGGGTCTTGGTCTGGCTCACAACCCCAGCAACAGCACCAGTGAGAGAAGGCAGGAGTCCGCCAGCCCACCGCATGCTTTCTTCCCGTCGATTACAGACTCTGGCGGTAGTCCTCCTGAGGGCAGTTTTGAGCGATTCCTCGCGAACCTGCAGAACGACCTCAGGACGATCCTCGGCGAAGAACCTTCCACTGTAGCCTCTCAGGGTGCCGATGTCTCTGTGGAGCCTCCATCCGGGAGTCCGGATGTCGTGGAACAGGCGCAAGCACAAGAACCGGAACGAGTAGCGTCTCGTCCTCCAACCCCCATACCGTCTACCGGAGCTGACGATGACGAGGAGCTTACTGGGGAATGATGACGATCCTCCGCCGCTCGCCGACGACGCCGACTCTGATTCTGACGAGAGCTTCCATGATGCTGATGGTGCAGGATCCGACAGCTCTGATCATCAGACTATCACAGACCAGCCACTTCGTACACCAACTCCCATACCCGACTCCATCGCCCAGGACCATCCTGCTCATACAGAACCAGCTGAGAACCGACGTCGCGAACGTCCTGCCATCAACTTGTGGCGCATATATCGTTTCGATCCAATCCCTGCAACGCACGCACAGACACAGGCGACTGTTTCGCCTCGACCAGGCGGCAACAGCTTCGCTTCTGTACATGAGACCGGTCTGGGTGCTTCGACGTCGGGACCACCGCCACTGACGCGCTCGTCCTCCAGTGAGAGCGAATCTGGGCCCGACTCGCCGCGCTCGCCTCTGACAGACATCCCGACGCTCAATGCACATGCGAGTGTCGTAGTTCCTGTGATTGTCGTGGGCTTGCAGTCTGTCGACGTAGTGGAATCAGACGAACCGGAAGATGAGGCGACGCACATACATCCTAGGCCGAGTTCACCGACCGACCAAGCTGCTCCCGCTGAGGATGGCTCCTCAAGGCCCACGACGCCCCGCGGGCGCCGATGGCCGTCGAGGGCTGCTAATGCGCTGCGGACATGGCGCCCCGGCAGGCGAGGTTCGCAGGCACGGCGTAACGCGGACGGCAGTGGGTCGCGTACATTCCTCATATATGTCATTGGAGGTATGTGCTTTCCTTTTCATAATCCAGTGCTGGACTCAGCGTTTCTTCTAAGGGTACTATCCTCCCAACCACCATATGGTGACGGGTTCTGACAATCTTGACTCGTACGAAGCCCTGTGGGAGCTTGCTGAACTCCTCGGTCAAGTCAAGCCCCCAACTGCGACGCGGGAGGACATCGATAAGTCGGGCTTGCAGATCGTCAAGGCGTCCGAGCTACCGAGGCTTGAGGAGGAAGGTCGCGTAGCGTCGAATTGCGTTGATAGGGTAAGTCCTATCGAACTGCTCTTGAGTGCGCAGCTGCTCAACATTTTCTAGTGTCTTGTATGTCTGGACGACTACGAGCCGGATACCGAGCTTCGTCTGATGACATGTCGCCACGCGTTCCACAAGGACTGCGTCGACAAATGGCTTCAGATTGGCCGCAACAACTGTCCCGCATGTCGCACAAAGGTATGCTGACTGCTTTTGGTCGTCCGCGATGGCATTCTCACATTCATTTGCAGGGTGTGAATGTCCCAGGCGACCCGCCATCCACGACCCCTGAAGCTGCCATCGCGTAGGTAGCCTGTCGTGGCAAAATTCTCTCATCGCCCTTCGTCTTCATCTTCTCACTAAATCCTCCCTTGTGAGGTTTCCTTACCCAAAGGACGATCTCCCGATTGCCTCGTTATTTTGGTTTACTTTGACGCGATCCGCACTTTCGTTATTCTGCTCGCTCGCCTTCATATATGCTGTAGTCAAATTGCATCTCCGTGTGTAGCATCTCACTCTGACCTCGTTCCTACTTCCGCGTCTCATATTCATGTTTATCTTGGTCCCGTCGCCTCACCTCTCTCTGAATGCCCCCAGAAAACCGTGCACTTGTTGCTCTGTGCCATACGATGTTTCAATAGAAGAGAATAATTCAGACTGCGTTATCACTATTGGTTTACACTGGAGTGCGAAATGCATATTGAACAAACGAGATTTCCACTCAGAGTCCCTGCGATTCATTTCGATGGTGCTTATTTTCAGAAGTCTCCGACCGCGCCTGGCTTGCCTGGGCTGCCGGCTGTCCGCCATGCCGCCATAATGAGGTCCACGACGTCGTCCACACCCTGTCCTTGCTTGACACTAGTGAAGATTGTCGGGCCGTCGCCACGCATGAGTTTCGAGTCGCGCGCCATGACCTCCAAAGAGGCACCGACGTAAGGAGCCAGGTCGATCTGCGGCACGTGAAATCAGCATGCGGGGGCCCGGACGCGACATGGATGTGCAGGGCGCGTACCTTGTTGATGACCAGCAGGTCCGACTGCGAGATGCCTGGGCCTCCCTTCCGCGGGATCTTGTCTCCTCCCTATGGCCAGCAACGATGGGTCAAAAACGAGCAGACAGTATTTTCACGAGAGGGAGCACGCACTGAGACGTCAATGACGTAGATGATATAGTCCGCGAGCTCGCGCGAGTAGTTTGCCGCGAGGTTGTCGCCACCGCTCTCGACGAAGAGCAGCTGGCAGCTGTACCGCGCCTGGAGCGTCTCGAGCGCGCCCATGTTCGCGCTGATATCCTCGCGGATGGCGGCGTGCGGGCACCCGCCGGTCTCGATGGCGAGGATGCGCGATGCTGGCAGCGCCTTGTTCCGGATCAAGAACTCTTGATCCTCACGCGTGAATATGTCGTTCGTCACCGTTGCTGCGTGGAGGAAAGCGTAGTGAGTTTGCAGCAGGGGGAGGGGAGGGGGAGGGGCATACCTATATTATATTCCTTGCGCAGCCTCTGGCACAGTGTGAGCGTAAGCGCTGTCTTGCCTGAGCCTACGGGTCTGGTCACGATATGAGCATGGTCTGCAGTTCATGAGATCCTTGTGACACACCCGCCAATGCCGACTGTGAACCCTCTCTCTTCAAAGTTGCGCGAGCTGTAGTCCGGCATGTCGCGCTCAGAGTACTTGCCTGTAACATGAAAGTGCACCAGCGTTTAGCAAATCAATGTCTGGTGATTCCCATAAATCCCAATGGCCTGCCTGCGTTATCCAGATGCTCATGGGTATGCCCGTGCTCTCCATGCTCGTGAGAGTGCGGAGGACCGTCGTTGTGCGAGTGCGAGTGCGGGGTCTGGTTCCCTGCACCGGACGACAAGTTGTTGATGAACTGAACGGCCTCTGTCGTCATGTCTTCGCGAGCTCCTGAGACTGTCAGTAGTGGTCTCTGCCAGGAATCGGGGGGCGCATCGTAGTCACTTTGTAGACGGATTTAAACCCGAGATAACAGAGAGGAGCGTGATAACTTTGATCCGCTGATTCTGTAATGAACGACCAGATGAGACGGGATCCGCGGGATCAATAACACTGGTCGCACTCGCAAGTGCACCAACTACCTAACAGAGTCTCGGCTCCAGCCTCCAAGCCACTTGCTCCCAGGATAAGTAAACCATTGCCCGGGTTGCCCTTGGGTGACCAATGGGCAAGCCAGAACTGCGACGCAAGGTATGGTTAACGAGACTAACCTAGCGTGCAGCTGCATTTATGAAATAAGACATGTACGACTGAACTCGATGCTGCACTGCAAAAATACCGAAGCGGCAGCATGAGCACGGGTACACAGTAACACCGTGTGGGGTGTGGGACTACATGCCACAGGGAAGGGGAAGGTGGAAGAGCAATTACGTGCAGCATTGTCTTTCGTCCGTTTGTGGATATGCCATGCTTGAAGGGGTGAAAGTGAAAGTCTGAAGTCCGAAACTTCTTGTCCCTATAATAGACCAGGATATACAGGATGTCAGGCTATTGCAAATACGTAGCTGAGCACAAGGGGAAGTGCCGTATTCAGTGGTTTAATTTATACACATATATAGAGCATACCGACTCGCGGCCGAATCGCAGGTATTTCGCTCGCGGGTCACGGTTCAACTCACAGGTCTATAGGGAGTGTAGCAGGATACAGCATTATATTCAGCTTCTACATATGTATAATACTCAACAAGGCTACCATCTCTTCCGATAATGCCATCGTAGTCTGCTTCAGAGTGACTTACATGGAATGGCATTGATAACATGAGAACATGTTACTGTACGATACATGCCCACTTGCTACTTTTAGAGAATGAGAGGGATCACTAGTCATTCCAGTGAATAGTGGCGTGACCGCCAGTAACGGTCGAGTTCCAGGAGCGTTCGCATGGTACAGACTCACGGGTACGACTGATGATAAAGCCGTTCTCGGAGGTGGCAAGGAAGGTGCCCTGGAACACAGCGACGTGGTCGTCATCTTCCCCGCTTCCACCTGAATCCGCGGTGCCCTCAGGAGGGACAGTGATGAAGTTCAGACCTTCACAGAGATGGCTCCTCAACCCTGGATCTGTACTCTTACGGTAGATCTGTAGATTGTCTAAGCAGGCTGTATCAATAAGAGAGAAAGAACGCTTGCCTTCACTTTCGAGCCAATGTCAGGAGTGGCATCACTTCGCAAGGCGATAGTCCCGCGGGCAGGATCTCCGCCTTGGATGGTGTAGAGTTGGTAGAGCTGCGCGACAATGAGTGTACGCGCTTTTCCTGACTTGCTCATGCCTACCTTGCCGTCGCGGTGCACGCCCAGGAAAAACTCGTCTTCTTTGATGCCTATGTCAACGTGGGTTGGGGTAGCTTTGCCGTTTAGCTTCTCTATAGCTGAAAGGATGAGATGCGACGGGTTCGCGCCATCCAGAGTGTGTACCATGTTTCCTTCAATGCTAACTTTTCGTCAAGACGTAGATAGCCGAGATATCTGTCAACTCACTCTGTCACCGTCAATAGCCTGTCTGTTATCGCATTCAGCTCAGGGAACTCCATATCCATGCGGGGCTTTGCAGAGCCGTCCGAAGTGAATGCAATGCCCACCGCACCCGCCGAATGGACTTCGTTGCCGAAGAATAGCGTGTGCGGCCGGCCATTCACGAAGGGTGTTGACGATGCGATGAAGCCCAGCTTGAACCACTAGAGTTGCCGCCAGTGTTATTCAAGACAGGAGAGGACGGACCTCGACGAGC
>NW_006767640.1:508023-522675 GCF_000300595.1 Phanerochaete carnosa HHB-10118-sp | reverse complement strand
CATTGCGAAGGCACTGAAAGACCATCTCCAAACGACATTCTCGAACATGCGGTCGCCAAACACTCTAGAGGTGGGTTCACTACCAGTCATTTCCTCCTTCGAACTGTGTTGAGCACCATGGCAGGTTACCACCAATCATATGGCGGACTGGTGGCTTGGAAACCTCGACGATCTTTGGTTCACTGCTCTTGAAGACGCCGTTCGGGAAGAGTGGGGCGTCGAGCCGCTCCGTATCCGTGAGGGTGGCGTAAGTCTTTCCCTCGCCGTTTCTTGGCGGCCTATCGTTGACCACTCCGTTTCCAGTCCATTCCGTCAATACCAAACCTGGAGAAAGAGTTCTCATGCCATGCACTGCATCTGCCGCTTGGTCAGAGTACGGTAAGCACTTGTCTTCTTGCCTTGCTCAGCCATTCAAGTTGATGGACACCAATTGACAGGACCAAGCCCATCTCCCGAACGAGCGCATTTCTCTCACCAACTTGCGCCGCGGCAAGTCTGTCGTAGAACGCTTCTTCACAAACGTCGCAAACAACGTTCAGCGGACACCCCTCTAAAACACTGACTAGCTGTTTTTGTTTGTATCTTATGCTTGTACTGAATTACATGTGTAAAATGTAGGCCTAGATGAACGATACATATACGATTGGACAGCGCCGCTGTGATCCCTTGGTTTGACGTGAGTGTAGGTATGAAAATTATGCAGGCAGCATATAGACGCCACATAACAGAGTCCCCGAAAGCCCTCACAAACAAACAGAAAAAAAGTACAGAGATGAAGCAGTGTCCGACCATCCGAACGAGTGGGTGACCGGCACATGCAGAGAGTCCACTTAAGGGTGAAAGCAAACACGGGTGTCATTGCTCCCACTGCGCGGGAGTACCCCAGTGATCGCTCGCCCAGTTCTTGAAGAGCGCGGTGACCTTGTCGTCGTCGACCGTGATGTCGTCGTTCACGCACAGCAGCGCGACGTCGGGGTTCTTCTTGAGGTGTGCCACCATGCCATTGAGCGCCGACGGCCCGGAGATCATCGCGAAGTGCCCGGGGGTGCTTCCTGTTGTCCGCCCGTTAGCGACCTGTGCGCGGCAGCGGGGGAGGGCGGGGTACTTACCAATAACGAAGCGGTACCGCTCGAGCAGGCGCAGCGTCCACCCGCGGACGTTCGCGTGCTTGGTGCCCCTCAGCACGTCTGAGAGCGCGAACTCGCCGTCCTCCCACCGGTCGTTGAGCGGCAGGTGCGCGACGGGGTCGATGTCTTCGGGGGCGAAGCCTCCTGCGTCGAACGAGACGACGCGGTCGGACGGAGGCAGGAAGGCCTCGAGGCCCAGTTCGCCGCTGGCCTTGAGCAGGGCGAGCGTGACTGCACGGGTGATTCAGCATGCGGGAGGACTGCGCAGGAAGGGGCCAGACGTACTGCAGTCGCCGCATTGCGCCTCCCGGAAGGCGATGTTCTTGAAGACCTCGCTCGCGTGTGTGAAGGGCTTGTGCTCCGCGTCCACGAAACACTTGTCGTAGTCGAGCGAGCACTGCAGCAGGTCCTTCTCGTCGACGTCGTGCGTGTACCGCGGCCACTTGTTCCGCTTCGGACCGCCCGACGGGCTGAAGTTTATGTACGGATAGCCGTCGAGCGACGCTGGAGCGGCACGCCGGTCAGCGCGCACAGCCTTTTTTTTTGACAGCAAGACCGCAGCCGGCACTCACAAAAATCGTAGACGGTCCCGTCAGCCTGCTTGTGCCCGCTTGCCCGCAAGCTGGCCGAGACGCGGTCGGGGTCGACGGTGCCGCGGCGGCCAGCGTACACGCCCAGCCTGCCGTACTCGCCGGGCGCGCCGCCGAGTTCCGTCCAGGCGGCCGCCATGGCCTCGGGCGACCACCTGTCGGTGGTGGTCCCGTGCTTCGCGACGGCCCACGACCAGAGGAGCGCCTCGCGCCAGCGCTCGATGGTGAAGTGCACGAGCATGTACATGACGCTCGGGTCGGCGTTCCCGAGCGCGATCCTCGTCTCCCTGAACGGGTGCGTCGCCGTCGCCGCGAACTGCGCCTCCCAGATCTGCGACATCTCGTGCAGGAGCGGGAGCGAGGCGCTTTTGGCCTCGTGCGTCACGTACGGGCGGTGCCGCACGCCGAAGCGGTCGCCTGGAGCCAGTGGGTCAGTGTGGCGGAAAGGGAGAGGGCACGGGGACGTACTGAGCAAGCGGTTGCTGGAAGCGAGGCTCCGCCATTCGCCTTTCACGTTGTTCCGATACTGCGTCGGCGCAACCAAAAGATCGCTCTGCATTCGCAGAACCGGACCGTAAGCTGAAGGCTCGTCAGTTTCTGTTGACTTGGGTTTTGGCTAATCCCGCCGCGGACAGCGGGTGCAAGAGCAATTATATCACGGCAACGCATCGCATGTACGAAGCCGTGCATATGCAATGACACCCCCATCAAGCTCTACCGCGGCTGACAGACGAACGTTGGGTAACAATGCTCGAAAAACCTCAGGCAGCCGTGATGGCTTTTACTGACAACTCCTGAAAGAGATAATCTCACCTGACGTGTAAAATGACCGTGGCGTGAGACGTCTCAAGAGGAAGAAATCATCGTTCTGTGGTCAGGGTCAATCGTCTGCTCCGTGACAGAGCGCGGGAAGAAAATCACATACCATATAGATGCTGATCAAAACGGTCAGAAAATCAAGCATATTCATAGCCACCCTGATTACTCACAAGTTCTCCGAAATGTCATCAAGATGCCCGAACTGGGATTCTATCGCATAACTGATATTTCATTCAGCATCGCGCGGAACGCTATGAGATAGTGATATTACCTGTTAAACACATTGTCGTCGTAGGGATGGAACACCTGAGCGTGATGCTTGATGGACAGCTGGACATGGTTGTCCGACCAGGGTCTCTTGTCCACGTCGAGCCACTGTGGTACTTGGCCCAGTCGATAGTCGGCTGGCGCCGTCAAATTCTCGACAGTGTCGGGCATGGCAAAGTCGGTAGTGAGCAGATGATATCTGCCGAGATACGGCCTGAAATTAGACAGGACGCTGCGCAGCGAATAGCGCAGCTCGTCGTGATCGCTGTTGCAGGGCAAAGATGAGTGCTGCCATTCCGCCCAAAAAAAATGTTCGCGAACGTACCGAAATTGTCGACCTCCCCTCCCACCAGAAGAGGTGGGCTGCCTTATGTCGTCTTTCGCGAGGCTCGCTTGGACACGAGTCTTCGCGTCCTGAAGCAAGCATCCGAGCCGTTGACCCATGTCCAGAGAACATCGAACCTGGGTTCGGTAGGATTATAGCACAGCTGTCCTTTCGACAAGTGCGCGTCTAAACATGCTGCCGGAAGTGATAGCGACGGCCTGAGCTTCCGCCGCAAAGGACCCTGCTTCGGCGGCCGGAAGGGTAAATATATGGAGTCTAATGTCGGGTCGACCGATGCATTGCTGTTTTGGAGATCATCTGTATCTGTGTCGCCTGTGCGGTAGGAAGCGTATTCGAATAAAAGAAAGACTGCGACGGCCACGAGGAGAATGCAGCTCGTGCGCCGTCGCCAACCTAGGGTCAGCGACGACCTGCTGCCGCGCATCGCTGTCGGGAGAGGCAGGTAAGAGGAGGGGGTCATAGAAGGAGTGTGTGTAGAGACATAGAGAGAGGGGAGATATATACCAGGAGACAAGGCTCGTGTGCCTCGTTTATGAGCTACTTCTCCTGTTGCCGCTGCGAAGTTTGCCGGGCGCCCGGCATGATCGGAATGGATGATCGCTTGATCCGCCCCGACCCACCGACTGCTGCCGTGCTTCGGCATCGCGCCTACTCGCGCCCATTGTCTTAGACTGCCTTTCCATACTCCGCGACTCGCTCTGAGTACAGCGTCGACTGGACCAGCTGTGTCTAGGATATTATTCGTGTAGAGGGACAGCAGGACAGCCCCGTCTTCATCGAAATCATCGACGGGTAGGCAAAAAGATCGGACTAAAAATAGCACAAATCTATTATAGCGTCCAAAAGGCACACAACATTAGATCCCTCCAGAAACCGCTGCGGTTTCCGGCGCCGCGCACGGACGCAAGTCACGCTGGCGACGGACGGACCGCTACTTGAACGTACGCGACTGGTTTCCAGACTTGACTTCGCTGTGCGCCTTGGGTGGCGCGCGGAAGCCGCCATAGTCGAAGCGGCCTGGCAGTATCGAACAAAGGTTAGACGGGCTGAGACGACCGAATGGACAATAAAAAATGCGCACCCTGCGTCTTCTGCCTGCGCTTGCGACCGCCGCCTACAGCTTCGGGCTCGTGGTCAGATCCCTCGTCGAGGATGTTCGAGACCGTCGAGTAGTCGAACGTCTCCTCCACCTCGCCTTCCCTCTCGACATTGACAGCCGCGACCCGTTTCCGCTTCTTGCGCTGCGACTGGCCCACGACGACAATAGAATCCTTCGCCGTCTCCGCGGTGACCGTCCGCGCTGTCTCCTGGCGCTCGCTCGCCGGCACAAAAGGCATCTCCACCTGCCCGGGCACTTCCTCCGCTTGCTCGGCTACGGCGGCTGCTGCGGGTGCCACGATCTTTGGAACGGATGGAGCGATAGCGAGCGAGCCATGTATGCGCGATACGACGTCCTGGAGCCGCTTTCTGTGCAGCTCCGCTGCCTACATTGCCCATGAGCGTGCGGCACACGACCACCACTTGCTTTTACTCACGCTCGACGATCCATTGATTGTGAACAGGCTGCTTCGAGAAGCTGTCAAGTGCGCCGGTCCCGTGGCCTTGGTGACACTCTTAATCGTGTTTCCAAACAAGGAAGATGACACCGTCATTCTCTGCGCAGTCCCTGGGAAATACATCGACCCATCAGGATAAAAATGGCTCGCGTGATACAGGGGCGGTCACCCACCTGAAGACCATAGCATGGATGCCTTATCGGTGGGAAGTGTCTCGCCGGTTTGTGTTGAGCTCGCGTCATCGACCTGTATCGGTTCCTGGGGAGCCTGTGGAGCGGTGGGCGTAGGCACTACACTTTCTTCGCTGCTTACGGCGGCGGCTTGTCGTATTGCCTCAAACAGCTCCTTTGCACGTCGCCGCACGACAGGCGGGACGTGCTGAAACAACGACAGCAGCCCTGCAATGTCCGCAGGCGGCTGCTCTGCGAGCACGAACAGGTAATGATTCGGCAAGACATACCTGCGAAAAATACCGCCCCGTCAGCATTTCTCAAGCGCAACCGGTACGAGAACGTACCGCGTGCTCTCGTCCTCCTCTCGCGCAGCACGGTCCCGCCACGCGTGCACCGCCTTGTAGATCCGCCTCCGCACGGTCTCGCGCTCGCCTGCCATGAGCGCGCCCTTGTTCCACTTGCGCGCCAGCGTGTCCCAGCCTGCCGGGCCCGAGCCGCCCTCGGCGTCGTACACCTCGCGCTCGAGCACGCGCAGCGCCGTCTCCTCCGAGCGCGACAACACCTCGCGCACCAGCGCATGAGACGGGTTGACGGCGCTCGACGTGCTCGGCGCGGGCTCTGAAGCGGTGGACGGGCTTTGCGCCCGCGATTGTGCGCGATCGAGCAGTGCGTTCCGCAGATGGTCGTAGATGAACAGCAGGAAGTGCGTGTCCGACCGAGCGTAGTTGAGCATCTCCACTGGGAGCGGTCTATGGATAGTTTAATTGTGGCCGACAGGCGTCATAAGATGGGACGCACCGTATCCGCCAGTCCGCGAGCTGGTAACGCTTATCAGGCGTAAAGTCACAATACATCTCCATGAGCGTCGCGAGGCTGTGTCTTGGAAAGTCAAGCACTTTCGACGCGTGGTAGGTGTCGAAAAGGTTGACAATGTAGAGGTTGAAGTCTTGCTGAAGCCTGCTGGAGCGGGCTGTGGGTATTCTGTGACTCGCGCTACCGTGGTCTAGCTTATACCATATGGATTAGGACATCTGCTTGGATGAATTTTTGGGTCTTGTTAAGCAGCCCGCGATCGCTTTGAACCCTAAGCCTGTCAAGCAGAAGGTATCGCTCAACCATGCCCTGTTTCACATGTATGCTTATACGACAGCAGACACAAAAGAGCAACATCACTGCTTCAGGTCGCCTGGATCCCGCGCTACAACATGCTTCGCACCTTCCCAAGCCGCAGCTGAAGTTTAAGCGAAAAGTGGACAACACGAACACCGCACCCTGGCAGCCCAGCCTCCGGCACAAATATAACGCGAAAGTCCCTCTAGGGTACGATATGCACAATGATGGTGATGACAGTGCCTTTAGCAGCTTGTATGTTAGCCCATCTTCCGGAATCCCTTTGCGTACGACTTCACTTGTATCTGTAGGCATCCGTATCGGCATGAAATCAAACACATTGAGTATTCATCCCACATGTTCCGCTCTACGGACCCGACACCGCCAAGATCGTTTGAAGAGACGCCGTTCACTTGGGTTACGGATACTTCGACGCTCTCCGCCATGCTGGAGAAGCTACGGTCCGCACAAGAGATTGCGATTGATCTGGAGTACCACAGCTACCGGTCGTTTTACGGATTTGTGTGCCTCATGCAGATCAGCACGAGGGACGAGGACTTTGTCGTCGACACTCTGGTTGTCAGGGAAGAGCTCGAAGAGTTGAACGAGGTCTTCACGAATCCAAACATTGTCAAGGTAGGGTTTAGACCTGTTTATTATTTCGAGTCCGGAGCTCAGATACGCTCTCAGGTGTTGCACGGTGCAGAGAGCGATATCGTCTTCTGGTCCATCGCATCCACGACGGACGAACGGAAATTGTCCGTAACATCATCGTGCTCCAGTTTCCCCTTCCCTTTGGATTTTGATTTCGCATTGTCCGCAGTGGACACAAGGTCTAGCAGCCGATTTGCCAGAGAGAGGACTTTCGAAGAGCAGGCATCGACCTCTTTCGCGATGCCGCGGTCAAGCGAACGATAGAACGCGAGGTCTTGAGGCAGGAAGGCAGCGTTCCGCGTCGCTTTCAGAGCTGCACTTTGTAGCTCCGTATTGTATGTATCAAAAACCTCCTGGCTGAGTTCTGGAGGCCGCGAAGACTGGGCCATGGTGATATGCACGAGTAAGTCGTGCGAGGAAATTATCAAGAGCACCGTGGGCGCTCAGCGAATTCTTCTCGCGTAGGCGCCGCAAATAATGAGGTTAGGGTTTGCAGGTTTGCTTCCGGAGCCGCGGACCAATCGCAGAGCCTTCACCGAAAATTCCTGACCGTGGACGTGCACGCTCACCCTCCTCTCGCCTCTCTGTACCGCCTGCCGGTATGTTCTCCTACTTTTGGCAGTTCTACACAAAATATTTACGGGACGTAGCTCAGTCTCAGATGGCGAAAAGTCAAGCCTCGAGCCGTCGCGCCCAATGGGACCTCTGAAAAACCTGCGAAACGGCCGCGTATAGCGTGGATGGATGATTCCGACGACGAGAACCATGGCACCAGGATCAACAGCGCTGAGGCGCTCAAGTCGCTCAAGTTTGATGCACAAAGCCCTCGCCCGACAAAGAAGCAGAAGATAGCAAGCGCAGGCCCCTCGAGCAGCAAGCACGCTGCGGTTCAGGAACAGCGGAAACAGTTACCCATTGCCCAAGGTGCGCATGCTATTAGTTGCATCTATGGTCAATTGGACTAATTGTTGCATGTCCGAGCAGGCAGAGACGCTATCATCCAGGAAATGCGGGACAACGATGTCACCGTGCTAGTGGGTGAAACAGGCTCAGGAAAGACGACTCGTAGGTCATAACCGCGTACCGCACGTCCCCTTTCCTCTCATACCGTTTCTAGAAATTCCTCAGTACCTCCTCGAATCGGGTCTTGCGCGCAACGGCATGATAGCGGTCACTCAACCACGCCGAGTAGCAGCAACGTCTCTCGCTTCCCGAGTGTCCGTCGAAACACAGTCGCAGCTGGGCAGTCTCGTCGGATATTCTGTCCGTTTTGCTGACCTCTCCTCGGATAAGACCAAAATCAAGTTTGTTACGGACGGCATGCTCGTCAGAGAACTCATGAGCGACTCGGAGCTGGAGCGGTACAGCGTCGTGATTATCGACGAAGCACACGAAAGGACTCTACGGACTGATGTCTTACTTGCGCGCCTGAAAGGGATCTTGAAGAAGCGAAACACGGTTCTTACGGAGGGCAAGGGAAAGGGAAAGGAAAGAGCACCGAAGAATCCACTCAAGGTTGTTATCATGAGTGCTACCCTCGACGCAGAGAAGTTCAGCTCTTTTTTCGGCAAGTGCGTGTCGGCATTTCGTGCTTGGAAGGTGTCACTCATGAGAAGTTAGCGCGAAGATCCTCTATGTCCAGGGTAGGCAGCACCCAGTTACAATATATCACGCCGCAACACCACAACCCGACTACGTCGACGCTGCCTTGCGAACTGTTTTCCAAATACACACGGACCAACCCGCAGGTGACATATTAGTCTTTCTACCTGGTCAAGAAGACATCGAAAGCCTGGACAAGTCGATACAGCTTTATGCCAAGCGACTACCACAAGATACGCCAGGGATACTCACATGCCCACTATACGCGTCGTTGTCATCATTACAGCAGCAGCAGATCTTTGTCCCTGCACCAAAACACATGCGGAAGGTTATCCTCGCGACGAACATTGCTGAGACGTCCGTGACTATCCCCTGGCGTGCGGTACGTCATCGATTCTGGGAAGTGCAAGGAGAAGCGGTGGGTCGGACGAGGCGTTGGTGGAGGGTTCGACACGCTGCTGACCCGGGACATCACCAAGAGTTCAGCATGGCAAAGGACCGGTCGCGCCGGTCGCGAGGCCTCAGGAAGCTGTTTTCGCCTGTACACGGAGGATGCTTTCGACGCTCTGCCTTTGAGCGCAGAGCCCGAGATTCAGAGATGCTCATTAACGGCGAGCATGCTCCAACTCAAGTGTCTAGGGCAAGATCTAGAGGACATGGAGTTCATGGAAAGCCCAGACGAAGAAGGCAGTAAGTCTCCGATCCATCCTTGTATAAACCGACATCTCATGATCTCGCGCAGTTGCACAAGCACTGACGGCACTATATCTCCTCAGCGCGCTCGACGACCGAAAGAATCTTACCTATCTCGGTAGACGAATGGCGTTCTTCCCTCTCGAACCACCCCTGTCCCGCGCGGTGATCGCATCTGTCGAGTTCGGCTGTACCAGTGAAGTGCTTACGATCGTCTCCGTGCTCAGCTCGTCCTCGAAGCTTTTTGTCGACACGACCGACAGCCGCGACAGCGCGCGCGAGGCGCACACCAAGTTTCGTCACCTCAGCAGCGACCACCTCACGGTCCTGAACGTTGTGCGTGCGTACGAAGAGGTGCTCCAGAGCGAGGGCGGCGCAGACGGCAAGAAGGCGAGCAAGGCTGCGCTCAAAGACTGGTGTGTACGCAACTACGTCAGCCACCGCTGCCTCACGGAGGCCTTCGAGATCCGCACGCAGCTACGCGAGTACTGCGAGCACCAGAAGATTGACTGGCGGACGAGCTGTGGAGACAAGGTCGGCGAGGAACAAGCTGTGCTGCGCAGCCTTGTCAGGGGGCTCGTGCAGAACACCGCGTTCTTGCAACCAGATGGGCGGTACAAGCAGGTCATTGGCCATTCAGTGCGTGTGCCGTTGTTAGCTGCGAAGGAACTACCATGCTGAGAACCTCCTTAGATCGTGAAAATCCATCCTGGGTCGTCACTTTGCGACAAGAAGGTCCCGGCTATTGTTTACGACGAATTGGTCTACACAACGCAGATATACGCTCGGAATGTCTCAGCAATCCCACGGAACTACATTGCGGAGGTGCCTTTACTCAAGAATCGGCGCGGCTAATGTGACTCGCCCTTTTCTATCCTTAGGCCCCTGCTTTTAGACAGTGCTTGCTTAACTCACTTCATTGGTTCCCTGGTCAAAAAGGACTCGATGAATAGCTCAGAAGATATGGCCTCTACTAGTGAGCCTACCACGGTAAAATACTAAGTAATTATCCTCATGGGACCATGGTGAGTCAAACGTATAACAGGAGAAACCCTAGCGGGAGCCGGGCACTTAAGTGCTGCAGAGAACTAGGCTACGATCACATGTATGGCGTACTAGATGCACCAGAGAGACGACATCTAGAAAAGGAGGAGTTCTTTTAACGCAATGCATCCTGGGCCGTTTTCGGCTATGTGTAGGGTCTGCGTTACAATATTGCAAAGCTGTATTTCTGATGCACTGCCCACACACACGGCGGTTGGTACTGCGGGTGAGTATTCCAGCATTTCGCCTGGTGAGTAGCGGCGTCGGCGGTATAGAAACCCTAACCCCTGCAACTCACGAGTGCAGGATCTGTGTTTCAGCTGGTGGTAGATCTACCGGAATGTATCAGCAGTAACCTTTGTTCTCAACGACTTCGACACAGTTCTCTCCAATAGCCACTATGTTCGGAAACAAACCTAGGCTACTCTGCATGGGAATGCGACCGGGATGTTCGCACGTAAAGTTCGAAGCTGGGAGAGCTCTGAAGGTAACGACCGCTTTGCCGCATATATACTGCATTCTGAACCTTGCAGACCTCGGACGTCGTCCAATCACCTTGACTAAAATTGCTGGCCGACAGCGATATTGCAGGGTGCAGGACAAGGGATTTATGCGCAGAATATTGTGGGTGTGGATGAAGGTATGATGGAAGCCACGGGCGTCTCTACTCGAAATGTACGCGCTGCTCCGTTTTCTCGTCTTTCCCAGTAACGACTATGCCTCGGGCTCAGTACCAGCCGCTCGCCGTGAGCGACGACGATAAGGCCCGGCAGCAGCTAGGAACGCGGCTCCATCACAATCGCGTCAAGAAGATCCTATTTCACTTCCTCATTATTTTCGCCGTCATGCTAGCAGGCTTCAAGGGTCTCAAGACCTATGTCGGGTCCACCGCGCAATGGCTACACAAGCAACCGTGCAGTGGGCTACAGAGGAACTATAGCACTAAACTTCCTAGCCACTACTTACTGCCCTCAGGCCACCAGATTCCTTCGGTCGCGCTCGGTATGGGACGGTGGGCTATCCGGGATCGGTCTGCTAAGCTCTCAACTTGTCAGGCGTTTGGAAGGCAAGTCCTGGCGATGCTGGACAAGCCGTTGCCGCCGCTTTGAAGGCTGGGTACAGACACATCGATGGCGCCTGGACATATCGGGTGCGTCGTGCTCTTCGTGCGAAGAGTCCGTATCATTAACAAGTAGCGCAGAATGAAGAAGAGATCGGGAAGGCTATCAAGAACAGCGGTATCCCTCGCGACCAAATTTGGCTTACCTCAAAGCTTTGGAACACTTTTCACGCTCCAGTAGATGTTGAGCCAGCTCTCGACGAATCCCTGACCAGGCTTGGCACAGAATATCTCGATCTGTATCTCATGCACTGGTAGGCTCCCGTATGTACCGTACACGACCTGACACGCGCCAACAATACTCGCAGGCCCATTGCGTTCAAGAAAGGCAGCAACAACGAGCTGGATGTTGCCCTGACTGCGGATCCGTACCCCACATGGAAGAAGCTGGAAGAGATGGTCGACAAAGGCAAGGTCCGCAACATAGGCATCAGCAAGTGAATATTCGTGCGCTTCTCGCATATTCTTTGAAGACTTATGTGTGTGCAGCTTCAACATCGCCAGGTATGCCCCCTGCGACACATGCCGTTGTGATATACGTTAACTTCCCGCCAGAGTCGTGAACTTGACCGCCAACCCGCTCAAGTACAAACCGGCCGTGAACCAAGTGGAGCTTAACTTTTGGAGCCCGCAGCCCGAGCTGGTCGAGTGGGCACGCAAGCATGGGCTTCTGCTCGAGTCATACTCGCCGCTCGGAGGCAACAACCAGGTGAAGGAGACACTCGACGTGCCCGAGGTTAAGGAAATTGCGCAGAAGCTCAACATAACGCCCGCTCAAGTAGTCATCTCATGGCACGTCCAACGCGGCGTACGTCATTCTCGTCGGTTATGTGTATATATCTAAGCCTAACATGTATCGAAACAGACCGTTGTTCTCCCTAAGAGCGTCACTCCTTCTCGTATCGACGAGAACATCAAGATCTTCGCCCTGCCTGATGATCTCTTCGACAAGCTTGAAGCTGCTGCTACTGTGCACCCTCCACAACGTACCTTCAATCCTTCGAAGAGCTGGGGCCTCGGCTTTGACATTTTTGACGAGGACTGGCCCTTGTAACCATGTGTTCTAGGGCTTTTGTAAAGCTACCGGATGCCTAAGGCCTCATAGAGCGACCATTGAAGCGTACTTTCTCTGGTCTTCATGTGCCTCATCCTGCAAAAAATGGAAGATTTACTTTTAGGCTTGCAAGACTCGGTTCTACCACATCTCATTCGAAGTGTGAAGTCGTCCTCTGCAGCGCTTCGGTGCGTGGCACATGTACCATAACAAGGCCTCATCGAAGACCGAGTGCTGCAGCTACGGCTGCAGGTGAAGCGTCAGACGTTACCAGAGCAGTGTATTCTGATGAGGCCATAAGCTTGATTCGCACATGACGTGAGCTTCACTGACGAGGCTGAGCTCAGACAGGCAAATTCAGCACTAAATACCGCGCACGCGACTTTTTTCCTGCCAGAAATCCAAAGCTCTACAACACGACGTGATCAGATGTTGTGGGCGACCAATCGACAAGTTGCAAATGATTTCGACCGGCGGATATCAAGTATCTACCATGGCCAAGATTTGGTGGCGACGGTAGGCGGATCTAGACCATCTTACTCGCACAGCGCTGACACTGTCCCTAGGCTACTAATGGATCCTCACGGCAGTGAAGCAGGCGCGGGCTTCACAGTGAAGATGTCCCGCGTCATCAGTGGGCTTACCTGCGGGTCGGTCCAGGCGTCCCAAGGCCGGCGATCATCAGTATTGTAAGGTTCAGCTCGGAAGGTACTCTTCTGGCTGTTGAAAGTCGATTAGGCACGAGTGCCCCCAGAATGTCCTACGGGATATCGAACGAACGAGTAGAAGCCAGTTGCCTGGTTACCCCGATCTCATAGTGAAACATAAAGCAACCTTAAGAACTGGCGAGATTCAAGCACTAAGAAATACCGCGAACCTATCGGGAATACTGAAAGGTCCGGACGGCGAGCAAAGCCCCCTGTTTCGTGAGTTCTCTCAGTTCAGTGCGCCATTGAGGTGCAAAGCAATGCCATTGTACCCCTGTCTAGACATAGTGACCGCAAAGGGCCAGGAGATGCAATGGTCGAAAAGGTACAAAGGCTCTGCCTACTGTAAGCCTCCGTGCACTCGCCTCTGCAGCTTTTCTCTTTCACTACTCGCATTATCACTACAACGCGCTCGTCTTTCGTCGCTCTCGCCATCCTCGCCGTCGTCGGCAGCATCGTCGCGGCTCCGGCCCCCGCTCCAGGGAACTTCCTCCCCTTCACTGCCGGCCAAGGCGGTAACGGCGGCAGCGCTATCAGCGGCAAGTCGGGCTCTGCCAATAGCGGCTCCGTCTACACCACCGGCCCAGGATACGGCGTCGTCGCCGTCGGCTCCAGTAAGTGCACCCCATCCAGACTCGCGGAGTGCCATCGGTGCTAATCGACGCATGCAGCCAAGGGCGGTAACGGTGGTGTCTCTGCCTCGGGATCCGCCCAGGGCGGTAACGGCGGCAATAGCGGCAACGGCATCCTCGCTGGCAACGGCGGCACCGGCGCAAAGGCCCAGTCAGGCAACTCTGGAAGCGCGAACGGCGGGTCGGTGCACACGTTGGGAAGCGACATCCTCGTTAAATCTGGTAAGCATCTCTGCTTGTGACCACAACACCATGTACTGTTACTGACTGCCAGGCACAGCCAAGGGTGGGAATGGCGGGTTCAGTATCACAGGGAGGATGACTGGTGGCAGTGGTGGCAATGGCGGGAGCAGCAATGAGATCTTCTCTGGACTCGGCGGCAACGGCGCGACCGGTGGCATGGCTGTATCTGGCAGCTCTGGGTCAGCGAATGGCGGGTCTGTGTACACGAATGGCAGCGATGTGTTCGTGGGGAGTGCACGGGGAGGCAATGGTGGAGTGAGCAAGAGTGGGAGCGCGACCGGTGGCAAGGGCAGCAAGGGCGGTGCCTAAGCTGACTCTCTTTCTCTTTCGGCAGGTTTTATAGCGGGTCTGCTTTGTTTGTAGCTCATTGGGATACTGGCGACCTCTCTTACATGGACGGGAAACTTTGGATTAGAATGTCGTAGTAGTATGGGCTTAGTTCAGTCGAGCACCCACTGTACATGCGGCCAACTTCTAAGTATAATATATTGGCGATAACGCCAGCACGGCCAGGAGACTGAGGGCCCCAAGTACGCATCGTACCGCTGGGAACATTTGCGCCACGAAGCCGCCTTATCATCAGCTGAAAGTTGACGAGAATATCCTAGAACATTTTGGTCGTAGCTAAGTCACTAACGACGTGTTCCTCTGGGCAAGTTCGGCTCTTCCGATAAGCACGGTCTTAAGAAGCACTCGGGACCAAAGAGAGACGACAAGAACAATAGCGCACTCTGTCATTATGACCCTTACTACGCTGGCTAGCATGCGACTAGTGCCAGGCGAGTAACTTACTGCAGAACGAAAGTGATAATGCAGCGGTACATCATGCGCGAACAAAGGGGACATCGGCGGCAAAGGATGAAGCTAAGAGGCCGGACTAGCGCGCAGACGTCATATCAGGGAATGTCGACCCGA
>NW_006767640.1:503174-507694 GCF_000300595.1 Phanerochaete carnosa HHB-10118-sp | reverse complement strand
GAAGGCCGCTGGGCGCTGCCCTCTGATTGGTGGAGCGGACAGACCATGCGTGCCCGCACAAGCAGCACGTTCTGAATTACAACCGCTGTGGGCACCCTGTGGCTTTCTGTCCACGTATATGAAACACTAAGAACCCTGCAAAATGCGAAGGTCGTGAAGGTGGAGGAGCTCGTGCGTTGGGTCGGATGAGGTACGTTCTCATTCGTACTCCGCCCACTGGCCGCTACTCTCACTGACACTTGAAGATCTCATGCCAGCCTTGAAACTTTGTACACCTGTGTTAAGCCACATGCAATCTGCCTTCATTGTAGTCATTGTCAAGTTAAGCAGGTAGTACACGTACACAGTCTTAGTAGAAGTATACAAATACAATTTGTAGCTGTTTTATATGAGTGTGATTGAGCCAATATGTCCGTCTTACCCATAAGCATGCCGCATTGAGCTTGTCTTGGTTGACTGTCTTGAGAGTCTTGGCCAAGACCAGGCGTCTTCCCAAGACAAACGACATAGCTTGGCTAACACCGGATGTCTTGGGGTCTTGGGCGTCTTGAGCATGTTATCCAAGACGCTCAAGACGCTCCCCAAGAGCTGGCGGTTTTGCTGATGTAAGCACGGTCTTAAGAAGCACTCGGGACCAAAGAGAGACGACAAGAACAATAGCGCACTCTGTCATTATGACCCTTACTACGCTGGCTAGCATGCGACTAGTGCCAGGCGAGTAACTTACTGCAGAACGAAAGTGATAATGCAGCGGTACATCATGCGCGAACAAAGGGGACATCGGCGGCAAAGGATGAAGCTAAGAGGCCGGACTAGCGCGCAGACGTCATATCAGGGAATGTCGACCCGATGTGTCCGGCAAGTCCAGCGTCCGTCCGAGGCGCTATATATATAAAAAAGCGGACCGGTTGCCGACTGTTGCCGAGGGTGAGGGTAATCTTAAGCTCAAGCTTTACGCTTCTTGCTCCGCTGGAAACGACGCCCAGCTCGGGCACATCCTGTGTGTCATCGCTCCTTGCTTGAAAGATATCACCGTTTCTCCACGGGGATCGTGCAGACTTCAGGCCAGGCAGATGGGAACTGGATGTTGCCGGTATCGATGGAGTCGACGAAAGAGGGCCATTGGTGATAGATGCCGCGGGATCTATAGCGGGCGGAGGCGGCAATGCTAGCACCGTAGCACCGGAGGAAATATGCGTCGATTCAGATGGCTGCAGGGAATCGGCTGATGTGCCGACGTCGGAATTAGGAGGAGGAGGAGAGCCAACATGGCCAGCAGGATCGACAATCTCGAGTCGGCAGCGTACGGTGAGAGCATCCACACGCCGTGACGGCTCGAAATGCCAACACGCCTCCATGACATCCCACAGTGCGTCAGGGACATCCCTGCCAGATAGAGAACGTTCCTGGCCCTTGCCCTCGAGGATAGCTAATATCGCCTGACAGATGGCCAGGTCAGGAAACGGTATTTCACCCGTGTATATCTAGCAACAGATTCTGTCAGCACGCATCATGACTGACCGACCTAATTTCTATAAGCTTACCTGCCATGATACCTGTCCAAACGAATACATGTCACTGGCGGGTGTATGCCGTACACGCTGAAGCTGGAAGAGGGTCGGATCGATTATCTCGGGAGCCATGCAGCGTGTTGCACCGGGTAACGCTGAGCTGCAACTCATCGCCGAGTCTGCGAAATTGGCCAGCCCAAAGTCTGCCAGACGAACATCTCTGGCAACATCTACGAGGATTCTCCCCTAAACAACAAGTCTATCAACCAGGGTCAACTAACATCTGATTAGTGGAACGTACGACATGTAGGTCCCCATGGGAAACTCCTTTCTCATGCAAGTATGCCAGTCCCGACACCACTTGATAGATCTATCGAGACTATGAACGACGTTCACCCACATCTCGAACAGTGGACTTACCAATCGAATGGCGTCCTGAGAAAACCACCCGACTTTCGTCATGTATTGCATCACACTGCCGTAGCTCATCCAGGGGAGCACCACGCAGGTGAGGCCCGTGAGCGACTTTCGATCGACGCCTACCATTCGACAGATGTGTCTGTGTTAGCCTACGCCACGGACAAGCGCGATCTCTCTATAGAATGCCTATGAAGAACGCAGTCAGTGATGTGCCGCATCAGCCACAGAAAACCTAAAGCACCTTGAGATTCGTCCCATCGTCTTCATGTCGCTGAAACATGCGAAGGGACTTCAGCGCTACGGCCTTTCCTCCGTGTCGCCCTTGTAGATCTCCCCGTACGAACCGCCGTCTACAGGTCGGCGATCTCGATCTCTTAAGCGTACGTCCGATAGCAATAACCTGTGCGGGAGCTGGCGAGATACTTCGCAAATATATGCCGCAGCGAACGCTCTAATTCCGCTCCATGTTCCGACAGGTTTGCTTTGAATGGAAAGATATCCGAGGCGGCCGGCGGCGAGGGATGCAACATCCAAGTTGGCATATATTCTTCAGATGGCTGTGCAAAAGTAAAGCGGATGTAACCTACCAGATCGAGAAGGTTGAGCAGGTCGGCTGCAATGGGACCGCGGAGGCGTATGACTTCGCCTTTGTCATTGTCTGACATCGACTCTAGGAGCCCCATGATGTGCTCCTCGTCGCGAGTCAGTGCAGCCATAAACTCAGGATCAGCCCTGCCGAGAGTGGAGGCGAGCTAGGCAGCCTATCAGTGCAAAACTCAAAGCACTGTCGAATGACCTACGTGTAACACGGAACGGCGATGCTGTGCGGCAAGGAGAAGGTGCTCGACAGTGGGAGACAGAGACTGAGGCGGACTATTGCCGTCATTGGTGAGGGCTTCGAGGACTCGGTAGCTGCGGAAAGTATGAGCGTAGGCCCCAGCAATAAAGGTCTGACATACCTCGTGCTGGCAACATTATCTTTCAGTCTGCCGAGGCCGTATGCCCTTCTCGCCATAACACTGGATGTGTACTTCCGAAGCATGCACGTGAGAGGTCTGAAAGGTGTAGGATGAGCTGAATATACCTCATACACGCCGTGTGTCGCGGCACGGGGAAAGGGTTCAATGGAACGTTCAATCTCCTAGAGAGCATGCGACTCAGCGGTGTCGGTGCGCCGAATGAGCAATAAAGCATACCTCGGCACGAGAAGCGAAGAGCTTGAAAGTACTAGCGTGTCTGACACGGAGATGCAACCGGGCAATATTCTTCTGCAGGAAGATGACATTGCATTTCGTGCACTTCCAGCATATGTGACCTTCTGCAGATGCTTCTCTTGGGGCAATAATCTACGCGCTATAGCTTCAGCAATATCACTATCGTTGAAATGGCTTACTCACGTGTATGGACGATTCCTTCTTGCGGCGAAGCCACTTCATAACTGGCATGGTGGTGGTCGATGAGGGCCCGGTTTTTGCACATTGCCACCCGACGACTGCGACGGGCTGTGGCGAGTACAGACAGCTATGAGGATGTTGCGATCAATTCATTTGGGTGCCCTCAAGCGCCGGGGCGACCGGCATGCAAACCCAAACGACGCAAGAGTGTCTGCCGCATAGTGACGGCGATGGACAGCTATGCTCCAGGTGCAGGCGAGTGAAAGAGCACTTGCGGTGAATTTATAGCAAACCCTTTTCACGTTCGAATCTCCGTTAAAATTGTGCGCTAATTACCTTCTTGGCCATGAATCCGATGGAAGTTGAATACAGGCGCTTACACGAGAAAATAAAGATCTCTGCGCTAGATTCGTACCGTGAAGACCTGGTGTATCAGCCCGACGCTCAACAAAGAGCCTTGATCTGCTATCGCTAAGATCTCGTCAATCTGTACCACAGGATGCACGACTAGTCCAAGAAGCAAAGTTCAGAGAGGCGAACCAGTTTGGGGAGATTGGAGCGGATAGCTGAACAGCGTGTATCTTCTGGTAGATTCGGAGAACACTGACCTCTCATAAACCCCATAAACGCACAGGATGGCCTCCATTACCTTTCGGCTACCCGCTCATCCTCCGTTGCTTGGCCAAGTCTCGTTATCATAACTTCATGTCGAGCAGAGACATCGGGAAAGCTGCAGGTAGATTCCGGCAACGCAGATGCAGCGATGTCACAAACGTGCGGTATACGGCGTTTTACTCTACGCGGAACGCGTTATTCTGGTCTCGCGGTCTCTCCCGTCACTAGTTGAGATTCGAAAAGTATTGGAATTTGCGTGCAGCAAATATATGGATTACGCGTATTATATCTGTCGTACCACGAGTATTCTCGTTAAGATCGGGTAAGAATAGAACGGGATGTACGCACCATTAGTATGTATGGACGATCGGTACAGGGTTCACAATTCCCCGTGTCACCATATTCCAACGGATGCGCGCTGCCGTTTGACTCGTAGTGGAGGGCATGACTGCTGCGCTCTCGCAGCGTTGGCCCGCTCAAGTGCATGGAACAGCGAAGGGGTGATCTCGCTACACGGCCCAAAGTGGATGCAGCGCTAGAACGCGACGCTTTGCTCAGCAGGACGTGTGCAGATAGACGG
>NW_006767640.1:473596-502732 GCF_000300595.1 Phanerochaete carnosa HHB-10118-sp | reverse complement strand
CGGTCTCTCCCGTCACTAGTTGAGATTCGAAAAGTATTGGAATTGCGTGCAGCAAATATATGGATTACGCGTATTATATCTGTCGTACCACGAGTATTCTCGTTAAGATCGGGTAAGAATAGAACGGGATGTACGCACCATTAGTATGTATGGACGATCGGTACAGGGTTCACAATTCCCCGTGTCACCATATTCCAACGGATGCGCGCTGCCGTTTGACTCGTAGTGGAGGGCATGACTGCTGCGCTCTCGCAGCGTTGGCCCGCTCAAGTGCATGGAACAGCGAAGGGGTGATCTCGCTACACGGCCCAAAGTGGATGCAGCGCTAGAACGCGACGCTTTGCTCAGCAGGACGTGTGCAGATAGACGGCGTGTTACGTACTAGCTCGGTCCAATGTTCGGCGATGGCATGCTCGGCAGCGGCCATTGCCTCATCCGCGCGCACGCTTGTGCCCCAGGGGAACATGGAGAACGCGCGCAGGAGTCGCGTCATGTCCATGATAAACACCTCCTTCGGGTTTGTGTAAGCAAAGGCTCGGCGTAGGCCCTCGGTGCGGGTATTGGTCTTCTGGTCCAGGGCGATGTAAAGCCGTTCGATTTTCGGCGCGAGCTCCAGGACTTCGCAGAGATTGTCCCCGCAGTCGCCCTCAATGCGCAGATTGCGAATCGCGCTGCCTAGGCCGGGGTTGCAGCGGAGCTGGTGGGCGACGCTGGTGGCGTGAGACGGGTGGGAGAGGCGAAGCGAGGTGAAGAGCAGAGGCGAGCCAACGCGCAGCCATCGTTTCGAGACCAGCAAGAGGTCGGTGTTTCGCGATGTGCTCTTGCGAGCGCCGTCTGCTGTTGGAAAGCGCAGGAAATCTTCACAGGGCAGATCAAAGCAGAGGGCGAGGATGGAGAGGACGAGCTCTTCAGGAAGGTCTCTCTCAGACATAGTAGCAGCAAGAGGGGTCAACACGTACGGCAAACAGTCCGCCAAGCTTATATACACGGACAGATGAACGTCAATCCGCGGTATCGCTTAATGCAGGGGCGTCTTCAGGGATGACGAGCAGCCGAAGAAGGCAATCAGAGACAAAATAAGAGATTAGAGGTTAATTCTGCTCACCAAAGGTATAGCCTGACGACCTGACGCACTGCACTCCGTTATTTCTGCCGGTTGCTGAAGACTCTCCGCTGGACATCGAGCGGGTCCTTATAAGAAGGCCTCACCGGTGTTTCTCAACTAAAATGGTCGTAGCTCACTCGATGGGAGGATTGAAAACGCGACCTCTGGAAAGCGGGATATGGGGCGTGTGCATGCAAAATAGTGCAAGGTCGAGTTCACCGTCGGGCTCGGAGGAAAGCGCTCATTCCACGTGGCCCTCGCGTGGGCTGGACGGTCTCTCTCCCGTCCACCATGTCGTGCACGTCCAACACAGAGTCTAGGGATGTGTTTGTATCCTGCCCTTTTCGGGACCTCCATATACTTGTGTAGTCTCGTCCTCAGCCATTCCGTGAATGTCGCAGCACCCTCTTGTGCTCATTGCCAACCATAAGAACTTGATCTTGCTTTTCAGCCCTTTTGCGGAGATGGAAATTACACGGTTCTTGTACTCACCGCGCAGTATCAGACTCCGGGATACACAGCGTGTGCGTTATGGCCCTCATAGTCTATCGGACATGAGCGCATCTTTCTAACGTTAGTCGAGATCATGCTCTTTCGCGCACACTCTGCTGTTGCCGTGACGCGCCTATCGCGCGCCGCGAAGGCTGAGGCCTGAGGCTGCAAGGCTCGCTGTGGCATTTTGGCATTGACTGGCGGCAGCCGAGGTTACAGTCAGAAGCCAGGACTGCACTCTGCTCACAGACGCTTGCATCCAACCCTCGTAGTGTTCGCTTCACGTAGGACTTCGGGTATCTTGTTCACTGGGGCATTCCGGCTTCGCGACACGTCACTACCGCGGCCGCGAAGTCTGCGACGCCTTTGTCACTTGAACTCAGAGGCAAGGGTTCGGTGTTCATCGGGCCTGACTGCCGCATCGAGCTCACGGCCAAGAGGACGCCGTATAGGGAGATACAGAACTGAGGCCAGGTGTGTAATATTCTTACTACTCGGGATGCTCAGCTGTGCATGGTGAATTCTCAGATCCTACTCTATGCCGGGCCATGTCGCTTCTGGCTACGTGCTGGTCCCGTGATCTGTTGCGTTGGTATTCCACAAAGGTCTGAAGAGAGCCATGCAGCATTCTTCGTTTTCATTCTGTGTCAAAATGGGAAGAGATCGTCAGCGAGTACGGCCGTATTGAGCAACTGATTGAAGACGCGAAAGGAAACATCATCCTTGGTAGCCTGTGTGGCCCTGCAAAGTGTTACGCTGAAAGTGTTGGATTTCCCTTACGATCGCTACGAACATCAGACTGGACGACACATTGATGGATGAGTAATTTCGCGTTGCGATAGTGTTCGAGACGATACAAGCTAACGATGATCTCAAATAGTAAAATATCAAGATCTATCTTGGCCGTGGTGGCGGTAGAGGACATGACGAAATACTTTGCGTCGTCTCAGATCGGTATGTTCCGTTTGA
The DNA here is from genome assembly GCF_000300595.1 of Phanerochaete carnosa HHB-10118-sp. Lineage (NCBI taxonomy): Eukaryota > Fungi > Basidiomycota > Agaricomycetes > Polyporales > Phanerochaetaceae > Phanerochaete > Phanerochaete carnosa. The sequence goes on along the minus strand of NW_006767640.1, from coordinate 500,166 downwards.
TCGTGCCTCTGCTTGGACATGTTCCAATACCCTCATGCTAGCCCTCATCCTCTCGTGCTTTGTATGTACACGAGCAGCGAAGAAGTGAGATAGTACGCTTTCATTTGACACGCGACGACCCGTAAAGCTCAGCCCTTTTGCATCTCCCACAGTGAGAATTTGTCCTCCACTGCGTTCCCTCACGTCTCATGGCGAATGATGCCCCCTCAGAAAGCCTGAGCATTGCGGCCCCTACCAAGCTACAAGTTGTTTCCGTGATAGTCTTTGCACGTCACGGACGTTGAGGCTGCAGGACCTACCTTAATAGTTTGGCATCTTCCGGTGGCAATTCGAACGACGGCCAGTATTCGGGACTACTTAGACTCCTTCCAAAAGCGCTTGTATTCGGCCCGCTTAGCTTTCTCACCGGGGAACAACTATGCCTTTGGTGTATATAACCACAGAACACACGGGCCAACATCGACACGGACCTTGTCGACAGTCCCCTGACCCTCGAACTCGCTCATAATGACAGCCGAAGCCCACTACACAACGCTCAGTGAGATTCCCAAGGTAAATATTCGATGTCTATCACACATGGCGATGTTCAAACTTCTTTTTCCAGATTCATGCGTGTGTCAGCGAGTACTTCAACTCTGGGGTCACCAGGCCACCACTCTATCGCCGGCGCCAGCTCATTCAGCTCGCTCGCATGCTCCAGGACAACATCGTTGCCTTCGAGGACGCCTTGATGGCCGACCTTGGGAGGCATCCTCAGGAAACTACGGCTTTAGAGGCCGCCCCAGTCATTCAAGCATGCATCACCGCGATGAACAACCTTGAAGACTGGACCAACCCTGAGAAGCCTCGAGTTGAGGAATGGCGTAGCTCATGGGACGCTACGGTCTATCCCGTTCCCAAAGGCGTCGCTCTGCTCATCACGTCAGTCTTCTCTCAAGTCCCGAGTTCTCATCTCCTAACGTTCTCGGTAGTCCCTGGAACTACCCTATCGGGATTACCTTTTCCCCCTTGGTCGGCTGCATCGCTGCCGGCTGTCCAGCCGTCCTCAAGCCATCAGAGCACACTTCTGCGGCTTCTGCACTTATGGCTTCCCTGGTACCGAAATACCTTGATCCCCAAGCTTATGTCGTGGTGCAGGGGGCGGTTTCTCAAGCCACCGCCCTTCTCGATCTGCCTTGGGGTCACATCTTTTTCACCGGGGGAATCCGAATCGCACGCCAGATTGCAGCAGCAGCGGCGCAGTTTGTTACGCCTCTCACACTTGAGCTCGGAGGTAAGGGCCCGGTTATTGTCGACCCTGACTGCGATATCGAGCTCGCAGCGAAGAGGACGCTGTACGGGAAGGTACATAACAGCGGCCAGGTCTGTAACACCCCTGCTTCTCAGCAGCGCACGCTAAACTCTCGCATCTAGCTCTGCGTCGCTCCCGACTATGTCCTGGTCCCGCGATCTGTTGCGCTGCCATTCTACGAGAGCCTGAAGAAGGCCCACGCAACGTTCTTCCCACTCGATCCTCTTCATCCTGAGTCGAAGTTGACGAAGATCGTCAATGAACACCACTACCGTCGCATTGAACAACTAATAAAAGACACGAAGGGAAACGTAATCCTCGGCGGCCAGAGCGACCCTGGTACGCTTCGGATTGCGACCACAGTTGTCGCGGACGTCAAGTTGGACGATATTCTGATGGATGAGTAAGATTTTAGTGTCGTGGCTATGCCGTAGGTGATACGTGCTGACCACGGTTTTGACTAGTGAAATCTTCGGACCTATCTTACCTGTGGTGGAGGTCGAGGACGTTGACGAAGCAATTCGCATCGTCGCAAAACGGTGTGCATGCTTGGTTGCTGCCATGCCTGTACATATTCTGATGGCTTCGCACTAGTCCTCATCCTCTCGTCATGTACATATTCACGAACAGCGAAGAGACTAAAGAAAAAGGTATGGTACCATAAACTTTCTTTGACACGCAGTGCGGAGCTACAATACCGTTCGCCCAGTCCTCAGCAAGACCAACAGTGGCTCATTTGTGCTCAATGACACACTCACCCAGCTTGCCGGTATGTACGAGTATGGTGCCTGTATCTCTGTGGACTTACCTATAGCATTTGCAGTTTACGAGATGCCTTTCGGAGGGCACGGCGCTTCTGGCTGTGTGTATATGCGTGATGCATAATAGCTGTCGAGCTACTCACCTCCCATTCCAGATGGTGCATATCATAGCAAGGATAGCTTTGATATGTTTACGCATCGCCGCAGCTATATCAACGTGCCTCCTGCGTAGGCGGCAGCACTCTCCTCCGCTTTTTTCGCCTGCTGACGTCTGCCAACAGAACGGAACCGCATTTTCGCTATAGATATCGGCCGTACAGCGAGGAGAGCTACAAGGCTATGTGCGCTAGAGCTTTTGTTGAGCTACCGAATGCCTGAAAGCGGCCCTCGAAGTGCGCTTTTTTCTATGCCATCCCCACAAAGAACGAAAGGTCTGCCGTTCGGCTCGCAAGACCCAGTTCCACTACATCTCGCTCGAAATATGAAGTCATTCTCTGCAGAGCTCTGGCGCGTGGTATATTTATCATGATAAGACCTCACTGAAGCGTGAATGTTGCAGCTACAGCTGCAGATAAGGCGTCAAATTTTTCGAGAGCGGTACTTTCGATGAGACCAGCGTCAGCTTAACTTACACATGACGTAAGTTACACTGACGAGGCTCTAGCACAGGCGAACCCAGCATTAGGACCCTACAAACCTTCATTCATCCCTACTGGAGTCAAAGCTCTACAGCGCGACGTGGGCGTGATTTCGTGGGCAGGCATTTGACAAGCTGCCTAGAATCGAGCTGACGGACACTCTGCGCTCACCACGGCCAAGACTTGGTTGCGACGGTAGGCAAACCATCCGACTGCTCGCTCGATGCCGACACTATCTCTGGGCGACTGGTCGTATTCGACTGGCGGGCGATTGATGTGCACGCCGAAGAACCTTCACTCGACGAATAAAGATGTTCCTCATCACCATTTGAGGCTTTACCCGTGCGTCGATCCAGGTGTGGTGGTAGGGCAATCATCATCAACATTAATATTGTAAGGTTTAGTTCATCGGGAAATACTCTTCTATCTACTGAAATTCGACCAGGCACGAATAGTACATCCTACGGGATGTCGACCGAACCGGTAGTAGCTAGTCACCCCTGGTTGCCCCCGGGCTCGATCTCAAAGTGAAACAACGATCTCAAGAATTGAACGAGATCAGTAACAACGTTGAGAGGTCTGCAGGTGAGTAAAACCTCCTTTTTCCTGGCTTCTATGTCTGCTGCCCACCTCTGTCGCACCATCGAGGCGTAACAATGGCATTCAAGTTGTACCCTTGTTTGGACATCATGGCGACCATACTCCTAAACACACTATCTCCCTGTGAAGGATCAGGAAATAAATGGTCGAGAAGCTTTCCACACACCTGTTGTACTCTCTTGTGTGATCCTCAGGCGAGGATACGAAGATAGTTGCTTCCGACGGATAAGCGCCCGAAAGCAGTCGGCGAGTGAATCAGCCCGACTTCAAGCTGACCCCCTACCATCATGAGTGTAATAACTCCTGTGCACAACAATATTTCCGACTGCAACTGCGGAAGATCTCACAATATGAGCAATGTCTACCTGCCTCTGTGCGACCTCTCGAAGGGTTGTGCTGTCTGCGGGACAACAAGTTAGGGGAAAGACGCCACCAGCGGAACGAGGCTTACACTGTGCTCTCGGTGTGGAGAGGTACGTCCAGCCATGCTTTCAGAGCAACTCGATATTTAATTGCTTTAGCGTATCTACTGCTCAGAAAGATGTCAGAGACGAGACTGGCCTGAGCACAAGCTGAAGTGTGGTACGTCTTGCCCTACTGGTAATATCGTTGTATGTCTCACACGCACATAGGTAAAACCCACCGCATCAATCTTGAATCCTTCTACCCAGTGCTGGCGGTCTTGGCTGACGCTGTGCACAGCCTCATGCTCCCTCCGCATTTCGCAATGCTGTCTCGGGTTGTGAACGACATTAACCCCTCACTCGTCCCTTCGCTACTCCCAAACGGCGCCCTCGCCAAGCTTCTCGAGATTGATGACATAGAACAGAAGCTGTTCATGGACCCGCTGGACTGGGCGCCGCTTGCACAGTCCAGACCTGTCGCGGCCAAGATGATGCAGCGGATCATGCGCGAAGGGCACCTGCTGCCGATCCTGACTGCGCTTTGCGTGAGCCTGCTCGGCGAGATGTATACAACGACGTCTGTATATGGCTCCAATCTCGTGCGCAAACGACTCCAGTACCGCACATCGCCCATCGCAGACTTCGGGATCGCTCGCGGCTCCGTGTACGTGCATGAGAGCGATCGGCTAGTGTACAAGCGGCGCTCGAACGGCACGTATGTCCTCGGACAAGATCCCGAAGAGCACTTCTGGCTCTACTTCACCACTATCCGCGGTGAGGAGGTCATTCTCGATGTCGGGATGTTCACGTTCAATTTCTGCACGGTGGTAAAGAGCGAGCAATATACGCCACCAGCGTGGAAGGACCTCGTTATCGACATTACCCCGGCGTTCTTCATTAACCGGGAGATACGTACCAATGCGCCTGGTAATCACACCGAACACAAGCGCGTCTCGGCCCTCCGTGATAGCAGACTTCACCAGGCTGTCCGCTACATTCAGCATGCGCTCGACGACCCCGAAATCGCTTCGATATCCGCTTTTATGAAGGATATTGCAGGGCGAACGATCTCTAAGAAAGAGACCACAATTGTGGGTCAGGCGGCGATGAGCTTCTGTCCCAAGCTAGAGGAGATACTCGAGAAGGAGAAGTGGAGAGCTTTTCCCGAACAGCCCCCCTTTACCATCCAAACAGACCCTGGAGAGCGGTCCAACTGGGATGATCTGCCTGAACCGAAGCGCAAGAAGAAGCCTGCGACGCGGGAGTCGACAGCATAGGCGCAAACGATTCGCCTTCGTACAGCTGAGGAGCTGGTGAGGAAACTAGGGATCGGGATCTTGCTGAGTTTTTGTGCTGAGTTTGGGTTATAAATGTGCTTGTAACTACAACACTCTGTGACAAGCAAACCTAACGGGAGCGAATCGAAGCAAAAATTGATCAAATGGGTGGTGTATATACCCAGAACGTGGTTGCCTGCCCTGGGGTAAGATGAACAGTCTGCGAGCGAAACGGTGCATTTACCTTGACAGCCGAGCCTTATTTTGAGCTAGGGAAGGCATAGCGTCCGCTGAATGAGGCTGGATTATTGTTCGCCGACGAGACTGGACCCGTGCTGCGTTAGTACTGACAGCCCACCAGTCGCAAACAAGGATATTAGACCGAAGGTCGCATGTGTATGATGCAGGGCCCTAAGGCACAGCGGGAGAAGGCAGAGGGCCAATGATGTGAGACATAGCAAAGTCCCACCCGGAGTCAAGTTTTAGAAACGTTGAGAGTGAACGTTACACGTTACAGGGCGTAGCTTATTTGCTTGTGTTATGCAGCGGTTTTAAATCCTAACAGGCACAAATATAAATCACATGCGTAGCAGCGGGCCCTACACTGGCGCGCACGACGCCCGAGACGTTATGGACTGACAGCCAGCCGTAGGTGCCTTTCGACGTGCGACATTCTCTCGTGTTCATTTGCTCGCGTAAACTCAGGCCGCGCCGACCCACCAGCAGTCCAATCCATGTCTACATAACGGACTCGGACTTTCCCTTCACTAACTGCCACTAGATAGTATGAAACCTATCGGCGAGCTGAGCAGATAATTTGTCTGTTGTCATCGAGATCTGAAGGCAGGTAAGGACAAATTGCTTAAGAAAATCTTCAAGGGACGCGGTAACGAGCAGGCCTCAGAGATAGGACGACATGCATGCACACCCTGGCTCGAAGGGGATACCGAGTCCGATTGGATTATCTCGATCCGCATACATACAAGCCTGCGATGGCCATTCTGTACGGCGTACAGATGTGACGTGGGTGGTCTCTGCTGGGACATATGACATGTGTTTATAAAATCTGGTGAAGGAACGATGCAGAACATCAGGCAAGGTTGTATGAAGCTAACGCAATAAAAGTTCACCTCAAAAGGTGGGCTCAGTGGGCGCGCAGCCTGCTCTCTTGATGGCGAGCGCGTCCCCTTCTGGGCTCAGCCAGCTTGGCTCCTCTAAACTGGAACTGTCAACGGCAACGTCCCTACTAGCATGATACAACGCGCACCAGCACTGCCGCAGTTTTGAGGGAGAGCTTGTGCCGTCATCAGCATAAGTCCGAACAGCCCAATGACAGTCATAAAGTGCAGCCGGGCTTGCATAGCGGTAGTCGACTAATCCTGGAGCTTTCAGAGTCTTGGGCTCACATGGGCTATATATACAGCTGTGCACAAAATGGGGCCCGATTCCTGTTATGAGATCCCTTATTGCGCCCAATCGTCCTGCTACCTGCGCTGATATATCGGAAGATTCCTGATATGACGCCTATGATCATGAAGAACCAAGAATCGGCATGGTGCGCCCGTGGAAGTACGATACTAATCGGTATTATGATGGAGACTAGTGACAAGATAGCACCATGCGTTGGCCATCAGCCAGTACGAAATACCCTCATAGCACACTCGCAGCTCCGTCTACTCGCAGCTGACTGCGAACAGGCGGTGTGGGAGCAATGTCACGGTGCTGCGCGCACCAATGCGTGATTGCACGGACGGAGAATTCCTCTCCGAGTCTATGCCCGAAGGATGCCGGGCGCGGAGGTTGAGTAATCGGGTTCAAAGCCCACGGTGGTGTCGATAAAGGACGCGCGCGAGATGCGAAGGAAACGAGTTCCGCCGCTGCCATCTCCTTCTTCGCGCCTCGCCCGTGTATTAGGTTTGCCACGGTCATTGCTGCCGCCGCGACAAAGAATCAGGCCGGAGAATGTTCATTGTATGATGGACACTGGAGCTAGCCCGGCATGCATAACCCCGAGCGTTGTCACGAGAAGCGCAAACTCGTGAGTAGACGAATCCATAGAAACCGCCAGCCTGAGGCGGCGGCGGCGGCGCAGCAGAAAATTCACGTAGAACGATGGCTCAGCTCATCACATTGGCCACGAAATTGACTTCGGAAGACTCCACCAACGTAGTCCGGCGCGAGAAGGCACTACGGCATCCACAGCCCCGCAGGTAAGCGTCGTAACCGAACCTCTGTGCTCGGTAACATATTAAGGTCGAGAACACGCGCCGTCAAAGCGATGCGCTTGGTGCGCCTGATGCGCTTGATGCGTTTGATTAGTCGCCTATTCAGTGTAGCGAGCACGTTAATCGACGTTCAGCAGAGATTGACAGCTGCTACGAGGCGAGTTGAATTCTTTGCGCTGCACTACCTGCACTTCAAGTCTAGTACCAGAGATAGAGCATATCTCAAACTCAACCTGAATGTCACCACGTCATCGGCCTTGAGGCCACAAGATAGACTCGAGCAAGCATACATCTATAGTATATGGATAGTCTAAGTCTCCGCTCTGACAATCTAACCCAAAGTTACCAGCCTGCGTATGAGAGGCCGCCAATATCCCAAAGAGTGACGAACGAAACAGATCCGCCTTCTAAATCCATTGAGAGAAAGAAAAAGAGAAAGAATCAGCTTAGGCACCACCATTGCCGCCCTTCCCACCGGTCGCGCTCCCACTCTTGCTCACCCCACCATTGCCTCCCTGTGCACTGCCAACGAACACATCACTGCCGCTCGTGTACACAGACCCGCCATTCGCTGACCCAGAGCTGCCAGATACGGCCGTGCCACCGGTCGCGCCATTGCCGCCGAGTCCAGAGAAGATCCCGTTGCTGCTCCCGCCATTGCCGCCGTTGCCACCAGTCGCACTCCCTGTGATACTGAACCCGCCATTCCCGCCCTTAGCTATGCCCGAAAGTCAGTAACAGTGCATGGTACGATCACAGGTAAAGGTGCTTACCAGATCCAACAAAGACGTCGCTTCCCGACGTGTACACCGATCCGCCGTTCGCGCTTCCAGAGTTGCCCGACTGCGCCTTTGCGCCGGTGCCGCCGTTGCCAGCGAGGATGCCGTTGCCTCCATTGCCGCCGTTACCGCCCTGGGCGGATCCCGAGGCAGAGACACCACCGTTACCGCCCTTGGCTGCATGCGTCGATTAGTATCGTGACTGATGGGACTCTGAGAGCTTGGAATGGTGCGCTTACCAGAGCCGACGGCGACGATGCCGTATCCTGAGCCGGTGGTGTAGACGGAGCCGCCATTGGCGGAGCCCGAGTTGCCACTGACAGCGCTGCCACCGTTGCCGCCTTGGCCGGCAGTGAAGGGAAGGAAGTTTCCTGGAGCTGGGGCCGGAGCTGCGATAGTGCTGCCGACGACGGCGAGGATGGCGAGAGTGACGAAAGATGAGCGCATTGTAGTAGATAAGGTGGTGAGGGAGGAAAGTTGGTGTGCGGAGGCTGGATGAGAGTCTCGATGAGGCTGATTTGGATAGGACAGCAGATACAGCTTTTATAGCTGTTCAACAACTGCATCTCCTAGCCCTCCGCAGGTAGGTGGTAGGATCCTGGAGAACCGTTGCCATTCCAGACAGGGGTAAGTACAATGGTATTGTTTTGCGCTTCGATGGCGCTGCAGCAGGCAGGCATGAACTATGTTCGAGCGATCGTGCTCGCGGACCTAATTGAGTAGTCCGATGGGGTGGGTCGATCATATTGCAATTCATCCGCAGGAAGGCGATGTATCTTGCTACACCGAGTGCCAGGCTCCTGTCTCGAAACGAGGCGCACAAAATAGGCATGCATCGTGGTATGTTTGGTTGCTTGCTTATTCGATGGTGCAAGCTCATTTATGGCTATCGCTTCCGCTTTCTGCCTGTCATTTGTTCTTGAGTGCCAGTATGACCGAAAATCTGTATCCGCAGTGCGCTTGACATTGAAAGTCCTGAGTTCTCGCTTCTTACAATAGTTCTGATCCTCTTGTCTTCTGTATGGATAGCTGTTACGACAGGAGTAAGGGGGATACACTCACCATCTAAGCCCGTCGGCATTCCTCGAGGTGTCTCTCAGTTCCCTGGATCTTGGCAACATTTTATAAGCTACTTCGTGTTTCATCCCGGGATCGGGACGACTAGGGGTGGCAAACACGCCCCTATTCTTGATGAATAGGCGATCAGCAGTGTAGAAAACGTCTAGACCGATCTCCAGATGTAGTTGTACCGAACATGATCTGCCTCCGAGCATAAGGGGTAAGATTTCAGAACCTTGCAATGTTGAGAATCGTCAGGGCCATCGATGTCGAGCTTGCTCTCCGGGAGGACTAAGAAGTAATGAGAGGTAATGGGCTCCTGAAGTCCTTTTGAAACACCTTCCCAAGTTAAACGAGGGGGTTCCTTCCTTTCTTCCCTTTCCCCCCTGTTTCATCTCTTTGTGATCGCGTAAGCGACCACAGAAACAGAGAACAAGCAGCTCCACCAAGCGGTCCGACAGGCTCTTGAATCGACTTTGGTAGCTCACCATGAGATAGGATGAGCACTTTGCGAGTGGATCAGTGCTCTAAACACGACAACTAAGCCTTGCTCTGACCCAACGCAGGCACGGCGTCCGGTTTTGAACCGGAATTCTGCGCTAAGCATCTGCTCGCCAATTCTGAAGTTCAACCTGTGTCGCACTGCGCGACCCATCAGTTGTGAACACGCCCATTAAAGCAGGTTGTGTGCAAAACATATATTAGCGTACGTATGCAAAGTGTAAGGTTGGTGCAAGTGAAGGCGAAGGAGCGGGACGAGATGCAGCGAAGCTCGAGCCAATGAAATATGTACTGTATTTATCCATGTTTTGCAACGGCTTTGGATCCTAACAAGAACAAACACAATCACGTGTAACGCAGCCTGCCTAGCCTTGCGTTGCAACTTTGCAAGTATAACTTCGAGAAGATGGCTGATAACTAAGATTAGGACTCTTCCAAAATGTGACTTGTTTTCCTAGCTATTGATGTAACCTCGGGACAAGGCGGAAAGGGAAATCGCCAATTTATAACGTCTACTTCGATTCGCATAAATGGAAACGTCAACACTAAGTGCCCATCCAGTTACCCTTCGCTAACCATCGTCGCATAACGTAGATTGCTGATAAAGAAACCAATTGGACTTGAAGCCATCTGCTGTATTTAAGATTAGAAGACAAACCGATGTGAGCTATGTCAGAACATCTCCACAGGGCGTAGTCAGAAACAGGGCCTTGATAGGGCACCTTGCACGCACACTTCTGCTCAAGAAGTTACGTTACATCAATTAGTTCGCTCTAAGTTATATCCATATGACGGCACAGCACGCGGTCGAAGATTCTCCCTACCCCACACAGCGCGTAGCCGTGACTCCGTGGATGATTTTGCCCTGAGTTCTGTGGTACGTCGCCAGGAGAAAAACGGGTGTTGTCTGACTGATAAAAATACAGAACGTCAGGCCAAGAATACTGTGAAGCATTCGCAAGAGACATTTACCCTAGAAGGTGGGCTGACAGGGTGACCTCTTGCCCGCAGGTGCATCGTCTGGGTTCAGCCAGTCTGGCTCTTTTAAAACAGAGACTATTAGCAGTAGTGACACCATTGTCGCAATATGGTACGCACCAACACTGTCGCAATCTTGAGGGAGTGCGTTTCCTGCTATCATCACGCATCCGAGCAGCACAATGATAGCTGCAAGGCGTAGTGGGGCTTGCATGGTGGTCGGTCGACGAACGCTGAGCTTGACGAGTCGCAGGCTCACATGAGCTATATATACCAGCGGCTGGCGGACGCGCGCGAGGTACACTATGCCCACTACAGGATCCCCTAGCGCGTTCGATCGTTCTGCTATCCGCGCTCAGAGTTCGGAAAGCTCCTTGGAACATGACCGCTCCGGTACGGCTATACAACTCGGACGCCTGTGGTCATACGCATAAGGAACTAATAGCTTCTTCTCATGATCAACCCAGCGCAGCCGTGGGCGTCCAGAAACATGGCACCCATTGATATGGAGACTAGAGATAGGCGGCGCGCTTGTTCTGTCATGCGCCGGACATTCTCCTGCATGGTCCATCTTACAAACACACGTGCAGCTCCGTCTGCTCGCAGCCGACTTCTAGTGGGTGGTACGGGTGCAACGTGCTACTAATCTCTTTGATCCGCGAAAGCCTCTCGAACCTGATGCACCTTACCGTATGTCGTGGGGCAAAAAACCTCTCTAAGCCCGAAAGAGACCGGGCGCGGAGAATGGACGACCGGGCCTCTCGCGGCTCGCTCATGTATATTAGGTTTGCGAACTCATGCTCTTTGTCGCTACCGAAAAAAAGATAGTCCGAAGAATTTTATCAGAGTGTGCTATCGACCCCCGGAGGTCCCTGCGGGAGACGCAATTTTCTAAGTAGAGCTATGGAAACCACCAGAGCAGAAAACCTACATGGAAAGATGGTTCATCTCGTCACGTCGGACGCAGGCGGTCTTCAGAAGACTCCACCAGCGCGGTCCAACGCGAGTAGTTCTCATCCGCGGCTACGTATACGGCAGTCCAGTCACGACAGTTTCGGCTCATACCGACAGTATGAGACGTGAAATTGCGTGACATGAAATCGTACGGCTCCAGGGTCGTATCTGCGTTGCACAGGAACAGCTGCTTCAAGTACTGCAAGCAGTGTGCGATGTGCGGTGGACTGGCGTTCGGGTCGTCAGGGTCGAATAGTGCCCGTGCGAGCATCTCGACACAATGCAGCTGGTGTACCATGGCGATACCATAGGCGCGATGGTCTTCCCCGATTCTGACATAGCCTGCATGGCCCCACGGAGCTCTTGTCGATAGCCACTCGATATTGGACAGCTTGCTTCCGGTGTCGTATCGCACGGTTTCCTCGAGTACCATCTCAACCTGCCCAGGATCAACATCGAGACAGGGAGTGAGACTGTGTTCTGAAATCTGCATGTATAAGCAGAGGGCTGATGTAGTGATTCTTGTCGTACCATTACAAGCAGCGAAGTCTTCTCTTATAGTCGAGGGCTCAGTCTGAGTCTCCCCACTACAAGGTCAAAATAATGACATTTTTTTCAAGCCCCATTAGCTCTCTTCCATTCTACGAAATTCTTTTCAGCTGCCTTGTGAACTGCAGTCCAATCATTGCAGACCGTCTCGATGTAATGTGTCACCGCACTGCGCGTGCACAGATGAGCGTTCGAGACTTCGTAAAGGTCAGACCGAACTTACAGTCCTGCCTTGCTGTACTCTAGGTGAGTGTCGGCAATGCACAGTACGCTTTGTCTGATGTAGTTGAGACAGTGCTTTCGCAACGGCAAAGGCTTTCCTGAGACGTAGTCGTCCCGGAGGATGTCTAGGCATCGAAGCTGGTGGAAGAGGGCTAGGCTGTACGTCTGTGTTTCCTCCCCCTCTTGCAGACGTATGAGATGCTCTCCGGATGGCATGAGGTTGGCCCATTCTTGAGCACCGACGGATGTGTTGAGTTGGTATCGAGCCGATGTGTCAACGACCATCCTCACGGGCCCGTTCTCTCCCACATCCAGATGCTTCACGGCGTCGCCTGCAAGTATACGGTCAGCGGAGCTTTGCAAGTCTGCACACGAGATCACTCACCCGGAAAGGCGTTGCAGAGTGCCCAGCAGGGACGAATAGCCAAGAATGCCAGCAGAGCAGTCACGAATACTACGCAGTACGGTTTCATCGCATGTGCAAGGATGAGGAAGGACCGTATGTGCACCTCTGGGAGCCTCCTAGGAGCCACGAGTTTCGCAACTAGGCTGCGTGACAAGGCCTAGCGTTGATCCGGTATCAGACATATAGATGTTGTACGTACGGTTGCATGCCATGGGCGCTGCTCCCTAATTTGTTGTGCTTCCAAAAGATGTTTGCAAATTTATCTGGCTGATCGAACATATGAGCTGTTCCAACGCTCAGTCGGGTGCGATGCACCTCCGTCTTGATGTGCCGCTTCGGCCAGGGAGTCTGATACTATCTTTCTCGCTAGTAACCCTTTCTTTCATATCGTCTCCACACTATTCAGACTATGAGGCGAGGTACATTCTTCGCGTTGTCGCTGTGTCTCGTAATCATAACCACTGGTGACCGAATCTATCGTCATCTTGCGTCGAAAAGCGGTGTGGGACCAGAGGTTGGCAGAGCCGTGGGAACAACGTATGGCGCTTGGTTACATCAGGTAGCCCTGCCGCTTTCGCGCGACCGCCAACCGAGAACATCCATGTTGCACAGGCTCTTCAAGGCGATATATGAAAGATTGGAGCGATATAGAAAAGATTGGTATGATAATGATAGACAACATCGGTGCTAGCTAACCGTACTCTGCGGATTAATGTTCAGCACTTGGTTTACTATGGAAAACGTACCAGACGGGCGAGATTCTAGAACGACCCAATCTCGCGCCCAGCTTCACAACATGACCGCCGCAGTATGGTGGGTTCCAGCTTCTGTCCGAGCCCGGAGTGTCACCGGCGCAGCTGGCCTCAGGGTCAAAGCGGTTTCCTCTGGGGAGGATATCAGTAGTGTGGTCGGCCCGGAGTCCGCGCACATTATACTTATTCCTCCGTGATGCGGGTCTCACACTCCGGACGATGAATGCTGTCATGGCTGTGCTGCGAGAATGTGCAGCACATGGTGTGCGCTGCTGTGCAAGCTGTCTAGTCAAAGATCTAAATGATGCGCGCATCATTTTGGGTGAATGCTACTACCGCAAAGCGCCGAGTACTGAAGGCGTTCAGACCGAGCTTCTTTACCCTCTCGCCCTCTCTTCCTCTGCGCGCTGCAGTGTAGCCTTTCGGGCAGCTCGCCAAGATGTTCTCTACGAAGCTGTACACACCTCTTTCCCAAGAGGCTGAGGACGGACTACAAAACTCCAAGACGGCTTACAGCTCTGGTACGCAACGAAGAATTCTATTTTGCGAGTACACTAATTTACAGAGCCTACTACAGAACTTCACTCTGGTCGCGGCGGGATCCTTCGCCGTTTCGAGACATGGGCCGTTATTGCCTCGCTACTCTGCACTACCTTGAACCTGGCGCTGTTCTTCTCGGCTCCCCACCCCTCGTCAGCTCCGGCACCCCGGACTACTCGCCTGCCTCGACCCAACCAGTACATAGGCTTGGAGAGGGTTAATCGGAAGTTCCTCAATGCCACGCCTCCGGACCCCATCGTCACCTTCCCCCTAGTATTGACGCAGGTCACTAGCAGTCAGCCGCAATATGTTTTTCCTGTGGACACACGCCGGCGGTTTATCCCTGGAGAAGGGACAGTTTCAGTTGACGACAAGCCATTCGTCGTGAACAACACGGTAAGTACGCATCCACGCCCCAACATAGATCATTAAGTCTACCCGTCCTACAGACCAACTCTATCGCCCAATTCCGCGTTCGAGACTGGGGCATGGAGCTTTGTCAGATTGTCATCAACATTCCGCCTCAATCCGCTGAGAATGCCACGGAGAATATTTCTGTGTCTATGAGCGAGCCGGCCGCCACGTTGGACATGTGGAGACTCGAGGCTGACGACTACGACTTCGTTGATGTTCAGACACTATCCTGGGACAGTCGACCCCACAGACGGACGTCGTCTCCCATGGCAGCCCTGTCCTTGCAGAAAGGGACGAGGACTTCCACAGAGAAATTTTCGTGTCGCTGCGACTCCATCCAGACCTTTGAGCTGTCTTGTCGCCCGAGCGCCGATCCTTGTTTCGCAGACTTTTGGCAGGACGGTGTGTCAACATCTCTTGGTGAGTCAAAGTTTATGTCGGTTTAAAGCTTTTTGTTTAAATCTGGAATGTAGGGATGTATATGATACAGTACGCTACAGTCTAAACTCATGTATACCTCTACTACAAAAATTCTCTTTACTCGCAGCATTTTGTTCTCAGTTGCATGATGCTCCACCAGACTGTCTTTGAGAATAGACCAAGGCACACTGTAATGGAGTCTGTGAATTTCGACTGCCACCTCTCGGCTTTAAGCGACGATGGGCGAAGTGTAAACGTACGCATGATTTCAGAACCATTCGAGTTTCGTTACCGGCGCATAAATC
This sequence comes from Phanerochaete carnosa HHB-10118-sp, assembly GCF_000300595.1. NCBI lineage: Eukaryota > Fungi > Basidiomycota > Agaricomycetes > Polyporales > Phanerochaetaceae > Phanerochaete > Phanerochaete carnosa. The sequence continues at coordinate 485,091 of NW_006767640.1, read as the reverse complement.
AGGGTACACTCTCTTTCAGCCTATTAAATCTCAGAAGAGGTGGCGCCGTCGTTCGTATCTTTTTGCATCAGGGTCGGCGCAGTACTCGCAGATCATCCAGTGCCTTCAGGCGTTAGAAATCACATCACCTCGCCTACGCTTTACCTTCGACCTCAGGCTTCATGCCTGCGTCGTCGACAAGACAATCTACTGTGGCGGTGCTAGCGCTGCTGGTGCTTTCGGTCGCAGTGAGCATTGCGAGCATGAGCCGTCGCACCGAAGTCGTGCGCTCGCCAGATCTATTACAACCAGATGCCGTACAGTATGGTATGTGCTTCCCCTCATCATGCATCTCGCTTTCCCCCTCTGATTGGCAGCTGTGCAGGAGCCATGGACGCATACTTGCTTGCTCATTTCCCTGAGGACGTCGGCTGTGCCGAGATGACCTTCGAGGAAACGAGTCACTACGACGTCAACAGACCCGAGTCGCATGCAGAATGGACGATGTTGTGGCCCGTCTGGTCACATGCGGGATTCGTGCGTCTGGGCCCTGAACAGCGCAAGCTGCAAGTCGCCATGTACCACCAGCTGCACTGTGTGCATGTCTTCGTAAACGCTCTCTCAGGAACGGGCAACCGGGAGCGCTTTGGGCACATCAGCCATTGCTTTGACTATTTGCGCCGGACGTTCTTATGCGCGGCGGACACGACGCTCGAGCCGTACGACTTCCTGGAGCGGGAGTTCGACAAGCATCCGGTAGGGATCACGCGCCAATGCAGAGACTGGAGCGTGGTTATCGGGGCGATTGAGGACAACTATTACGCCTGGCGGAACCTCAGCTCGGTAGCGGACGGCGCGGACGAGCCCTTGAGGTGAGCATGCTGTTTCCGCCGGTGACAAACACTGCTGAAATCAGTGACTTCGGGCAAGCTAAAGCATGATGACCCTTCTCCTAGTAGAATCCGTGCGGGCTGATTCACGCACCAAGATACCCCAAATATACGCCCAAATGCTCAGATCCAGACGTAAACTTCGGAGGCATACTAGTAGCGTATCAGATATCGCCGGTCGCAGTAGCACTATGCCCACGTTAGTATCAACTCCTCATGTTCATGCATCATGGCCGGGAGGAGCCGTAAATTCCGAACCTGGGTCGTGTGGTCAAGACAGTCGCTGCCGTGTACGAATTTCCATCACATCACCTTCCATCGTATGCACGAGCGGGATAAAAGGGATTCAAGCGCCGAAAATTAGCAACTCCGCTTCCTCCATTCATTCGCCGTTTCCACCATGATGCGAAAGCGACTTCTGCCTATCTTCTCGGGTCATACTCGTACAGCTTCAGTTAGTCTCTCGTTCGCATTCCTGAAGACACGTAACGCGGTGTTCACCATCAACCTGAATCAGCGCCCTCGCTTATTCACGTCTTTCGACCACTCGGACTTGTGTTCTTTGTTGAGATGTCCCCGAGGGGCGCCGCTGAAAGCATAGTGCGGATAAAGTCAGCGCGTTGCGCGCCGCGACAAGCCATCTGAACGCCCCAGCCTCCACTTTATGACAATGGTTGAGAATGTTACTATTCGCCGGCTCGTCAAGCCCACAGGTAAGCCATTTCTCTCACTTACTGAGTAAATTAGCCGCCAAAGCTCCCTACAGCAGATGAACTGGATCAAATAGCCAGTATCGTAGTCACGACCTTGAAGGACGGCGGTAAGCAAATTGTCAGTTTTGCGCAGATTATTTTCTCACACCATGCTGTAGATTCCATTATGCGAGCCGGAACCTCCGGAGATGAGCAGCTCATGCATGCGTTTGCTCGGAGTGTGGCCGCTGGAGCGGCGGCAGGTGCCCATCAGTACGGAGCCTTTCTCAATGACACCAACCGCATTGTCGGTGCCATAGCCTTTTATGGTCCCGGTATCGAAATCTGTGGAGAGTGAGTTTACTACAGATAAATCGTTATTGGGATATTGGCTGAAGGACTCAGCGAGACGCAGAGGTCACAAGGGTTCGACGACTTCTTGAAAAGCCTTCCCAAAAGTGCCCTCGATTGGTTTGCTAAGGTTCGTACCCACCTGTCCTACTGAGCAGCATCTGATTCGTGACTGTAGTTTCTGCCCGAGTACGCTGCCATCTCCGATGCCGCAATCGGCCCCGGTGTCAAGAATGCGTCGTGGACAATGAACAGCTTCGGTGTACTCTCCGAATACCGCGGACGCGGGATTGGACGAGCGCTCCTAGAAGCCGGCGAAGCACTGGTCAGTTCTGTCTCCCAGTGGCTTTGCTATCTCGCGTGCTAATCCCACCCAGGCCAGAGCCGATGGTATTCCCATGATCTTCGAGGCCGAAGAGAAACATAACGTGAGCACATCGCCTCAGTTTTCCTCTCGTCCTGAATTAACTGTGGATTGGTTAGATTTCCATGTATCAGCATTTCGGATATCGAGTCTTTGGCGAGCAAAGCCTGAAGGGTGGCAACGGTGTTGAAGACTTCACCCTCACAATCTTGAGGAAAGATTTCCCGTAATGTCAGCCTGAGTCGTATATTTTGGTTGTATGAGAACGAGTATTTGTGCCGGTCGCGTTCAGTCGCTCTCGAAAATATTGGTGTTCCGCATACCACGCCTTTATTCCGCCAATAGCTCGTGCGACATGATGATCTGCATAGAAAGATGTCTGGGTAAGTACCCATGTGCTCCATGCATTGCAATTGTTCACTTGCAGAGCTACTGCGACTAATCTAATCCAGGATCCGGGTACAGGCGCAACAAATGCAAGACTCATAACCGTAGCTGTGCTCGCCTTCCGTGGCGAGCGCTACACTCGAGTCTTCTCTCCGGCGAGCCAGGGGACCCGTGGGATACATGTGAACCACCTGGCCTAATTGTGACAACTCCATTCTTCACGCTGTATCGCCACGAGTGACCGAACCAGAAGCAGCACGTACTGTCCCCCCGGGCTACAAGCGCCACAAAGCTTACAACCGAACGCTAGTCTTTGTTGAGCCCCCAACGGCTGTGCGATATTATCGGCACCTATATGCAAGTATCGGCCAACCTCATGCATCACGCAACACACACGTTCCTGTTTGTCGCCTAGAGGTGGGGGGGAGGGTTATCCCCGCGCAAATGCTCAACGTAAGGCCTTCCATCTTGTCCGTGATGTTGAATCCGCAGCTGATGGAAATAGCATGACAGTTTCGTCCGATGTTGCGCAAATTTGTATCATAGCTACCGGGGTGTCCTGACCAACAGGATCCACTAAATCGCCAACGGCACATCCATTCCGGACGCCACCACGCGAGCCGGTAAGCCGCTGCCGCTCCGGCAGTTCTTAGTCTAGCTATTCCTAACTGACACTGCACATGTAAAGCATCTCTAGTAGACGCTTTGCCCAGATGCTGACTATGTTGCACGAGCACCCCGTCTGATTGCATCTAGAGCGCGAGAAGTTTGCGCCAGAGCATCGCGCCGATAATACGGACGATCTATGCAATTCTAGAGAGAACAACGTGCACACCAGCGCAGTAGCACATGATCCCTGCAGGGTTGTTCTCCAATAACAGCGCTCTTTAGATCGCCGATGCCGTACATGGCGCCCGTACTTGTGTCGCTCGAAGTACCCTACCTGCGTGCCACCATCATCGCCGTGGCCCCAGAAGTATCCGTCTCTTGCTACCTTCGACGAACCCTACCATATCGCCCTTCTCACTGGGTGTCGGCTACGATATCGCGACATGTCACAGTCCTGGGCCCCTGACGAGACATCTGCACAGTTATGGCTTGACAGGATAAACCTCGTCGGCGTTGAATTGGGCAACATCGCATACGGTATGCTGTATCTATTTCTTTACTTCCTACACTAACGCAAGACTTCTTCCAGGTGTTCATATAACGCTGTTCTTCCTCTGTTTTATCGCATGGTGGAGCGCTCGTCGGCACTCGCCGAAGAGTGCCTACAGCATGCTCGCCTTCATTTCCTGTGTCTTCGTCTTAGGATCTATAGGCAATGGCACACAGATGCGTCTCTTGCAGATGGCGTATGTTGACGACCGCGACTATCCCGGAGGACCAGGTGCCTTCGAGACGTACGAAGGTTCCGTGAAAGTTAACGTCATTGGTACTGCAGCCTACACCGTAAACGCGTGGTTTTCAGATGGGTTATTGGTAAGCGGCATCTCGGTAATTCGAAGACCTTTCGAGAGTACTAACGAAATAACAGCTATATCGCTTCTCTATGCTGTGGTCAACCTCTCGATACCGATGGGTTGTAATTCCTGCGCTTCTCGGATTCATGCTCTCCGTCAGTAAGTGCACTCGTACGTTCCTGGTGCATGGCTCATCCAGATACCTTAGTTTCGTCTTCCATCCTTCTCTCCCAGATTGCCGACCCCGGAGGTGCTCTCTGGATAAGCTCCAGTGCCAACATGGCCCTCACCTTCTGGTCTGCGTCCATCTCCGTCACGTGCTACTGCACGCTCGGCATCGTTGCCAAGCTACTTTATATGCGTCATCAGATCCGCAAGGTCTTCAGTGCCAACGAGCCTGATTCGCCATATTTCTCCGCCGCTGCTATGCTCATCGAGTCTGCGTTGCTCTACGCAGCGTTCGCGCTCTCGTTCCTGATCACATACGCCGAAGGTAACACTGCGAGTCTCATGCTTTTTTCGATGCTGGGCCAGGTGCAGGTGCGCTCCGCCAAGACTTCTATGCTGTTCTTTTTTACGATCCACGTCTTGCCAGTCTATCGCACCGCTGCTCATCGTCCTGCGTGTCGCACAAGGACGTGGCTGGACGATCGCCAAAGTCAGGGAAACGGAACGGTTGGCGATGAATACCTATGGCACGCAGACTATCAAGTTCCATCATCCCACACACAGCACCGCCAATGGATCTGCTACTGTTGCCGATTCTGCCACGAACCCTGGCGAAATGGAATGTGCAGAGGGAAGCGTAGCTTCATTGTCCGGGAAAGAATTCAAGGGAGCTCAGCTGGAACATGTCGTTGACACCGTAGCTGAGCACTACCCAAACGGGGAACCCCCAAGCAACGTATGATAGAGCAGGTGCAGGGACTCAGACATTATTCATGTAGACTCAGCCACACGATGTTCGGTGCGCGATGCCAACTTGCATGTCACTTGTTGCTCTCAGTACGGACACGATATCTGTTAATATACTATCATTATTCGCCTCTTTTCTCAAGCAGCCGCCTGATCTATGACCTGCCTACCTTCTTGTCTTCTATGCCGAGCAATATCCCGCACGCGACTCGCTCAGGTTCCATCTCGAACGTGAACGGCACGTAGTGCATACGCATGATAGGCTGCGGCGGTGCTGTAGGTGCTGGCTCACTGAGCCTCCAAGGCTTGATGCAAACAAAGTGCGAGTGTGACAGCTCAGCAACTTCAAGTCGCGAAGGCGTACCTCCAAATTGCCATGCACCAGGACTTCGGCCAGCACATCGCAGAAAGAAGTGGTCACGAGTGCGAAATTCCTCATAAGACTGTGTTTTATATGCCGTCCGTCTCCGAGTCACGCATCTGAGTCCCCGACTCAAGTGCAGACCTTCCAGGCCAACGCACGGTTATCAACTTACAATTTCTGAGCGTAGACTTGATAACGCGAGGGATCTGAGCGGAGAGGCATACGGCTGACCGTTTGCTGCTTTCTCCGATATCGACTGGCTTCAGTAACTAGCACTGCGCTGCAGACTTTCCTCGCGGCATACACCGACGGAACAGGTATGGTATTCACCCGGTATCTATAATACAACTTCTTTCTACGGCATTGATATATTCTCACTTCAGTGTAACAAGCTCTACATCGCCCTTTAGTCGGTTGCATAAAACATAAAGCTGCAGATGAAACCACGTACCTTCGCCCGATGTCGGGTGAATAGCAACCGTGTTGTCGAGGTCGTCCTTCGTCGCGCCCATCTTGACCGCGACTGCAAAGCCCTGGATGATTTCGTCGCTTCCGAGGCCGATGGTGTGGATGCCGACAACCTTCTCCTCTGGCCCAGCGACGACCACCTTGTGCACCGACGGCTCCTTTTCTTCCTCGGGCACCTGGCTGAAGTAGAGCGCGCGGAAGGAGGACTTGTCTGCGGCAGACATTAACAAGGGAGAAAAAGGAAGATAATATGGAATGCGCACAGATTTTGATGTTATCCTTGCCGTACTTTTCGATAGCCTCTGGCTCAGTGAGACCGACGGTGCCGATGGGCGGGTGACTAGTTCATGTCAGGGACAGACCGACAGTGTGCCAAAAATGCAACGACGCACGAGAAGACGACGGTGGCGATGTTCTCATAGTCAAGCTTGTCGTTCTTGAACTTCTGCGGGCCGAACAGTCTGTTCGAGAGCTTTCTGCCAGCAGCGATCGCGACGGGGGTGAGGAGGACACGGCCCTGGACATCACCGACAGAGAGAATGCCGGGCACGTTTGATTCCTGGTACTCATTCGTGACGATCTCCCCCTTCTTGTTCAGCGCCACGCCAAGCTTCTCAAGCCCGAGCCCTTCGGTATTCGCATGGCGGCCGATCGCCCAGAGGAGGCAATCGACCTCAATCTTGTCGCCGTGGTCGGTGTGCACCGTGAGGGGTCCGCCCTTCGTGCCCTCGACCTTGGTCACATGCGACTTCTTGTGAATGTGGATGCCCGTGTGGGTGGCCCAGTTGCCAAGGGTCTCATAGACGGTGGGGTCGAACGTGCGCAGGAAGTTTTCGTGGCGGATGACCAGGTGCGTCTCGGAGCCGAGCGTGTTGAACACGCCCGCGAGCTCAACGGCGATGTAGCCCGCACCGACAACTGCGACGCGCTTGGGCTGATCCTCGAGGTCGAAGAAGCCGTCCGAGTCGATGCCGAGCGACGCGCCGGGAATCTGCTCGTCGGAAGGGACCGTCGGGCGCCCGCCAGTTGCAACGCAAATGTACTTTGTCTTGAGCGTGATCTTGTTGCCGTCCGAGCCGGCGATCTCAACTTCGGACGGAGAGTTGAGCCGCGCAAAGCCTTCGAAGTAGTCAACGCCCTCCTTTGTGACGTTGTTGTCGTAGATACCATTCAGGCGACGGATGTAAGCATCGCGCTGGGGCTTGAAGGCCTTCCAGTCGAATTGGGGTTCACCGATGCCGGGCCCCTTGAACTTGTAACCCTGGGCATGCCTAATCTTGTCCGCGATATCTGCAGCATGCCACATGATCTGGCAAATACTTTAGTCTCACGCGTTCGTCGTTCATCGCAAGCCGCGACATACCTTCTTTGGGACACATCCTGCAACGAACAGCACGTCAGCATACAGATAGAGAGATGCAGGGCGGAAGACAAGACGGTACGGCAGACACGCGCCCTTATGGCGAGCTCAGGAATACGGATCACCGGGGCCGGACTGCGGTGCGCCGTACAAGGCCTTGCAGCATTAGATGACAAAGGCAACTCACCGACTTTGACGCAGGTACCGCCGAGCGTAGGGGTAGACTCGATGAGAGCGACCTTGGCCCCATGGGCCGCCGCGCGACGCTGTCAATAACCCCTGAGCCAACATTCCAGCACAAAAGACACGAGACGCACCGAACCCGCGACACCTCCACTACCTCCGCCAATGAAGACGATGTCGTACTCCGTGTGCTTGGGTTGGCTGATGGGCGGCATGCTGACTACGGAACTGCTTGCAAATGCTCGTACAACCTTAGGCGGCGACGTGTCAGAGGGGCTGCAGCGGAGGCAGACGGGGGCGTACCTGGGAGAGTCTGAAAGCTGGAGAGAGTATGCTGTGGGGAGGGAGACGAGGGGAGGAGGAAAGGACAGCGATAGCGAGACGCGAAGCCAGTTTTTGTGTGGGGTGTTATATGGTGCACGGAGGCAGAGTTCGGAGACAGAGTGCCTCTATTAGGACCTGGTATGTCGCAAGACCGCGTCCGAATTCCATTACGAGAGCGGCAGTCACGTGCCACGCCCGCGATCGCCTCGCACGGCCAGGCGCGGCTTGCGCGAGCTCACAATACGCGCGAAGAAGCTCGCGACATGTAGAACACCATCTTGTGGCAGTGATCGTAAAGATTCAATAGTAAGAGAAGACAGGGATAGGCGGGGCTAAGTCGTATCGATGGTACCAAAAGCATCCAGAGGCAACAATATTTTAGCTTTTATGATAACGACGAAGAGACTAGCGTTGGCTGCGCCGGCTATCCACAGATAGAGGTGGTACTGGACAATCCTCGGCAACCGTTCTGACTCGGTTCAGCGTGCCGTTGTCCTGAGACGATCTCCGGGTGTTATAAAGGTACACTTCAGGCGACTGATTACTGCCAAGGGCCTGCTGCATATTCAACCTGTGAGACCCACTTGGGAATTTGTTGGCATTGTTGGACTCGAAATGTTGTGGTTCGCTCAGCTGTCAACCGCTGCCAGGCTCTCAACGCTGAATCTTAGTCCGGCGAGCGGTCAGAGGTTTCCCAGGTCTTTCGTGCCACGTTCGCCGTGGTTCGCCTCAGCCTTGCTACGACAAAACAAAGTGAAAGTTTAGATGCACGAAACTGTACATTCTTGTGGCTGCTTTCTTTGTGCTGCTTAACCTAGAGCTTTCCCGGCGCGCCAGGCGACAGCTGGACGATCTGGTCAAATCCAGGATACTCCGGCAAGTCCAAGTTGAACTTCTCTGCCATGGCCCTACATTATTCGTGTATGAGAAATACTGGCACGGATAGGGTTCTGTCGCTTACTTGGTCACGAACCGGCCGCCAAGGAAGTGTCTGCCTTGGAACTTGCGTGCGCCTTCCTTGGGCGCAGTGAGACTGATTAGGACATCTGGGTTCAGACCTACGTCTGCCTCGTTGCCCTTCTCGACATCCCAACCGGACGGAATGTCCACAGAGACAATAGGCAGCTTCGAGTCCGTGATGAGCTTCAGCGCGTCGTCGAACGGCGCACGCACGGGCGGCTTGAATGAGAAGCCAAAAATGGCGTCGAGCACGACATCAGAGCGCGCGAGCGCGTCGCGCAACGGAGAGACGTCTGCAGACGGTGCGAGGATCGGGATGTGCATGTTGCGGCATTGAGTTTGAAGATGCTGGGTAAGGCTCAGCGTAAGTTATCCCTCTCCATATAAGGTAGGGCTACCTGATAAATCACTTTAGAACCCGGCTGCAGAGAGATGTCAGCTACACAACGCATGCTGGACGGCAAAGCTGGTTCACCTTCGGATACCACACGGTAGGATTGTAACCGAACATCCCTGGTGTTCGAACAGGTAAGCTTTAGACATCGAGGATGTATGAGCTTCCTCACTCACCCAGGTGACGCGCCGCCACAAGACCGTCCCCACCTTGGTTTCCCGGCCCACAGCAGACAAGCACGCGCGGGTGCGTCTCTTTCTTGTAGCATGTTGATACCGCTTGAGCACAGGCGAGCCCAGCGAGCTCCATCAGCTGCAGGGAACACTCTCAGAAATAGCACGTCGCAGTACGCCCAGGATATTACTTGATCCAAGCTGAATGCACCAGTTGCGCTCATGAGCTCTTCGTCAATCTGGCTCGCCGGTTCACGAAGTCAGTTCAAACTAGTACTGGTCTTGCCGGTTTAGGCACGACACGAACCTGCTGAGCGAGTTTGGCCGTCAAATATCTGATTCCTCCTGGCATTTTTGGATAGGTTGTAGACTACGTGTAGGCGAGGCAAGCGAGATGAGGGTACAGTGGAAAGCTGTTAACATCGTGGTTAGAACCCAAGCGCATTGTCAGGTGACGTCACATACCTGACGAGCGCTGTCGAGCAGACTGTGAGAGGACGAGCTGCTTGAGAATTCCAGCGGCTCCCAAAATCATGCATAGCCTCTTGAAAACTCCTATTGCCATATCCCTACGTTTGAGAACCTTAGTCTCGAGCAGCTCGACTCACATTGCCTGCTGCCAAAAGTAAGGCAGTTTGCTGACGTAAGCGGTCGCGACTCGTGACTTGGCGTGTTCAGAGGACGCGATCACGAGTCACGACCGCGCCCTCCACCCTCTGCACGCGACGTGGACGCAGAAAATCGCAAATCATTATCTGATAAGTTTGGATTTTTTTGATGACGAAGCTTCTCGATAAGCCCGTGTATTCTCTTTTTCCAGGTGGCATTGTTCGTCTGATTCCGAATATGGTCCCCAGTCGCCGACCTCTGTCGAAACAACAACCTGTCTGGAGAGAACACCTTCCTGCTTCCCGGCTCGAGCTTGTTGGGGGTATCGAATGCGAAGTGGAGAACGGCAGGGCCCTGCAAGGTCGCTCTGTCGTGTCCGTCGTGGGATAGATGGTCAGGATCGAAGATGTGGCTCATGTGATGCGTTCGCTCCGGGGAAACTACTGGTCTAACGTGCTCTGCGGTGGCATTGTCAGAAGCCGCAGGAGCCATGGGATTATCAGAGCTCCCTGAAATTTCCCGCATGAAAGCGTTGGAAACCAGTTCTGCGGACCATCTTCTTTATCCTATTAGCCGTCACGATGCCAGGTCACAAACACCCTGAGCGGTGCGCGCCGATGCAGGTGTACGCGGCGGTGCCGTGATTCATTCCGCACATGCGCGTTGTATCGTTCGCTTTCAGGTTGGAGCTTGTGCACACAGGCACGCGTGCTCCATCTTATTCGATGTAGATGGTGAGAACGTACGTAGGTCGCAGAAAGGACGACTAGACATGCATTATTTGCTTAGGAGACAACACTGAGGGTACAGAAATAATAGTGTAATGTGCATAAATAGAGAGCAAGTAGCGCACGGAAGAAAACAAGCCACATGACAAGGCCTGCATAGTTGATAGCCAGAACCCGTCACTGCATTAGACATTGTTCACATTCCCCTCGTTCGGGCCGCAACCAGCGACAATGTCGGCAACGCGCTCCAGCTGACTTGTCGAAGCTTTCTTGGGCAGAGTGGCTACGCTTCTCCCTGCGAATTCCATCTCACCAACGTTCTCGGTAGCACCGGGAGTGGTACCAGATTCGTCGACCGTACTGTGCGTGGTCCGATGGAATTGAAGAGTCTGTGTGCCGTGGGTGCCCATTGCAAGCCGCTCCGTCTCCCTGACCTTCGCGAGTGTCCAGCCACGTCCTTGCGCGACGCGTAAGACGATGAGCAGCGGCGCAATAGACTAGCATATGTAAGTTTTATCGCGGTGAAAGCACCAAAGTGTCTGTCAAGCTCACCTGCGCCTGGCCCAAGATTGATATAAGCATGAAACTTATCCTATTGCTCAGCGCATACGTGACGAGGAATGCGAGCGCGAACGCCGCGTATAGCAGTGCAGACTCGATGAGCATGGCCGCAACAGAAAAGTAGGGCAACTGCTCGCCGCCACCGAAGGCCTTGCGGACTTGGTACCGCATGTAAAGCAGCTTGATGATGATACCCAGCGTGCAATAACACGTGACAGAGATCGATGCGGACCAGAACGTGAGAGCCATGTTCGCGTTCGTGCTTAGCCACAGAGCGCCACCGGGCACGGCCATTTGGGCCAGAAGAATAGACGATGAGACTAGGGCACA
>NW_006767640.1:460918-465230 GCF_000300595.1 Phanerochaete carnosa HHB-10118-sp | reverse complement strand
GCGCCCGTCATCGAACAGCAAGCATGAATACCAGCGAGAGGCTCAGTGGCGTATCATTGAGCGGTGAAGACGGGCACGTGAGTGGCAGAGAGCAAGTGGTAAGCACGGCTCGCACAGGTACTGTGTACAAAGGCTCACCGGGGTTGGCACTTGGACCTCCAGGCCATCATCTCGACGCCGTCCAACCAGCGCAGCCCCTACTGATGGACGAGTTTGATTCCGCCTCTTGTGGTGGGGTCCCCGGGTCCAACAAGCTCGCTGTCAGCCTCTGGATGGTGGATTATGCGCTGCAGATGGCAAGCGTTGGCTATTCAGGTGCGTACCTGCGCACGCACAAGCTGGGCGTATCGTACAACCTGCTCAAGCTGCTGGCGGGTGTCGCGTGCGGTGCGAGTGTGGGTAGCGCGAACACGAATACGAATTTCTATGCGGTGCTCGCTGTAGCGGGGGCGCCCGTGAGCGCGAATGGGAGCCGCGTCCTTGACCTCGGCATAGACAGCTCGCAAAGCAACTACAGCGCCGCGCATGTGGCTGCACCGTCTACGACCAGGTGATGGCGCATGTGGCTGCACCGTCTACGACCAGGTGATGGCGCATGTGCGTGCACTCGCGCTCTTCTACCACATGAACGTGTCCGCTGCCGGCACCGACTTTGTGTTGCCCGCGGCGCTCTTCCCCGGAGTACCGCAGCCCGGCGCCGTCCTCGTGTGCTACCTCAGTGTGCCACATCCAGCTGTGTGCCCAAGGTGATACATACTAATGTAATGTTTGCCCATGCTCATTCAAGTGGTAGTACAAGACATTCTGTGTAAATACAGCCCTGTAAAATAGTTAATATGCTATTCAATATTAATGCTCTGATGATACTTGTATGATGAGATGGGTGATTGGTTATCAATGCTACAATACCAGGTGCAATATTGCTTACATGGGGCAAGCTACAGTTATACCTCAGAGTTGCTACGAGAGTGCTCCTGAGACTAGTGGTTACTACGAGAGTGCTTCCGGAGCAGGGACGTGTTTGGTGCTTGCTACTGAAAGGGGGACCATTCTCCGACTGCTTCGACTTCTACACTGGCTTCGTAATACTATGTAGCAAAGTCATTTTTCCCTGATGCTATCGCTGACGGGTTCTCCGTTTGGTCCAGATTGGCAGCCGGTGGACCCAGGAGAGGATAAACCGTCCGCTAAGAGATCACCTTGCCATATGCCCCCTTTCTGAGGTCAATATTCATTGAGCATGTTCGATATGACCTGATGTGACGTTTCTGTACTGTTCCTTCGCCATGAAGTGCTCGCCCTTCTTCAAGAATGCGTTATAGGCCTAAGAGAAAGATATCCACGTCACAAATGTATGCACGATGGAATAATGAAGATCTGACGGTCCACACTATATGCTATTAATACTATACATGGGTACCATCATGGTCACTGGTCCCGGTATGCGAAACGTACTGTTTCGACCTGAACGGCGGTAGGGGGTAACTGTGACCCTGTACAACCGCAGCGGCGATAACGACAGTGGCCTCAGTAATCTATGACAGCCGCCACGAACGGGCGGCGGCCGACCAAATAGTGTAGGGCGAAGCCGTGTAGAGTGGAGGCAGTCTGCTGACGTAAGTAGTCACGAATAACACCGTGACTTGGCGTGTTCAGAGGACGCGACCACGACCGCGCCCTCCATCCTCTGCATGCGACATGGACGCAGTAAATCGCAAATTATTATCTGATAAGTTTGGAGTGTTTCTCGATGACGAATCTTTGCTCGATCAACGTAAGAATTCTCTTTGTCCAAGTAATGCTGTTCGTCTCATGCCGAGCATGGTCCCCAGTCGTCGACCTCTGCCGAAACTACAACCTGTCTGGAGAGGACATCTTCTACAAATGGGAAGCGAAGTATTTGAGCCTTGGGCATTCATCCATAAGACCGCGTGTGACTGCAGAGGCGGTAGATGCCCTCAAGAGCCAGCTCCAGGACGATGCGAAGAAGGCGAAGAAGCACGCACAAGCCGTCGCTGCTGGTCGCGCAAATCTCAATGCCAAGATGTCTATGAATTTATTTGGACGTGTCGCAGTCAAGAGTGAGCCAAAAGAGCAGAAGCTTTTCCCCAGCTCGAGCTCGTTGGGAGTACCGGAGGCGAAGTGGATGGCGGCGGGACCCAGCAAGGTCACTGTGTCGTGTCCGAATCTGCAGAACATACCGCCGATGGGACAACGCTGTGGGTTTTTTCTCGGTTTGTTCAGCATACGTGCGCTGAACGCCCTCAGATCGCTACATGTACCAGAAGATCTCGGAACGCGGCGAGGCTCTAGACGACCAGATAGAAGAGACTGCGGAGCTTGTCCAATCGTTCTACAATATTGAGGAGTTCGGGGACCCTGCTAAGAGTACAGAGGTACGTCCCACATTTCATCACTTGTTGCATAGACTAGATTGGCCTACAGGAAGAAACCACCATCGTAGGCCGCATCGTCTTCGACGCCGACTCAACCTCCGCAAGCGCCGTGAAGTTGAACGAAGCTACCCTCACCCTCGAGGCTTCTCGATCCATGGGCTCAGGTGTACGCGTGTCCCTGAGGCTCGACCCGAATGTTAGGCTGAAGGGCGCGAAGAAGGGCATTGGAGGTGTTGGGTTCTTCCCTGGAGCGATAGTAGCACTTCGTGGAAGTAACGGTGGAGGTGGATGGTTTACGGTTACGGAGGTACTACCTGTGAGCCTTGACATATTTTGTACATCATGGGGAGACTAATGGTGAAGACAATGATCAGCTCCCTTCACTACCCGCACCGACAGCTCTCGGAAGCAATGGTTCCTTTTCTGTTTCTGTCGCTTGCGGACCGTTTACGGCTGATGCGGACTTGAGCTATGAGCCGTGGAAACTGCTGCTGGCAAAATGGAAGACAGAGAAGCCTGAAATCATCATCATTGTGCGTACCACAGAGCAAAACTAGATTGCGAGCTAATATATTCCCCAGGTCGGACCATTTATCGACTGCATGCATGCATTATGGAAGAACGGTGAGGTAGACGAGCCGCCAATAGCGCAATTTCGCTCGATGATCCTGGAGCCACTTCAGCAGCTCTTGGACTCATTGCCCGGCACGTCGGTCGTAGTTGTGCCTAGTGTACGCGATCTGATAAGCGACTACGCGGTGTTTCCGCAAGCTGAACTTGCATCAAGTGTCTTTGATGACCCCGTGAGCGTTCTCTGTATCAATGTCTTTTTCTTTGAACTCACATCTCGATTGTTCGCAGAGAATATACTCAATTCCTAATCCAAGCCAATTATCCCTCAATGGTGTTTCCTTCGCTGTCTCAAGCGTCGACGTACTCTTTCATCTTCGCAAGGAAGAGTTCTTCAAGCCCATGTCAGAAATCAGCTCGGCGCCACTTGCTGAGAACGAAACCCCTGCGAGTGACGCTATGGCGAAGCTTTGCAGGCACGTCCTTCAGCAAAGAAGGCACGTCTGCTACTCCTGCCACTGAACTTGCGCTGATACACCCAATTCAGCTTCTACCCAATATTCCCGCCGCCACTCGACCTCGTAAATGAAGTAAATCTTGATGTCACACATTCGGGCAAGTTAAAACTAGCGGAAGATACCGCCCCGTTGGTGCTTATTTTGCCAAGCAAGCTCAAGCAGTTCCATAAGGTGTGTCTGCGCCGAGTATCCGCACCGCAATGAGATGTTAACGAGTCTATAGACCGTCGACGAAACCGTGGCAGTCAATCCCTCGTTTGCAACGAAGGGGACGTACGCCAACATCAAAATCCTTAGTGGGAAGCCTGTGCAGGTGGATATTTGCAAACTCTCGGAGTGAGCTTATGTGCCGTGTCGTAGTTCGTGTCTAGCATCTGTCTATTTTCTTCCTGGCTACTACAAGGCAGCCGGGCCCGGCAGTTGATTTTTCATACCCCGATGATAAGCCACTAAAAACTCGGCACCTTTTTTCTGCTGGCTCAGTATCCTGTAACTGAGATCAACTGGATGCATACTACGAATTTCCCCTCTGGAAATATCGAGAGAGCTTGGTCGACTTCACGGCCCTGACAAGGCGCGAGCACTCTCCGTTTGTTCATCATCGACGCCTCACTTACATCGTCGAAGGTTGTCGGAGCTCTGGGATGGTCAGAGGTCGCGGAAATAAACCTGTCGAAAGCGCTCGAGCTCCGGTAGAAACCAGTTCCACTCACTATCCTCTCGTCAGCCATAGCAACAGATAGACTGGACTGTGCATGCCGGTGCCGGTGTCCGCCGCGTCCATGCAGTTTGCGCCGCACGCGTGCCTCGTGTCGTTCACACTAAAGT
>NW_006767640.1:455511-460859 GCF_000300595.1 Phanerochaete carnosa HHB-10118-sp | reverse complement strand
ACTCGGCACCTTTTTTCTGCTGGCTCAGTATCCTGTAACTGAGATCAACTGGATGCATACGACTTTCCCATCTGGAAATATCGAGAGAGCTTGGTCGACTTCACGGCCCTGACAAGGAGCGAGCACCCTCCATTTATTTATCATCGACGCCTCACTAACATTGTCGAAGGTTGTCGGAGCTCTGGAATGGTTAGAGCTCGCGGTTAGTGCTCGCAGAAATAAACCGTTTGAAAGCGCTCGAGCTCGTGGAAACCAGTTTCGCTAACCATCCTCTCGTCAGTCATAACGACAAAAAGACTGAACCGTGAATGCCAGTGCCGGCGCCCGCTGCGTCCCTGCAGTTTGCGCCGCACGCGTGCCTTGCGCCGTTCGCAATAACATCTATGCATGCAGGCGAGCGATGGACGCGCGCCCCGTCTGTTTCGACAGAGTTGATGAAAACGCGTGCAGAGCTCGGGAAAGACGATTAAGTGCGCACTAGTACCATTATTCCGAGGTCGCTTAGGGAACAAACTCTGGGGGTGTACGAAAAACTTGAACACACTGTGTACAAATATTGAGAGCGAGGAGCAACATGGAGGAGCACAAGCCTCACGGCTGAATCTACGTAAATCGATGATCAGAACATTCCACCTCCGAGTCAGGCTACCACAACATTAGACATTTTCTGTAAGCTTTTCATTCGAGCTGTGCTCAGCGATCATATCAGCAACACATTCCAGTTGAGCTCCTGGAGCCGTCTTGGCCAGGGAAGCTGCTTCCGTCTCGCCGGAGACTGCGGCAGAGCCGGTAACAGCAGCAGATCCGTTGGCAGTGCTGTGGGTGAAATGGAGGAATCTGATGGTCTGTGCGCCATGTGTTTCCCCAGCCACTCGTTCTGTCTCCCTGACCTTTGCGGCTGTCCAGCCGCGTCCTTGTGCAACGCGTAGGACGATGAGCAGTGATGCAATGGACTAGAGAATGCGAGTTAGAACGTAGCAAGGTCATGGTACATAATTATCCACGAAGCGCACCTGCACCTGGCCCTGGATCGCCAGCAGCATAGGACTCGCGTTGTAAGTTCCTGGCCTCGCATACGTGACGAGGAATGCAAGCGTGAACAACGTGTAGAGCAGGGCAGACTCAATGAGCATGGCCGCAACGGAGAAGTATGGCGACTGCTCGCCGGGACCGAAGGCTTTGCGGACTTGGTACCGCATATGGAGCAGCTTAGTGACAATCCCGAGTGTGCAATAGCACGTGACAGAGATGGACGAGGACCAGAACGTGAGGGCCATGTTTGCGCTGGAGCTTATCCAGATGGCGCCGCCGGGGTCGGAGATTTGTGCGAGAAGGATGGATGATGAGACTGTTATACGACCTAATCAGACATGTAATAGAGGATATGCTGGATTGGGCTCACTTATAGACAAAAGAAACGCGAGCAGCGGCGGGATCATGGCCCATCTGTGTCTAGAACCAGACCACAGAATATAGAAGCGATACAGCTTGTTTACTCATCAGCAAACTCGAAGTACACTGAAAATTTCGAGCGCCACACACCAGTAATCCATCCGCAAACCATGCATTAACGGCATAAGCGGCGGTGCCTATGACATTGATTTTCAGAGAACCATCGAAGGTCTCGAATGCACCTGGTCCTCCGGGATAATTGCGGTCGTCGACATACGCAAGCTCCAAAATACGCATCTGTGTGCCGTTACCTATGGAGCCAAGGATAAAGATACAAGAGATGAAAGCGAGCATGCTGTATGCGCTTTTGGGCGAGTGACGACGGGCACCCCACCATGCGATGAAACACTGGAAGAACAAGGTTATGTGAACACCTGTAAGAGATCGTGCATTAGTGCTGGAAGCCGCATGAAGGTAGTTTACTGGATACAGCGTACCGTAACCGATATTGCCTATTTCAACGCCGACGAGGTTTGTCCTGTCAAGCCATAGCTCAACAGATGTTTCGTTAGGAGCCCAGGACATATCGCGGTATCGTGACTGGAACCCAGGGGAAGGGGCAATGTGGTGAAATTTGACGAAGCCATAAGAGGTCATATAAGTCTAGAGCTACTAGTATGATGGCGGTGATCATCAGCCTCAGGAATCATGGCAAGGTACGCCAAGCGGCACTAGTGGCGCCGTGTACGGCACATGCAATCTGGAAAGCGGTGTTACTGGGAAGCAGCGCTGCTGGGATCATATAATGTCGTACATGCATGCTGTTCGTCTCGAGTTTTGCCCAGCAAGGATGAATTCTCTGTGACAGCGATTATATGGCGTGTTCTGAGCAAGTCCTGGGCGACGCAGTGGACGTTTGTATTAGGAACAGCAGACCAGAGGTTCATTGTCAGTGTCCGCATGGCGGCTTGTTCACTCACTGGAGTACTTCTCGTAAATCGGTGGCTCAGGATATCTTGTCCGAAAAGAAACTAACCGGAACTACATGGAGAGAACCATTCGCACTATTGCCCTATGCCGAAAGTTCGCGCAGTATTGACCTCCTCGTGCCGGTCTGGCGGTGGTCACGTACAATCAGAATCATGATGACCACCAGCTTAGTCGGGCGTGGCGCTGATGTTCTGCTAGCGTGAGAGTGAGAAGGGCGGTTGCATCAGGTCACTAAAACTTCGCTCTTTTGCTTGCACATGCCAGTATGATGGCGCGTCTCCTCACATGGCTTAATCTGCGTGCATTAATGAGGCGCTGGCGCAACCCTGGAAGGGAGTTGGAAGGGCTGCCTAAAATATGACGAGGTCATGTAGAGGAAACGGGGGAGGAACCCGGGGGCACACGAGCGCTCGGAAATGGGGTACGAGACGGCCATGGAACACCGGTCAAAGTCTGCGCAAAGGTGCGGAAAGGTGTGCGAAGATGAAGATAGTGAAATGAGATATGAAGCCGCAGTCAGCGGGCAAGTAGGAATGGAGTCAAACGAGAGAGAGAGAACGCGGGAGGCAGACGTAGACGCAGTCAGAATCAACGAGGAGTCATCGCAAGTCTGGTTGCTTGTAGACTACGAGTACATGAGGGGTATATATACAGTGAGGTTCGAAAATCTAGAAAATACCTAGAAAATACCTAAAATCTCCCATCGCGCCATCGCGCCGTATCATCGCCGCGGGGGGGGAGGTCCCTGACGCCAAGCCTCGGGTCCGACGCAGGCGACGATATTGTCCTCTTTTGGTGAGTGCACTATGGGGGTCTTCGTGGCGTGCGTGCAGGTGGCTGTCGGTAATCGCGTTTGCGGGGCCAATTCGGGTCGGAGCGGAAACATGTGCGGGACGTGTTTGCTGTTTGGTCATGTTAGGATCCAAAGCTACTGAGCGACAAGCACACCCTTTCAGAAGCGGGCGTCTACAAGCTTTGCATGACGTCTGGCTATCTCGCTTTGCGCCGCCGCCGTACAACAACAACAGGAATTCCTAAGCCCTGTAATACCTCCACTTCATTCGTCTGACTGTTTGCTCTCCATGGGTCGGGACGAGGGCAAGCACTCGTCGAAGCGGCGATCGCACGACATAACTGCCGACCAGGAGCATCACCGCAAGAAGCGGCACAGGGAACATGGCGAGGACGGCGCACGGCGCAAAGAGAAGAAGGGTAGAAAAGAAAAAAAGGCCTCAGGGAGCACGAAGATTGTAGACGATGATGTGGACGACAACGACATGTGGGTCGAGAAGAACATTGACTTGGAAGGAGAGATTGTGAGTGTCGCAGATCATTACACGCCGCGCGGCGTTGTAACTAGTCTGTGCGCAGCCGCTAGCAACGGAAATACCTACATCAGAAAGCTTAAAGCTTAAATCACGAGCTGCTGAACTCCCGGGCGACCCACCGCCTTCAAAGCCCGTCGCCAGCGAGACGAAGTTGGAACGTGATGCGTGGATGCTCGAACCGGCAAACGTTCTGCTGACGGTACCGGACATTGAGAAGCGCACGAATGATGCAACAATCTACTCGGTCGAGAATCTCCCTGAAGGCTATGAGGAGTCCCCGACAACGAATCCTCCTGCGGGAACTGTCGACTTCTTCGCGAACCTTGGGACAGAACATAGGCCTAAGAAGCAACCAAAGGCCGGCCCGACGGAGGTATGTCGCAATGTAACGTTGTGTGTGTGCGCTTTAACCTGTTGCGTACTTGCATAGCCTAAAGTCAGCCATAGAGAACTCAACGTTCAGCTGAAAGAAGGCAAGAGTTTAGACGAGTATTCTGCTCCTCAAGCGAAAACAGTCACTCCAGGAGGGCCAGGCTCACAGTGGCGTATGATGAAACTGCGTCGCGTGTACGAGACAGCGGAAGAGGAGGGCAAGTCCGTCGAGGAAGTCGCGCTCGACCGGTTCGGCTCGCTCGAGAATTTCGAGGCCGCGAAGGAGGAGCGCCAGATCCTAGACGAACGCGAAGGCCGGCGCGCGAACCGCGCCGTGCAGGGCCAGAGCAAGGGAAAGGAACCGCAGGGCGAGCGGTTCATGTTCACGAACGTCGGCATGAGCGGGTCCTCGAGCAGGAGCGGGTCGTTCAAGCGGCCGGGTCTCGACGGGAGCACGTCTTCGACACCGTCGCCCGCGCCTGACGCAAGTCGAAAGAAGTTCGATTCACTCCGCCTGCCCTCGCAGGGCGGCGTCGGCTCAAAGCTCGCTCAGGTGCACACGCCGGTCCCGTCGGTGATGACGCCGACGGGCGTCATGGCGCAGCGGACAAAGAAGCGGGCGATGTCACCGTCCTCGCTCAACAAACTCCAGGCGAAGGTCCTCCGTGCGAAGCTGATGAGCGACCCGAATGCCGAGGTGCTGGAGAAGGAGTACGAGGAGGAGCTGAAGCGGACGAACGATCCCAGTGCTGATGAGGTCGGGCTGTTGCCCACGCTGGACGTGCACGGGAACTTGTACGATGTCGGACAGGGCAAGGACGATGGTCAGCTGCTGCCAGGGAATCGCAAGACGAAGGAGAAGGCGCGTCTTTCCTTCTGCACATGAGCATTTATTTAACAGTATGCGACTCTAGGTTGAGCAACGCGACCCGAAGACTGGCGAGATCATTCGCATCAACGCCGACGATGACGACATCACACTCGGCGAGATGCTGCGACAGGAGCGGTTCAAGTCTGGGGCTGCTGACCAGAAGAATCTGGACGAAGAGTTCGCACGAGCAATTGCTACTGATAGCGGCTTCGTTGCAAACTTAGACTACATGGATGACAATGCGGAGAAGCTCGGTCGTAAGAAAATGCGTTCGGATGCCATGAAGAGGCAGTTCGCCATCAATGGTATGTCACCGTTTAGCGCCCGTTCTCCTTAAGCTCACGCGACTCTTCAGATTACAAAAAGACACAGCAGGTCCTTGCCACGTGTCCATT
>NW_006767640.1:432656-453176 GCF_000300595.1 Phanerochaete carnosa HHB-10118-sp | reverse complement strand
AGCGGACGCTTGTCTCAGCGACAGTCACCCGACGCTGCTACCACATACTCTGCTACTATCATTACAACCCAGAAAACGGCTATAATGGACGACCGCGGGCACGAACACGCCAGTCATTACCAGGGCAAGGTACGATCTAATGACCTCTCATAGCATCTGTTTGGGATGATTGGGCGTCATGTGCTGTTCCATAGTTTTTCTCCGGGCCGGACCAGGCAGCCGCGGACGGTGTCACTAGCCAGGACGCAGCCAAGAGTCTAAGACGGTGCGAAACACCTCGAACCAAGAGGTCGACGCGACAAGGGAAGGGAAGGATCCTCCAAAGGAAGGATTTGTGAGCTGCAGCATGGCATGGTGCACGCAGTCTATTGCTAACGGCGTCTTATGTTCTCATGGTCGCGACCCAAATGCACATATTGAGTCGAGAGAGCCTGCACCGGGCAGCGGACACGTTAGCCAGAGCCCTGTCCACCAGCGTAAGTACTCCCAAGTTAAAGACTGCTTTCTGCTGGCATATTTATTCTTCCTGCAACCGAGGATGCACAATACATCACCAGGTTCGAGGACATGAACAAGGGTCTCTCGGAGGAGATGGACAAGGAGGTGGACAAGCGGGTGCAGACCTCGTAAACTACGAGAGAATGAGACCATCAGTGTCCAATGTTCGAGAACAATCTGAAACGAAGTCGAGCCTTCATATTTTCAAATTTCGAAGCCTCAGGCCTCAGGTACAACACCCGGCCGACTCTGAACCTGTATCGTTGTACCGTTAGCTCGTGACTTCTGTGATACCAAGTCTTCACAGTGGTCTGCCACTGCACAATGAATCTCGTGTCCGCTCGGTACGACTGCAATACTAGTAGTTCAGTCTATCTCTGCTTCCATGCTCATCAAAGAAGAATACTCTTGCAGTACTAGTCTTAATGCGTCATGGTCTGAGTCAAACGCCACCAAGCCGCCTCCGCGGAAAGTAATATCCGAAACTTAAATGCATCAGGTGATCGCGCTAATTATTTTCTGCCAACATGAAAATGGGGGAAAAATATGTCCTAATCAGGCTATCAGTATGCAAAATTCGCATGCTGGCGAGACACAGTATGGAGTCGAATTGCTCGCGGTCAACTATGAAGTGATGGGTTTCTTTTCGTCTCGCAGACCAGAGCAGATTGAAGAGCCCCTTAATCATGACGCTACGGTCGTCCAGGTCATTCGTTCAAGATTCGTAGGTCCACCATTCCTCCAGGTCGCGAGCACCGCACTCACCTAAGCATGATTGCAGTATGGTAGTAAACAGAAAGGCAAAGGTCGCGAAACAGATACATCTTATACCTCATCCATTCACTCTGAAATCGCCAATAATCCCGATAACCAAACCTCTCATGACTTAGGCAGTCTTTCCAAGGCTGAACGACAACCGACGTCCCCATCCGCCGTGCGACCACGACCCTCAAACCTTTCTCTCTCGACCGAGAAGCCGCGACCGACGACGGATGTCATCACGTGAGTTGTTATGGTGTCTGAAAGGTGATCATTTCGAAAACTGACTTGCAGGATATCACTTGCCCAACGCTTGGACGAGCTTGCTACTGCGAACACACAAGGGCTTCTGGAGTACGTCCACTGCCCATAATTGCCACATTTACCAGCTCACACTATCTCACAGCAACGATGAATACCGCTTGCTTCGCCAGAATCTCTTTGAACGCCTCGCAGGGGGTTCAAGCATCCCGACGGAGACACCGCTAGTCCCTGTGGCAGGCCCACCAAGTACGCTATACTTCATGTATCTGTTGTGCACATCAGCTCATTCTGATATACAGAGACACCGTTATCTGCGCATACGCGACACACACTCTCCAACTTCCATGTTCAGGCACCAAGAACACCATCCATAGCATCGAAGAAATCGTTCCAGTCGACTGTATCTGGGTTTCTGAAACGAACGACAAGCAAGAAACGGAATTCCCTAGCCCTTGATACGGCGGGAAGCGACGCAAGCAGTATGCGTAGCGTACCAGTTTCGCCGTCATTGACGAAGCGAACCAGCGACAGTTCGTTGCGGAAGTCGCGGCCAAGCACGACTCACGACGGAGACCCCTTTGGATCCCCTCGCCGCACACCGGTATCGAAGATATTTCGATCTGACACACGAAGTATCAGGCGTGCACCTTCTCTCCCACCCTCATCGTTTCCCACACAAGCACTCAGTGCTGAAGCGCGAATAGTGCAGATGAGCGCTGCCAGTACCCTGGAGGATGACGATGAGCGGCTACAGACGGCGAAGGAGATAAGGCAAGAGATCGAATTGGTAGAAGCAGAAGGACGGCGGCTCCTGGATGCTTTCAATGGGCTCGAACTTAGCACGCTAGTTCGTCGGCAACGAGCGCCTGGGCGTTCCCCACTAGCGGCGGCGTCAGGAATGATATCTTCCCCGATCGAGGCGAACGCTTGTTCTCCAACGCCATCCTTGCGAACAGGAAGGGACCCAGACGCGATGTCCGTCGTCTCTGCACACTCAGGGTTCTCGCAAACGCGCTCGCCGTCTGTCAAGAGCCGTATGCGCCAGCTGAACGCAAGCGCGAGCGCGCCGGTGTTCCAGCCAGTGTCCCTCGGACGGAAGACATCTATGTCATCGGTCTCGACGCGCAGCCGGAGTGGAACGGCGCCCTCGCACCAAAACTCGCTTGGGCGGCACAAGTTGGGAAGCACATCGAGCGTCAACCTGACGCGAAGCACGGGACACCTGCCGCTTCCGACGTTGAGCGAGCACGAGGGACCCTATATCTCGTCGCCACTACGATCCGCGGCGACGACGCAGTCTAGTGTGGATAACGGCACCCAGGACGACGACCTCGCGGGGCTCGAGGCGGAGATGGCGGACATTCGCAAGCGGCGGACGGAGGTGACTGCGCGGTACGAAGCGCGGATCGAGTACCTCCGCGCGCGTTTGAAGGGAGCGGAGTTGCGAGATAAGTTGATGAAGAAGTGATCTATTGTTCTTCGGGTTTAATCACGGACAGTCTCTCTGTGGGGGACACTTCATGACGGCTGGAATTTTTTTTGACGACTTACCATACAGTAGTAACGCATATACCCCGTATAATGTTTTAGAGACTTTGCTAATATGCAGACTTCGAGTAGCTCGCGCGTGCAGTGGTCAGCTGAGCAGTGTGGGCTGCATGCCGCCACAGTGCCTCATTAGGCAATAGACGCGTTTCTTGCTTTCTGTCGCAACCCTCATTTCATTTTGCACTACTTTGGTCCTTCTTTAGACTCCGGTGCGGGGGCTGGTATCTCAGAGGTTGTTTGAGAGCATGGTTTGCTCTCGAAGTTCGAGAACTAAGGTTAAGGTTACGGAATGACGGGCGTTAAGCGCGGGGGCCGCTAGGGTCTCGCTTTTGGTTCGCTCCTTCGTTGCAGCAGATCTGCACTGCAGCCGCCTGGAGACCGTCCAGACGCCATGTCTCACGCAGCAAACCCTTCTGACGACTCCCACGACGATTCTTCATCGAGTACGACGACCGGAGCCACCCCGACCCACACGACTTTCGCTGGCAGACTCCCATTACACCGCAGCGTGAGCCAAGCCTCCCAGTGGTCTCCGTCTGACACTCCTCGCCACCATCACGAAGGAACATCTTACTTTCCCACCATCGGCACCGGCGGAGCATCGTCGCCCACCTCGAGACGCACGCACCATCCGTACCTGCCGAGAACCATGTCTAGTGCCTCTGTGAGGCGGCCGCGCACGCGCAGTACAAGCATTGCGAGCTCGCGCGCTGCGGGGCGTGCTTACCGTGATGAGGAAGGGATGCTGAGTGAGGAGGATGAGGACATGGAGTACGAGAATTCGCGGAGCGGAGCGGCTGGCTACGACCGCCACGATGCGCACGACTCGGCTGCGGAGGACGAGGACGAAGAGCGCGATGAGGATCCGATAACGGTCAAGGAAAGACAGTCGCTCATCAACGTCGAGCACCCATTCGGCCTGCCCATCTGGAAGCCTGCGCTGTATAAGAAGTCGCGCTCAGTGACGCGCTATGCGGACCAGGCGTTGCATTCCGTCCCATCGGCGCAGGCGGAGCGTCATCTACTCCCCGGTAATATCTTCTGGACCGTCGCCTTTGGCTGGTGGCTCGCATTGGTATGCTTCGTTGTCTCTGCTGTCCTACGGCTCGCTCCCTTCGGGGGTAAGCAGTATGCCGCCCTCGTCTTCGGGCTGGGATGGTACATAGCTTGGCCATTTGGCAAGTACGTCGAGGGCGACATTGGCGCCGACCACTCGGACGAAGATGAAGAGAGCCCTACGAGCCCGCATGGTATGGCAAGCGGAGACAATTCTACCGAGACACTGACCCCCGGCGAGGCCGCCCTTGAGCAGCCATCGGATCAGGCCACGATAACCGCTCGGACTGCTCTCCGCCACCAGGCATCGATTTCTTGGGACCCGAACAACGCACCCGCAGCTAACGAGGCCACATCGCTTCTGTCCCGGCCAGCCCCTCTTACCCCTTCGAAGTCATATGGCGCAACGCCCTCGTCCACACTGGCTAACGCGGGAAAAGGACGCCCCTCCGGACTAGGGAAAGTCTTATACTACGTCCTGTTCGGCGTGCTCATTGCTCCCCTCATGTTCCTTGTCTGCACGATATGCTGGGGTCTCGTCTTTACTGTGCCCATGGCCAAGCTCACGTGGACACTGTTCAGGTATATGCTCCAACACCCCAGCGATATCCGGTTCTGCTCGGCTCCAGTGGTCGCCGTGGCGGTAGATAATGGGGCTGCCAATACAGCAGAAGAGAACGGCCAGCATGGAGGCAATGAGTCTCACATCTCTTTCAAGCATGCCAGGCTCGCCGCTGGTCAGGCCGCGCCTTCTGGTTCCCCGACTTCCACCGTCCTACTTTGCACCTACCGCGCCTTTGGATGGAAGTACTACAAATACACCGTTGGCGGCGTCAACATCATGTTTGTCAACCTCATACCGCTCGTGTTCCTCGTTATTTTGGACGGATGGGTCCTTCTTCCATGGGCAGAGAGGCGCGAGCGTGCAGGGAAACACGTTCCTGCCTTCCTCGCTATAATCACAGCTCGGCCACTCATATTCATTATGAGTCTTGCCAGTGTCATACCGCTATCGTACTTCATCGGCATGGCAGTCGCTTCCATCTCCGCGCAATCTTCCATCGGTATGGGTGCGGTCATTAACGCGACCTTCGGTTCAATCATCGAGATCATCCTCTACGCGATTGCCCTTACCGAGCGGCGTGGCCACCTTGTGGAAGGATCCATCGTGGGTAGCTTGCTCGCGGGCGTTCTCCTCATGCCCGGAGCGAGTATGTGCAGTGGTGCTATTCGGCAGAAGGAGATGAGATTTAACGCCAAGAGCGCTGGTGTCACCAGCATGCTCCTGATTATGGCCTTTATCGGTACTCTGGCCCCGACTCTGTTCTACCAAACATATGGAAGCGTATGTGATTATAGGGCTCTTTAACGAAATCTCTTGCTGACTGTATGCGCAGTTCCAGTTGGTTTGCGAGGGTTGCCCTGAAGGTACTTCCCTCACGCGACCGTCGAGTCCTCCATGGGTGTGCCAGCACTGCTACTACGAGCACCCAGATCCTGTCGACGACCCATTTTACCAATCAACTGTCAAGTCTCTGATGTTCTTCTGTGCTGCTATCCTGGTGCTGGTACGTTCTCTGTGCAACTTAACCGCTTGTCTACTAATGCTTTGCCGTACAGTCGTACTTGATCGGCCTTTGGTTCTCGCTGCGGACCCACGCGACCCAGATTTGGCAGAACCCGCGGCAACTGCTACATCCTTCTGAGATGCCAATCGAGCCTTCGAATCCGCGTATTTCTCTGTACCAGAGGCTTTTGCCTGGAAGCTTCCAAAAGCCTCCATCGCTGCATCCCAAGCGAAGCATCATCACCACCTCAGAAAGCAGGGGGCCATCCCGTAGCCCGACCCCAGTGCCCAAATCACGCGATTACCAATACCAGCCTCCACAGCAATCCACTTCACAGGGTCAGAGCGGTAGTCAAATTCCGAACACCCCTGCGCCCGGTAATCGCAGAATATCCTATGCCAATCCGCCCGTAATTAATGCCCCGAACCTGACGCCTCTCCTTGAAAGTGTCGATCATGCCATGCACGACCCGGCGGTCCAGACCCTGCAGCTCCCCGGCCACGTCACCTCTGACGACTTCACTCGCGCTGTCGCCGTTGCGACTGTCAGCGCGCTCCGGCACCAACAGAACCACGGACATTCACCTGCTCGCCCACGCATCAACTCAGAGCTTGAGGCTGCTGCTGCTGGAGGACATGGCGGACATGATAGCCCATCGTGGAGCCGCGCGACCAGTGCGAGCGTGCTCCTAGTGTGTACAGCATTGTATGCTGCTATCGCGGAGATTTTGGTAGATGTCGTTGACGTTGTGCTCGAAGGCTCTGGCATTGATGAGAAGTTCCTTGGTGTCACCTTGTTCGCGTTGGTGCCGAATACGACGGAGTTCATGAACGCCATATCGTTTGCGATAAATGGTAACATTGCCCTGAGGTGAGCTGGCATCTCGTTATTTTGTCTAAACGAATTACTGACCCGATAATTAGTATGGAGATCGGTTCCGCGTACGCTCTGCAGGTGTGTCTGCTCCAGATTCCGGCCATGGTCGTATTCTCGGAATGGTACGCACCCGACAAGATGGGTTCGGTTTCCGATACGTTCACGTGAGTGCCCACTTC
This sequence comes from Phanerochaete carnosa HHB-10118-sp, assembly GCF_000300595.1. NCBI lineage: Eukaryota > Fungi > Basidiomycota > Agaricomycetes > Polyporales > Phanerochaetaceae > Phanerochaete > Phanerochaete carnosa. The sequence goes on along the minus strand of NW_006767640.1, from coordinate 446,428 downwards.
GCCAAAAGCAACCGACGACTGAAGTGCCCTTCTAGGTTGATTTTCCCTCGCTGGGATGTCATCACCATCATCCTCTCCGTGTTCCTGATGACCTATACCTATATCGAAGCAAAGAGCAACTACCACCGTGGCAGTATACTGATCCTGAGGTGCGTTTTACAGTTGCATCTGCGTGTCGTTGTACTTATACACGCTGTAGCTACCTTGTCCTTATCGCTGGCTTCTACTTTGCGCCTCAGCGCACTGAGGATGACACACTCGTCGGCAACGTCCTCACGTCGCTTCCGCTTCTTCAGTCTTTCCGAGCCTTCTTCACACTTCGTTAGATAACCTACTAGTGGATATCACTAGTGCGTCTCTTTCTCCATAGCCACCCACTCAATTATTACGACCCCCGTTACGACTCTCCCTCTCCTCTCTTTTCTCAAACTTCGCATCTCTCATCCAATTCACTGTGCCCTTTCTCTCGTCCCTTCTCACACAAGTCCTCACCATTTGCCGCTTTGCGCTCCGCTTTTCCGCCTACATCTTAACCTTATTCCTCTATCGATTGCACAGCGACTCGCACGACGGACTTTCTTATATATGCATCATTGTTTTGCACACGTATCGCAAATACATGTTATGGCTTATCTGATTTTGGCGGAATGGTCATTCAGGAGACAGGATCTCAGATTTTATCAAGAAACCGACGTGAAGCCTTGGGTGAAACGTATATGTGAGCAACGCGTCTGATAGTTTTTAGGATATTGAAAATAGTCAATTCGTCCTTCATTCCTCACTTGTGCATCTCTTCATCGTCATAGTTTTCCCGCAAGACGAAATACTCATATGCGCCATCGCGCGTTGTCGACGACGCTCTGATTGCCCTGTACTCGGCGCATCGTAAGAACGTCGAGAACAATTCCTCCCTCTGCTTCCTCGTCCTTCCAATGAAGGCTCCTGCCTCTCGAGACCCAGCTAAGACCCATCTCAGGTATGCGGTTTTGGCGGCACTCTCCGCCTCAAGGTCTAGGTCTAGTGTGCAGAGGCAGAGCTCTAAGCGGCTGCGGGGGTCCAGTGTCACAACGTCGTCTCCTACAGTGCGCTGGGGAGGCTGGAGGGCAACGTCACGAAGAGCGAGCTCGGAAGTGGACCAGGGCCCGAGCGCTGTGCGATAAGAGAGAGTCAGCTTGAGCTTCGCTTTGTTGTGCAGGAGCCGCAATGGCGTCTCCTCCGAGCTCAAGACGTGCTCCACAAACCACGAGAAAGTGCTTACGTTCTCGTCGATGTCGATTATGGTCGGAGTAGAGGGCCCAACGGCGAGGATGAGGTCTTCAATGCTGCATGTGTACACGGCTAGGACGGCCTCTGACACCACGGCCTCGAAGAATCTGACGCGGATGTTTGTAATTGTGCGTGTAGCTGGGGTGCGGAGAAAGAGCTTATTCGGCGTATAGCCCCACATCAAGGTCAGCTGGTGCGTAACGTTTGTGGATCGGGAGAGTGCGTCCAACCATTCCTGCTGCATCCTAAGGAATTTGACGCACATTGACACACGGTCGTTATTCGGCTCAACATTGCTCAGGAGTCTGCAGTCGAGATATGCATCAGGGTCCGTGCCGTTACAGTACATCATCGACTGTACCGCCTTGTGGATTGCCATCCAAGTGTCCCAGCCGAGGTTGTACGCGGGAGTAGCGAGGCGTTGGTTGAATGCTGCACTCGAAAGTAGGATAGCTGTGTTGCTCTCTGTGGAGCCGCATTGCGATACCTCGACGTCAAGAGTGCCCGATCTGGGTATCCGGACGCGACTCGGGAAAGACAGGGCCATGTTCACGATTTCAAGCTTCCTGCAGCGTATTACTCGCAGTGACGCGGGCAAGTCGAAGAGGCCGCATAGATTGGACATTTTTGCGAAACGTAGGCCGTGAAGGTGTACCGAGAACATCCGCAGCGTGGTGCTCGGCACCGTACGGGGTAGACCATGAGACCACGAACCCGGTGCATGATCTTGTAGGGTCCTGGAATTACATGCGGTCCGAATATTCCCGACTTGTTCGAGTGTGCATTGAATCAGGGAGAATTCCAAGTTGGAGAGGGAGCGTACGCAGGATGCCATCTCGATCCAGGGCAAGACGGTAGTGCTTAAGACGAAAGTGGCTGATTCAAGACATTTTCGGAAAGGGGGCTTGACCTGCACCGGAGGTTGCAACAAGCGAGACAGCGCGAGCACATCCTCGCATCCCTTGATTGTGACCGTTGACCCGGCGAATAAACAAGGCCGGCAGTTTTTGCCCCAGTAAGAGCATACCAGGGAAAATTGGCCTATGATATGTCTTTCCACGGAGCGAACGAAGAAATTTTCAACAAGGAAACACTCATCCAGAGCGTACGAGATGATTAGAGGGAATAGCTCCTGCGGTATGTCTGCCGCGGAGGCACGGTTCATATGGCGAGAAGGGGGGCGGGGGCAGAGACGTATTGGCTCAGCCTGGCGGTATTAGTGCGCACTAATCGTTTCTTTGAATGCTACAGTTAAATTGATCGGGAGATGCGCAGCACCAGCTCTCGCTGCGAGATATGCTGAGCAATATCGATGTCAGCAGGAATAGAGACAACCAATTTGTTCTCTGGCTCACCTTCGTCAATGATGAGAGGCCTCTGGAAGGTACGAACAGGGGCTGAGGTGAATTCAGACAGCGGTTATTCACACGACCGTTTGTTGTTTCCCGAAAGCTTAACCTTATATAGGATTGGAGACGCCACTGTCGCGCATGAAGTCACGGCCTACGGAAAGGATTGCAGAGTTACGATAGGAGCGAGGAGATGGTCTAACGCTGTTGATACCTGGTCCCTTGTACGTAGATCGTTTAAGTCCTGCATAGTGTACATCTATTCAATCTTTGGTATCTCTAGACCCGCGGCCAAGGCCGTGCGAATGGTATACTCGGCCTAGGAGAGCTTGATAAATCATATTGACGTCCCTAAGCGCAATTTCAAACGCACCTGCTTTATCATCGGCTGGTCTATCATCTCCAGACCACCATCTTCCGTCACCAGACCGGCTGCTCCGCGCTGCTGACCGTGAGCTTTCTCCATTTGGCGTAAGATACGCGCTGCACGGAGGATCTCTAGAGGTGGCAAGTGAGAGACTAACGTGTCAGGAGCTGAAAATACATACCCTTTGTAGTAGGCAGAAATGAGGAATGGATAACCTCAACTTGGTTCGGGTGTATCGCTTGCTAAGCGCAAGATCATGTGCAGGAATGACGAGAGAGGAATAGGGCAACATACTTTGCCAGTAAAACCTAGTCTTCGGCCGTCATCACATTCGTCCTTGAGGTATACAGAGTCTTTGTAGTCGACACAGACCTTTCACATCTACGTGAGGTTATTTACTCGTTATATTAGCTTCGAACCTACCATGTCGATGGACTCAAGGCCGAACGCCCTAGCTGTGATAGAGATCTGCGAACGGGTGTAGAGCAATTCTTGGCGAGTCTTCGTCCGAATGATCTTAGTATCGGCACAATCTAATCCACATCAATCCTGTGCCTGGGAGAAAGTCAAGCAACATCACGTACAATCTTCTGCAGCAAACTGCGTTCTCATGAGTTGGTCGTGAATGTTTTGTTCGACTCAATACATACTAGGAGAGCGGTGAGCTTGCCGCCTAGCTCAGGCCTAAACTTGGACTGCCAGCCGGCAATCTCACCGACATTGTAGAGTGCCCTCGCGCTCTCAATGCTTGCTACAATGTTCACTGGATCTGGCGATGTCTTCCTCGAGTTTGCAGCGTGTATCTGAGTCGATACAACATCGAGCTCTTGAATGGAGTGCACCTTAGGAATGACAAGGGTGCGAATACAAGACGGTACGAGCTGCAAGGAGGTGTTAGACGTTGCCAATTTAAGAGTAACGAGTGCACTCACCGCCTGAGTAATGTCATCTTGGAAAAAGGGGGTATTCACGGCGTTGACGCGGACGGCGAGCCGCTCCGGCTGAGGCAACCCGCCGAACAGTTTGTCCTGTGCGCAGATGAGACATTCTAGCCAGTGAGCTGGAAAAGGAACGTCCTAAGTTACAGTAATGAAGAGTGACAAACGACCTCGTGCGCCCTCTTTGTTGGCACGGGTAGGAGGCACACTATCCTCAAGGTCATACACAATGACATCGGAGTGTGTCACCAGAGATTTGTTCAAAGTTCGGTCAGATGAGGTGGGTACTGAGGCATTGAAATTGTTAATATGCTGAAAAACGTACGATACAACAATGCACAGCACCGTAGAGGTAGGAACGTTTGGAAATCGGGTTGGCCGCAGCCGGTGTGCTGTACGCCCGCGACCACCGCAGCCATGGCTGTGAGTTCCTACGTGTTAGTATCGTCCCAAAATGAGAGAATTGAGCGTGGAGCAGTCTCAGCCTCAGAGCGGATGCCATCGCAGCGATCGTTACGCAGTCGCAGGTGTGAACCAGCCTTGTGGCGTGTGGGGAAATTACGGGTTGTTTACCGCGGTTATGTCCGGAAACGATCTTAGTGTGAAAATAATTGAACGCGTCGTACGAGCGCGTCGCGTTTCTCACAGGCCGTCCGGTTTAAAACGTTGCGCGCAGCTCCCTTTCCCTACGACTACCTGCCGACATGGCGGACACGAAAAACACTGACCTCAACCCGCGCACGAAGGGCTATGAGTTCCTTGGTCCGCCGGGCACGCTCTTCATCACTCTCTCTGTGCCAGCGACAATCTATGCACTCTATTTTGGCTGCTCCGAGCACTCTGGCGGCTGTCCGCCCCAACTGGCGACCATCTGGCCCAGCACAAAAATATCGTTGCAGAATCCCGAGTTCTGGAAGTCTCTGTGGGATAAGGATGCGGCAGTCATGTATCTTATATGGTACATTTATTGTGTTGTTTGCTGGTTCGTCCTCCCAGGGGACTGGATTGAAGGGACGACGATGCGGGATGGCAGGAGGAAGAAGTACAAGATCAATGGTGCGCGCAGAATGCCCTGATAACGCATACATTACTAACCCTGTTCACCAGCCTTCACTACGCTCTTGTTGACCATGGGCATTACTATTGGCTGGATCATGCGCTTCGGACCCCAGTCCTTCACGTTCATCTACGAACACTGGGTTGGTCTCGTCACTGCCTCCGTCTCGATGTCCATCTTCCAAGGGCTGTACTGTTACATATCATCGTTTTTTGGCGACAAGCTCCTCGCGCTAGGCGGAAACACGGGCAATCCGATCTACGATGTACGTGAGCCTCGTGTCCCCTATCTCCTCACCCCATCTCACCGAGATAACTGGACATAGTTCTTCATTGGTCGGGTGCTTAACCCCTCGATTGGCTCATTCGACATCAAGTCATTCAACGAACTCCGCCCCGGCCTAATTCTCTGGGTTCTCATTGACATCAGCATGGCGTGTGAACAGGCTGTCCGTCGAGGTGGCAAGGTCACAGATTCATTGTGGCTGGTCCTCTTTTTCCAGGCCCTCTACGTCGCAGATGGCTTGTATAACGAAGTACGTCTCCCGCTGGGTGTAGACTGTGCGCATCTCACATGCTGTATAGCCGGCGATCTTCACAACCATGGACATCACTACTGATGGCTTCGGCTTCATGCTTTCCGTAGGCGACCTCGCCTGGGTGCCCTTCGTGTACTCTCTGCAGGCCCGTTACCTCGTATATAAGCAGATCGAGCTGGGACCTGTTCATACGGCGCTCATCCTTCTCGTTAATTTGACTGGCTACTGGATCTTCCGTGGTGCTAACGGCGAAAAGAACGACTTCCGCAATGGCAAGAACCCCAGGAGTGCGCGACTATGCTTTTGCGACGGATGTATCTGACTGGCTGTTGCAGACCTCAAGACTATGGATACGAAGCGTGGCACGAAGCTGCTCATCTCTGGATGGTGGGGCATGTGTCGCCATCCTAACTACTTGTGCGTTATTTAAAGTTTCCAGTCCATATGTAACTCGCAGTCTTATATTGTCTCTCTTAGTGGCGATCTCTTGATGGCTCTTGCATGGTCTCTTCCGACCGGGTTTGAGACTCCGGTCACATACTTCTATGTCTCTTATTTCCTGGTTCTGTTGATGCACCGCCAATATCGGGACGACGAGAACTGCGAGAAGAAGTAAGCTGGAAACACATTTGTGGAAGATAATTTACTGACGATGGATTGCAGATACGGCGAAGACTGGCATAAATATAAGCAGCTGGTTTCGTACCGCATTGTCCCCTACATTTACTAGGAAGCATTTTGCTTCATTCTGACCTTGTAATGATCCCTTCGTAGGCACAACCGTTAATATAAATTTCTCACAAACCGAAAGAGTGTTCGCGTGACAAACCTCTGACGTTAGTGCACAGACAGTCGTTGGGCAAGAAATCTGCTGGCCTTGACTCGGCTCTCAGCTTCCTGGAGGGCCGCGCTTCGTTGTGTGCTGCTGTGTCGTCGTTGTCGCAGGAACCTTGTAAGCTATGGAAATGTTCTGAACTTACTATGGAATTTTCGACCTCGATAGCAGCTAGTGTTCCATGGCTGTGAGCGGACTCAACGATCGGTAGACCAAACCCACGAGACGCCCGGCGGCAAAGGGGTTGGACTGTCAGCAACCTACAATCCAACTGGACTGGGCTACGACAAGAGTGAGGAGACAGACGAGAGGAAAGTGGGTGAGTAAAGACCAGCTCGAGTCTGGCTTGTTATTGAGCAGTATGAGCTCCTTATATACATGTCAGACTCAATACCTAGAATATCCTACGAGTATATGGAGGTGTATAGAAAGTAAAAGAATAGTATGGAATCCGGGAGAACCATCCGGAATGCGTAATATTCATGACATTACCCCCCCGTCTAGAATCGTGTCCTCACGATTATTTACCAGTGGATCCAAACCCGCTCATTCCTCGTTGCGTTTCCATTAAACTCGTAATCTCCTCGATATCGCATGACGCAATGCGTTCCAAAATTACTTGAGCGATCCGATCACCGGCATGTACTTGGAAAGTTTGATCGGTAGAATTGATCATCAATACGCGCACTTCTCCGGTATAGTCACGATCGACCACTCCTGCGCCAATGTCAATCCCTTTGACTGCTAACCCGCTTCGTGGTGCAATTCGTGCATAAGTTCCATGAGGGGCACGCATTGCAATGCCGGTGCCGATAACCTTCCGACTTCGGGCCATTATTTTAACGCTTTCAGCCGAATAGAGGTCGAGTCCTGCGGCTTCGTCAGACCCTTGTTTTGGAAGAATTCCTCCCATTCGTTGAACCAAGAGAGTGGTATCGCGTGTGAGGATGTGGACAGGTCGTGTGAGAAGGGGCGGAATTCTTATTGTCATAGGCGCGGGTTTGTCGGGACGTCTAGCGTGGAATTCTTGAAGAAGTTCCTGACAGTTGGTCAAGTTCGCCCGTGATTCCCAAGTACGGCGGTCGCCGTGGGGGCTGTTCTTCCAAAGAACTTGGTATTCGAGGTTTCCATTTCGATCGCGACGCGAATCAAGGATTTCTTCTACCTCCCATTCTTCCTCGCCATTTACGAGGTCTGGGACCGTAGGTTCGTGTCGTTGAGAAGAGTAGACAGGTTCTTTGAAAGGACTTAGAAGACTTTCGTTGAAAACGGGGTGTTGTTTCCATTGTCGGGGAAGTTCTAGTTCGTAGGCCGAAGCGCCGATTTTGCGTTTGACCTTGAAAGGTCCATATCGCTTATCATCGAGCTTCTTCATTGGCCTATCGGTTCGAATATTAATCCCTTCTAGCCAAACTTTATCTCCCGCCTTATACTCCGGACCGCTCTTCCTTTTCCTATCATAGAAACGTTTCATGGACTCTTGTGCTAGCCCGATAGCCGTACTAGTGTCTTCTCGTACTCGGCTCATTCTATCAACGAATTGTTGGACATTTTCACTTAGTCCTTCTCGTACCGGCTGAGTTCCTTCATTGGGATGATATCCTTTATTGACGAAGAAGGGAGTGTATCCGGTAGAGGAGTGGACTTTATTGTTGTATGAAAATGCTGCGAGCGGCAACCACTCGGCCCAATCTGCTTGTCGGTAGTTGATGAATAATCTGAGGTACTGTTCAATTTCTCGATTGACACGTTCCGTTTGTCCGTCCGTTTGCGGGTGGTATGCGGTCGAGGGATTGGCTTCGATACCGAGCGATCGGTATAATTCGGTGATGAACTTGTTCTTGAATTCGGTTCCTCGATCGCTGATGATCTTTCGGGGTAGTCCGTGGTGTGCTACCACATGGTCGCGAAGCGCTTTTCCCCATCCTTCAGCGTTAAGTTCGATACTACTGGGTATCGCGATCATCTGCTTGGAGTACATGCAGACGATTACGAGAATAGCATTGTATCCGAAGGATTCTGGTAGTACGCCTATTTTGTCTACGGAGATCACCTCCCATGGTCGTGTGGGAATTTCGTTGGGAAATAGAAGTCCCGTAGGTCGCGTGGTGTGAACCTTGGTCTTCTGACATCTTTCGCATCCGGCTACATATTTCCGGATATCTTCTCGAATTCTAGGCCACCAGTAGTTGCGCGTGACCATTTCGTGTGTTTTGTATTGACCAGGGTGTCCGGCCAATGGGGTATCATGGTGATGAGCAATGATCTGCTCACGGAGTTTTTTGTTGATTGGTACGTAAATACGATTCTTCCATGTCACGAGTCCGGTACTATCTTCATTCCAGTCCTTGTCCTTGTTCTGTAGAGCTATGGTAACTACCGAGTCTCGATTCTTTTTGTATTTTTTAATTTCGGTGACCCAGTCCTGGTCGATCCCTTCTAAACTAAATACAGTAGTACGGATCAGGGCACGAAAATGTTCTGGTTTTAGTAATACGATATCTGAGTTATCCTCTTTTCCTGCATTGTGTCTCTTTTGTCGAGACAGCCCATCCGCTTTTCCATTGGTCTTTCCGGGTTTGTGATGTAGCGAGTAATGATATTCAGCTAATTCGGTTACCCATCGGGCCTGTCGTCGGTTAAGCTTTTGTGGCTTTCGGAAATACTCTAGGTTCTTGTGATCCGTCCATATTTCAAACGGATGTAGGGCGCCCATGAGGTACTGGCGCCATTCATCAAGACTAGTCATGATTGCGAGGAGTTCTTTGTCGTAGATTTCGTAATTCCTTTCGGCGGCTGTCATGGCTTTAGACAGATAGGCGACGGGCTTCCATTTACCGTCTTGCTTCTGAGCTAGCTCAGCTCCTACGGCGAAGTCCGAGGCGTCACATTCTACTCGATAAGGATCATCATCATTGGGTATGGCCAGTACTGGCGCTGAACAGAGTGCTTCTTTCAAGCTTGTGAACGCTATTTCTTGTTCGATGGTCCATTCGAAAGGAGTGTTGCCTGTTAGAGAGCTAAGCGGCTTTGCTATTTTGCCGTAGTCTCGGATAAACCTTCGGTAGAAGTTGGTAAAGCCGAGGAATGCCTGGATGTCTCGTTTACATTCAGGCCTTGGCCAATTGATTACTCCTTCTATTTTTACTGGGTCCATACGGACGACACCTTTTCCGACTATCATACCGAGGTATTCTACTTCGGTTTTCTCGAACTCGCACTTTTCTGGTTTCAGATAAAGTTTGTGTTCCCTCAATATCTGCAAGACTTGCCGTGTGATCCAATGGTGTTCTTTCAGATCTTGGGTGAAAATCATGATATCGTCTAGGTAAACTACTACGTGTCCCTGACTGATGAGATCTCGGAATATGTCGTTCATCATTGTTTGGAAAGTAGCCGGGGAATTCGTAAGTCCGAAGAACATTACAAGAGGTTCGAATAATCCTCGATTGGTGAGGAAGGCGGCTTTTTCTTCATCGCCTTCTTTGATGCGGATGTTATTGTACCCCCATCGGACGTCTAACTTCGTGAAGTATTGTGCTTGCTTCAGTTTGTCCACTAGTTCTTGTATCAGAGGGAGCGGATATCGGTTCTTTATCGTTAGTTCGTTCAACTTCCGATAATCTTGTACGGGTCGGAGACGTCCGTCCTTCTTTTTGACGAAAAAGAAGGGTGAGGCCCAGGGTGACTTTGATGGTCGGATTCTTCCGGTTCTCAGGTTCTCTTCTATGAATTCATCCAGTTCCTTCTGTTCATTGACCGATATTGGATATACTTTGCAGCTGATCGGTTGTGAACCTGGTGTCAGTTCGATAGCGTGATCCCATGGTCGCCGTTGAGGCAGAGAGTCGAAATCTTCTTTGCTAAACACATCCGAGTAGTCGTGATAATGACTCGGGACCGTATTTTCAAAGGTTTTGGCTTCGTGCTTCAGACTTTCTTTTATTGCTAGGTCTGTGGCCGTGGTGCGAATACGTGCCGCTCCCGTAGCGAAATAGGTTTCGTAGTCTAGAGCGAAGATTCTATCCCCCTCTTCTAGGCGAGCCTCCGGATCGCTGGGTTCTTCTTGATCGGCATCAATATCTATTAATCTGGCGGCATATTTGCACGTGATTGGGCAACGATCAAATTGAATGATCTGTTCCTGCCAGTCAATTGACGGGTTGTGGATCTGGAGCCATTCATAACCCAGGAAGATGGGTGTCTTTCCTAGATTAGTGACTGCGAAGGGAAGTCTTTCCACGTGATCATGGATCTCGACCCTTAATTCAACGAAGTCTGTAATCGCTCCTCCGCTGTTATGTGTGCCGTCGGCGTTGTAGACAGGAATCGGAGATGGTAGTTTCTTAGTAGCGATACTGTTGTCGCGTACAAACTGTGCATCAATGGATGATCCTGTGCAGCCGGTGTCGAGTAGTGCTTTTACTGATAAGCGCTGATGTGTATCCAAGGTAGTAATGATTATGGGAACATCCATTTGTGTTCCTTTCCTTCCTCGGACGAAGCGAGGTTTATTCCGTAGTTCGTTCAAGAAGTCGATAGCTTCTTCTTCTTTCATTTGCCTGATTTGTTTCATACAGGCTTCTGAGGCGTCAACTCTCTTCTTTGAGTGCACCCATTCATTCAGCAGTGTAAGCGCTGCTTTGTCTTCGCTGATTATCCATTGGCGGATCCATGCCGCTGTCCATGGGGTGTGGCGCTGCCACTGCGTAGGTTCGGTCTGATTCGAGGTAGGAGATAATTTTTTATTCGGGGGAATTAAGCAAGAGGGTTGAGCCTCTCCGCGCCGCTCTGCGGACGCCCCTTTTTCTGGTATATACATGGCTACTCCAAACCAAGAACACAGATAGTTCGTAAAATTACGCTCGGTCAGTTCGGCTACGCGCCCGGCTGACCGCTTGCAAAACCCTTCATAGCCGCGCGAATTTCTTCGCGAATCGCTAACTTCCAATCGAATGGTTCCGCTGTTGCGGCAGGTGCTTCGGTGAGCGGTGCGAGTGGGGTAAATGTATTGGCAGTGGGAACTGCCGGTGTATCTGCGGCCCTTACTTGTTGGGCTTGTTGCCTGTTAGGGCAATTCCGTGATATGTGGCCCTGTTGGCCACATCGGAAGCAGAGACCTTGGCGTCGTGCCTGGTCTAGTTCCATCGGCTGTCCCCTGCCGCCGAACGTGACACCTGTCCCATCGCGGCGTGTCTGAACCGGGGTGCTGGTAGTTGGCGCTGCCGGAGTATGTTGTACCCGTGGTGCGCCTTGCGCCTGCTGTTGTCGCGGCTGGAACTGTCCCTGCCGCTGGGACTGTGGGTTTCGTCGGCGGTACTGCTGTTGGTTCAGGTCGATGCGAGCGACCCGTTGCTTGTAAAGTGCGTATGTGGTCGGGATTTCTTCCGACGAATTGTAAAGAAGTCGAATGATGTCGGCCCGGAGTGCCTTTTCCAGAAGCGATTTGAGTTCCTGGAAATGGTTCTCGAAATCATGGATGTTCGCCTGAAAGGCGCACAACTCGAATTTTGAGAAGAATTCTTGCGCTGACAGCACGCCCATCTGCATCGCCTGTAGCCTGTCGTAGGCTTCTGAGGCCTCATCGATCAGGAAGTGCCTGTCTAGGTCTTCCCATAGTTCATTCGTGGCCTGGATCACCGTGTCTTCATCGGTGTCGTACTTCTTCATATACGTGGCAACATATTCGCCAGCGTGTCCTCCTTTCATGTAAGACAGGATCATGAGAACCCTGTCAAACTGTTCTGGTAGACGCTTCCTCTGCGTGACTACGTACAACTTCATTTGTGTTTTCCAAGCAAGGTACTTGGATTTCGTGCCATCAAAGGCATCGGGCTTCATCGCGCTTCCATTGATGAAGGCGGCATTGTCTTGGGCTTCGGTCATTGCGCCGGGGTCTGATGGAGAGGACGGTGGAGTGGGAGAACGTCGAGGGAACGGGCTTGGCGGCTCGGAATCTTCCAAAGCTTCTTCCACGGGGTCAGGTGGACCTTCTGGTGGTGCTTCAGATTCTCCGAGGGCGATTGAGCGGAGGTGATCGGTGACTGATTCGAGGGTGTCTCGTCTAACTCTGGGTTCTGAGCTAGATGCTACGGGTTGCGGGACTGCGAGGGATTCTGAGGGTTCTCTGGTGGACACTCTCTGAACAAGTTCTCCACGTAATCCTTCTCTACACTTTGGACAGCGAGTTCTAACGTCCGGGAAATGTGGGCACGGTTGTTGCACACAGTACCGTATGTAATCGCCGTGTATGTAGATGGATCTCTCGTTTGTTACTCGATGCGTATGTCCTCGACAATCACAAGAGAGCGTGGTCATGGGCTAATGGATCCGTGAAGCTGGTTGCAGCCAACCCTGGGACTAATCGTGTTGTAACGACCAGATCAGGGGTAGATTTCGCCAAAGATGGGAATTTCCGAATAAGAACCGAAACGCTATCTTAATACAGTTCTAGGAATAGTAAAGCAGCCCAAAGAGCGATTATGTCTCTTCGGTCCGACGCCCTGACAGGGATCGCCGATCTAACTGCTTTCTCTTTTCCGACGCCCAGCCTCAGCCGGTTGCCACGTCGTACTCAGGGATATCCGCTTGCACTGCGCAAAGCGTTTAACACCACCTATGGTAGGGCAGTGTACGATTCTAATTGGACGGAGCTCTGTCCAGCCGCCTAAGGGCTGGTGATTACAGAGGTGGCTTCGGGGGTATGATGTGGTAAAAACGCGCAAGTGCACGGAGAAGGGTTCCCGAGGTCTTGATGCGGTAGAAGTCGATAGGGTTAGGATTGGGGTGAGATTTCGGTTGGGTAAATGAGATGGATTGTCGTGTGGAGATGGGTGATGGTTGGTGTGGGAGTGACGAGGATCGTCGTAGGGCAGTTGGTGGAGACTCGAGCTAATGTCAGCAACCTACAATCCAACTGGACTGGGCTACGACAAGAGTGAGGAGACAGACGAGAGGAAAGTGGGTGAGTAAAGACCAGCTCGAGTCTGGCTTGTTATTGAGCAGTATGAGCTCCTTATATACATGTCAGACTCAATACCTAGAATATCCTACGAGTATATGGAGGTGTATAGAAAGTAAAAGAATAGTATGGAATCCGGGAGAACCATCTGGAATGCGTAATATTCATGACATGGACGAAGGTCGTTACCTATCCCCTTCCCCACCTCGTTCCCCCGAACCGCCACAGCCACACAGCTCAACGTCATGGATTTGAACAAAAAAATCCATCAGAAGTTAAGTGATGATGGCCTCCCTATACGGCTGAACAGCTGGAACACCATGCCGGCGAATTTATCGACCACATTCCAGACGGTCTTCGAACATGTCGGCTCGCCCTTTCAAGCGGCGGACTACAATTTGCCATGGATATCGCTGGGCTTGACAAAGAACGGGAGCGTGATAGATTGGTTCAAGAACGCC
>NW_006767640.1:414477-428603 GCF_000300595.1 Phanerochaete carnosa HHB-10118-sp | reverse complement strand
TAGTAGACCGAGATTACACCGGAGAAGTACGCGTAGTGATGATCAACTCCACGGATCAACCTTTTCAAATACACGCTGGCGATCGGATCGTACAAGTCATTTTGGAACGCATTGCGTCATGTGATATTGAAGAGGTGTCAAGTTTGACAGAGACTCAACGAGGATCAGGAGGATTTGGATCGACGGGTAAACAATCGTGAGGACACGATTCTAGACGGGGGGTAATGTCATGAATATTACACAATCCGGATGGTTCTCTCGGATTCCATGGTATTCTTTCACTTTCTATACACCTCCGTATATTCGTAGGATATTCTAGGTATTCAGTCTGACATGTATATAAGGAGCCTGTACTGCTCAATAACAAGCCAGACTCGAGCTGGTCTTTCCTCACCTATTTTCCTCTCGTCTGTCTCCTCAGCTTCGTCGTAGCCCAGTCCAGTTGGATTGTAGGTTGCTGACAGCAAGCCGGCCAAGCCAAGCCTGCACAAGCCAGGCCAAGCCAAGCCAAAGGGTGCCGGCTTGAACAGGCTTTTGGCTCGGCTTGCATGTCAAGCCAGCCAAGCCAAGCTGGCAAGCCGCGGCTTTGAACAATAAATTTACTGTATTTAGTACTACTGTTAGAATAATCATAAGAACTTGGTCAGCACCTACTTGTGGCAGGCAGATGGGCATTAATGAGAGCCGTCATTGCTGACGCTCTGATGGACGATGCCGGGATGTCACCAACGATCACTCTCGGATGTGCCAGACAAAGCTAGCCATAGCAAGGAAGCGAATTATCCAAGCTGCCTGGATAAGCCGCTCCCGTGAGTTGTCAAGAGGCTGCCACGGTCTTCGCGCGCTTTCGAGCAGCAAATGACCTCCAGGTAGCACAATGCAGTCCGCAGAGCACCCACGTCGAGGTGCTGGGAAATGTGCGCGCCGGCAGATGAGCCTTCAGATAGATATGAGATGGTCCATCTGAGTGCAGCCATATGAGAGTGTGCACAGATTGTCACATCACACCTTCCAAGGCTCACCGGCACCCCTGGCACCCCCAACCATGAGAGGTGCCCGCTGCGTCATGTTAAACTTCACTGTCTGCTACGCATATACATGCAATATTCTCACATTTTATTTGGTGCATCCTCTCTTTCTCCTGCTTTTCTTGTGGAGGAGGAGGAATTGGCCCAGGATCTTGCTGAGATGACCTTGAATGTGCAGAAGGTTTTCAGTGAGGGCTTTTAGGACTGCAATCATTTAGAAAATAGCAGTATATACTTATGCAGATAGCTTTGACGATGTATAATGTAAAGATGGGCCAATAATGCAAGTGTTGCAATGGTTTTCTTGTTTGTATGAAGTTCGAGTTTCTGAACAACTTTATTGATGTTCCTCATCTATATTATACCTCAGAGTATGTATTCAGATCTATTGCCATGCAATAAAACTATTTACATGTTGTAAATAACTGTGTGTCTACATGTGGCAGCTGTGGAACTGTTGACATGGTTAATCCACAGTACTTGCCTAATCAGGACGCAAGCCATGGCTCAAGCCAAAGCCGAGCCACTGGCTTATGGCTTGTGGCAGCTTGCAGCTTGGCTTGAGTTTTCACAAGCCTAAGCCTGGCGAAGCCAAGCCAAAGCCATTGGCTTCTGGGCCAAGCCGAGCCAGTCAAATCACTAACCTAACATTGGCAACATGTCTGGCCAAATAGTCATGCAACCTGACCTGAATATTGAGTCTGGGCTCCTCAGCATGCCACATTCACATCGAGTTCAAAAGATAATCATTTAGCGTTAATATGTATATAGGCACCAAGCAGACCAGTCAGACATAAGTATATAATTGTTAAGGGCTGCTAAAGTGGAAGATGGCCTTGCTAGTGGCAGTGAAGTGGGCAGTCAACTGTGTGCTTTCCACTTTCGTGATCACAGTCCGTCTAGTTGCACCCTTGTAGTGACCATGCCATCAACGACGATTGCGCAAATCTCATGTGTGAAGCTTGAAGCCCAATGAACCTCTGAGACAGGCATTTCTGATAATGCCGATGGGGCCACGCTAGTTTTCAGCAGAGAACCATCGGCTCAACTTTGCTGACTGTATGAACACCCCAGTTGACCACACTTATAATGCACACTGCGGGTCACGACCAATGCACCTGTAGACTATTTATCCAGCTTTCTGAGTGTTGTCCGTGCTTCGGTGGGGGAATTGGCCAAGGGTCTGAGATGGTCAGCTCGACACGTTGCAATTGCCACGCACCCGCTGATGTAGTTCTGTGACAAGGATCTTCTGCAGATCTGGCTACTACTTCTGCAGCTTCTCTCACTCTTGGTCTGCATAGATCTTGTCACTATAGGACTTGTCCATGTGCAACTTCTCTGAGTATTACAACTGGGGCTGGAGCTTAGCGTTAGGACCATAACTGTGTTGAGGTGATACAGATTGAGATTGATTACCTCAATAGTTGCCACATCAGTGAGCAAAGAGAGAAGAGACAAGCTGGGACTCGTGCTGTAATGAGAAGAGAGACAAGGAGAGTGGTAGTCGTAGCTGGAAGAGCATGAAACTTGAAACTTCTCACCTATCAACAGCTACAGGCAAAATCAGGTGCTAACATCCAATAGGTATTTATCTGCCAGCTGCTGCACTGTCGTTGTTCACAGCTGCTATATAACATTCAAATGAAGATGAGATTGCACTCAGTATAGGTTTTACACACCTGGCAGTGTCCATACATATCGGCCAACTTGCTGGTAGTCACCAGCTGTTCATCAACATCAATATGTGTCTAACATTCTCATGTAACTACAACATTGTTCCGTAACATGTAACACTTCCCAACATGGGGTGTGGTTTTGCTGATGGGTGAACTTGAAGAACTTCAGCTACGGGAATTATGGGGCATGTTAAGAGATGGGTATCAAGTCAGATGTTTCAGTAAATTTCACAATCTACATAAGTCCAGTTTCCTCTGTAGTGTCTGATATTCTAAGTGGCACGTAGGAATGCGCTTGATGTTATTTATATTGTACCCACAATATGGAAAGAGTCACTGTGGCCCAGAGCACTCAGATGTGATGGTTTCAAAAAGAGACTCACAAGCAGGTAGGCTATTTCTATAATTGTTGTAGAATGTACAGTCAAATAATTCACCTTCCTCTGTTTTAAGTGACTGCCCAGGCATGGACTGCAGACTACCAAGGAACGGCACCAAAAGCTTTCCTGGAGTATATCAACACATTCATTGATGACTGGGATCAATATGCACACTATCTTTTGGTGATCAACTCCTCCAGCACAGGCAAAAGCAGGATGCTACATGAGGTCAGCAAGCTTGTTGCTTATGTATCATTTATTGTTTGAGAGAAGGAATCCACAGGTTGGTAATTGTCATTATATCTTTCTCTGGTACATATTAATTAGTTGCACTTCAGGCTATCTGTTATGACAGCGGTTTCTTAGCAAGCCTGAAGCTTGTCTGATCGCCTTATCTGCAGATGAGGTTAGAGCAGAATAAAGAAACATGAGTATACAAAAGAGCTGAAAGCTGGAGAACTACTGTACATGCACGGGGTATATATACTACTGCTCAGCTTAACCTAGGAACTAGTCTACTAGTCAAAGGGACTGCGGGTGAGTCAGTAAGCTGTGCTCTATGAGTTGATAGATACCAGTACTTCTAGAATTGAGTCAGAGACGAAATAGGAAATGATATCCCACGCCACCATGCCCATCATAACATTACCCCCCAATCTACCTTCGAGCACCTGTCAAAATTAGCTCAGAGCCCAGATCTCTTCCTGAACTCATGGGGCTACTTGTTCAAGGGCATTCTTGATGACTATGAACAGCTTTGATTGTCTGTTGCACTGATAGTGTTCGTGTTTCTGCTGCCTACGCATGGTCTTCTCAGGAGTCATCCAATCTGAGAGAGCGCTGGAGGACGTTCAACTGAGGTCGGCGAGATAGAAGAATTTCTTGTGGGGGGTGAACCAGACTGACTTCTTGGTGGTGATGTGGCCATTGGGCTCATCCGATAAAGGTAAATGCAAGTTTTTCTGCAGAGGCGAGGAGGTTCGAAAGGACTGGCTCAATGAGGGGAATGAGATGCAAGCTTTGAGTGATCGAGGGTCAGTGACTCAGAGAGGGTTCTGCAATGGAAGGGGTTTGAAGTCATTAAATAAATAGGCAAAATGAATCGAGAGACCAAATTGATAGTGATGGGCAATGTTGACAATATGCACTGCAGACGGATGTGTCTCTGAGTAGTTGGCAAAATCTCTCCATGCTTCTACATGTTCTGTGTCCGTCCTTCCGATCTGAGTCCTGAGCATCACAAGTTCATCATCATCAATATGAACCAGGTCTGCAGCGTCGCGATGAGTGTCGATGAAGTTTTCATTGAGGGTGTGGAAGTCTGTGAGAGTCCTTGTAAATATCTTCATGGCATTGTCCTCTTCCTCCACAAGTTATAGGAGGAGCTTGACGGTGCTGTAGTCGTTGCAAATCTTGGTAATTCACTGGATGTCGTGGGTGTAGCCCCAGCCTCCTATTATTTTTCCATTTTCCTCAATTTTCTACGATTTATTCCACGTTTGTACGACCCTCCAAACGTCGTCAGTGCATTGGCGCCAGTTTACAAGCCCTAGCTGCGTGCTAACACCTTGAGAACGCATCACCAACGGACGTGCATCAGCGCATCAAAATGCGCCTGCTTCGCCGCCTCGTCACTGCATCACACTTCCTCGGCAACAGCCACACTCCGATCTCCACCAGACATCTGATCTCTGTCGGCCCGACAATGTCATACGACATGACACACCAGCCCCCGTCTATTCCCGAGTCCAATCGGCAATGGACTTCTGATCTCCGTCGGCCTGGCAACGTCATATGCCATGATACACCGGCCCTCGTTTCCCCGCCAAAGTCCCCTAGACACTAGCAGCCGCTGTAGCACAGTCGCTTATGTAACGCCTGGTCCGTGCGCAGCCTGACTAGTATATAAGGAGCTCCTTTGTCACTACCTAGCCTCCATCTCAACCTCTTGGTTATTGGGCTAGGTAAGCCTTTGTTTGTACTTTAGAATAGTCACTAATAAACTTGGTTATCGAGCTAGCTGCATAAGCTAACACAACCGTCACCAGACCACCGTCAGCGCCGCCTCTTTGTTAGATCCACTTAGTATCCCGAGTGGTGTGTCGACGCAAGTCCACATCACTGGAGGTAAGTGGTCTTGCAGTATTTCTGTTCAGCTTCCTCTGCGCTTGCATTGCTCCAGTTCCAGGGAGTTAGATAAGACTCAGGTTCTCATGAGTTCTCTGCTTGTGGCTGTTCTTTCCACTTGACAAGGTATTGGATGTAGCCATATGAGGTCTTGTGGTTGAATATTGCTTCAACTTCGTGCTCTTCATGGCCACCGATGATCTCTGGAGGCTGTTCTATGAAATTGGGGCCATGTTGCTCAGTTTCATGATATGGGGTGAGAAGCGAGGTGTGGAAGACATCATGAAGTTTTCGCTGCCCTCAAAGATCAAGTCTGTATACCAAAGGTCTTAAAACCTCTTTGATTCTGAATGGTCCCTGACACTTGGATGCAAGTTTCTTGAAGGGATAACCATCCTGGAAGTTTGTCATTTCAAGCCAGACCTTCTAACCTTTCTGAAATGGTGAAAACTTCCTGTAAGCTCTTGAGGCCATGCAATGCTGTGCTTGGTCTAAGGCAGCGTGAGCCTCTTCATGTGCGCGAGTCCGCTCTAGAAGCCATTGCTGTACTGACGGAACTCTGGTCTTGGAAAAGGCTGTGGGAATGATCCTTGGGTGTGAGCCATACATGAGGTAGAATGGCAAATGTTTTTTGGTGCTGTGTTCATAGTTATTGAATGCCACTTCCATATTGAGAAGAAGCTGTGTCTAGCTGTGCAGATTGGTCTGGCAGAATATTCTGATGTAAGCTTCTATCTCTTGATTGACTTGTTCTGTTTGACTGCCAGTCTGAGGATGGTATGCAGTGCTCATTCATTCTTGTACTCCGGTCAGCTTCCACAATTCTCTCATGACTTGAGAGTCGAATTGCAGACTCCAGTCCGTGAGAAAGACATCAGGTAGTCCAAATCTTCGGTAGACATACTAGGATGATGTGGGCCGGAGCACAGGTGCTCGGCAGGTACAATTTCTTCATTTTTTGCCATATCATAGAGCTCCTCTTTGCCACTTACATCATCTTAGTATAAATATTCTGCTTATAATAACACTATTTTTGTTAATGCAACATTGATATGTGATAGAAATAGAACATATCTTTATCTTTAGTATAGTAGTATGTATGTTGAAGCTCAAAGTGCACATTGAAGTCTGCAAGCTATAAAAACCAGGCTTTAATAATTTAGCCCAAGCCAAGTCTAAACTTGGCTTATAAGCTGAGGTTTGCATGCACCAGCTCTGTTGCTGTTCTTTGGGATTTGAGCTAAGAGGAACTCATTGTCACATATATCTTATAAGTACTAAACAGCTTAGAAGGCTTTCAAAAACTAGATTAAGAAGAACTTACCATGATATAAATTACACAGACATTAAATAGACTAAACATCTTTAAAAAGACTGACTCTGTATAAGACAGAGAAGTTAAGCTGAAGCTAGAACTAAACAGTAGAATGCACATGCACACAAATTGACAGTAAGCTTGGTGTAGTACCAATAAAAAAACTAATAAAGTAGAGCTGATATTATCATGGGTGAAGAGGGTAAGACTTAGAGAGAGAAAGAGAGACTAAGCTTGCTTTCTAACTAAGTTAGGTGGACCAGATATTAGGTCAACTTCTGCCTCAGGCATTCAAGAGAGAAGGGACTAGTTAAAGTAAGAATAAGATAGACCCAGTTCAATTCCGACTACATCATGTGAGCAAGGGCTGTCACGCTGCGTCTCTTTTTGCAGGAGCAAAACTCGAGTTAATCCATAACTTCATATGCACACAACAGCTCAAAAATTTACAACTGTCATCTTGTAGAGAATACATTGAACGACTACTTGACTGTTGTCAATTGTTTTTAATCGAGCAGAATACAGTTTTATGGGGTGTACAAGAACCAAAGTCAGCATTAAATAAGTGTTGATTAAGGTAATACGCAGCTCAAATTTTGGCGATAGGTCATCAAGCGCCTCCACAGATCTGTGTGCTGCTCTTGTACTCATGCTATACGGCCATATTTCACACTTGGAGAGATCACTTTATGCATGCTTACAGGGAGTTTACAGGAGAAGCAGTTGCATTTGTGAGGAAGTCAGCAGGTGCACACAGGGACCCAGAGGAGGGAGATGGCGGAACTCGCCTCATAGCACGGAGTTTGTTTGTATGAAAGTTTGGACATGTCTATAGTTTGTTTATTTACATCTGCTCTCTCTCTGTTGAGCAGGAAGGATCCCAATTGTTGAGCTGATCATTGCAGCCACATGTTTCTGTGACATGCATGTGACTGTCACACTGTGATGATACTCGTCAAAATTGAACTGGGTCTATCTTATGCTTATAGATAGAAACTGGGAGGGCTTCACAATATATCTATTTGAAGATAAACTCCAAGTAGAGATGTAATGCCAACAGAGACCACTAGAAGACAACCATATGCTATCAATTAATGAGAGACAAATATAGATGTAAATATAAGACAAAGTTTGTATACTATGCTTCAGCACCAGGTTGCTAAGTGAACTCAGAGCATTTGTATACCACAATTCAGCACTGAGTTGCTGAGTGAACTCAAATCTTTACTGATATAAGAAGGCACTTGTATATCATGTTTTAGCACTGGGTTTCTGGGTGAACTTAAAGTCTAGCCTTACTGAATTGAACTGGCTAAGCAGACTTAGTATCATGCAAGTGACACAAGAACCAAAGAGGCTAAGAGACACTCAGGAGCTGACTTTGCTAAAGGCAGAAGAATTGGGCTAGAGCTAAGGCTCAACAATTGATACTTATAATTAACACAAAGACATCTGAACCAGGCTTCACCTATGCAGGCAGTTGAAATTTAGAAGGAGCTGATCACAGTGCAAAGAAACCACTGCTTAATATAGGGCTAAGATATTAAGTACATGAGTAGAAGTTTATATACACCTGAAAACCCCTCATAGGGGCTTGTATTTCTAAGCTGCTTTCTGTTCAAGTTCCTCTCCAGCTTGTCCTGTCTAATTCCTGACTGAATCCTGACTAATACTAAGCCTTTCTGGCTAGCTCCTATTTTCTTCAGCTTAGAGTCCAGTCCATCTCCAAAGGTTCTAGCCTGCAATTTTCTAACTCTAGGCTTTCCATGACCTGCTTACTGAGCTTTTTGCTCATGCAGACTAGCTCTTATTTTTACAAATCCAGAATAGACCTAGATCCTTATTTTATGATAGGCCTAGATCTTTTTCAGGTCTTAAGAGACTTTTTGCTTTAGCTGTCCTTCCGAGCCGCCTGATGCCTGGCCTGCTCAGCCAATATTGACCTCTGTTTACCCATATTATGTGTTAACTTGATTTGACACATGATAATATGCTAAGTATACAAGTAAAGGTTTGTGTATTTCTAGAAGACCTGTTAAGAACCTGTTATACTAAGCTAATCTATTAGTTTCAATCCAGTTCCAAACTTGTCTTGAGAGTCTTCTTCTTGCCTGTATTAAATTACAGCTTATTCTGCAGAACTCTAAGCTACTCTTTTTGAGAACGAGCTCTTGTAAGATTCTAATACCAAATTCTTTTACTGTCCAGATCTATTTCTAATTTGCTCAAAGTTTCAAGTCCAGATTAGCTTTGGACATACTAACCTTGCTCAAATAGTGCTCAATTCTTCTGCTAACCACTTCAGCTCATTTCACCTCTATCAAAAGATTAACAAGACTTTGCTCAAAATCTGCCTGCTACTCAGACTTTTAATCTATGGACTAATTCATCTACTATACAATGATAGCTACAAATGTGATACATAATCTTAAATGAACAAAAGGCCATAGGTTATGATATATCACTTCCATTTACTGTATCAGACTGTGCACAGATACAATGGAATATTTGGAAAGCATAAGGTCAAATAAAGCTGAAGACTGAGATAAAAGCTTGTTTTGATGTAGTAAAATTCTCACATATTATAAACTCTTAAGCCCTTGCATATGCTTCTAATACTGTGGAGCATATGTATGTGATGCCTTGGAAGCAATAGTAGCTCATGAAAGACTCTTTACTACTTTTAAAGTGTAAGAAGCCAGAACACAGCAGAAATAACATAGGATTACAGTTTATAGCAGTCCAATCTGCCATAGGACATACATGAATGCTATATATAGGTGTATGTGGGCACAGGCTCACAGCAGGACCTCAGACCCGAGTCAGCCCATAGCCCACCTCTCCTGTGTGTAACAAGCTTTCCATGCAGCTTGCTCATATAGTTATAATTTCTGAATGTAATGAAGAATCATTCTGTATGGACTGGCACTTTGAGAGCTTTTCAGCACTGTCACAAAACTTGGTCCAATGCGTGGGAGTCATATTTGTATTCACACTACACTAGTCCATCAAACTTGGGTTAGGGTTCATTTCAAACTTTGAAGTGAAACTTGCTCAATTTTTACAGCCTTTCACACTTCAAGTATCAACTTAAAATTCAGTACCTAGATACTTCTAGCATACATCTAGCTACATGTAACCACTAGAAGGTGAAAAACCTGGATGTGCCTGTGTAGCAACACTGTCTTTCATGTGTGCTGGCCAGGCCTGAGTGCAAAAGTGCCATCTTAGATGTGGGCACATTTTGGTGGTTTCTATATGAGCAAATAGAGCTGAAAGAGAGGATTCAGAATATGTATGTATGTATGGAATATTAAATGTTTGAAGAAGAGAACTGAGGAGAAAAAAGTAGGCAAACATGTGCACCTAAGTGCTCAATAAGTGCTCAAGTGCCGTCTGCCTTTCTCTCTGCTCCTACCCTTCCTAAGCTGATAAATGTGGTCCTCATGTATCCTCACATGGTTTCCAACATGTTAAGGAGTCTTTGTAAATATTTTGGTCAATTTACAGTAGATGTGTAGTGTACAGTGGTGGGAATAACCTTGTACAGGGCAGCAGACATGCTTGCACCCATTTTGGCACAATGAACACCGGCAATTGAAACTCACGTATGTTTTCGCATGCTGCGGATTATATCCGCATTTTAGCGGAAATATGGGAAATTTATTGGAGGAGAGGTGGGCCTATGAATCTGGCAGGCCTCAGAAGCCTCTCTAGATGCTTAGTCATAGCAGTTCACGTAGTCCCAGCTGCAGATCTGCCAGATCTGCAGCCGGGACTACGTGAACCACCATTAGTAACGGGCGCTTAAGCGCCGAAAGGGCGCGGTCTTTGTTTGAGCTTGTTTTGAGGCTTCTGAAGGCTGTTTTGACTGTTTCTGGCCAGTTTCAGAGAGAGTTAAGGTTCAATACACCGACTGCACACCTGTTCATGCTGCGTATGGTAAATATACACAAAGATATGACTGGATGAGGGCCTCCTTTGGGTGGATGGCATGGTACAGGCTTGGATGTACTTCTCAACAGCGAAAATGGTGTCAGAATCACAGAGCTGTCACCCCTCCAATAGATTTTGGATAAATCCGCTAAAATGCGGATATAATCCGCGGCATGCGAAAACACCATTTAATGTGCCCGGATATTCCCAGAATCGGCGCTTATGGCGCTCAAATGAGCGCAAACATATTTGCTGATGTTTGCAAGATTAGCCCAGCCACTGTACACTGTATACACATTATAAATTCATCAAAATATTCATAGACACTACTCATCATATTGGTAACTATGTAGAGATATAATTAATACCTTATTAACTACCTCTAATAGTACAATCCACACTTTTTGGTTGATATTACAGAGTCAAGTATTCCTAACTCAATCTCTTCTGTCTTCTGCATTCTATGATTCTCACACATTCTAGTCTGCATATTTCATGCCATCTGTGGTGGAGGAATATAAGTCTTGAGAGAGCTGTAAATAATACCAAAATCACAAATAAGCTCTCTCCTCACCTGTCATGGATCCCGAGTGAACTTCAGCACAAGTCGGAAAGCCTGGCAAGCCTGAAGACTGGGCCTGGCAGTTCTTCTATAAACACTCCAACTACAGCTTAAAATGCTCCCTACTGCCCGAATCCATATACGGCACAAAGCCCAAGGTATTCTGCAAACGTTGCTTGGACAACTTAGTTGAAAACGAGGAAAAGCTAGATGAGAGATGGCTCATGGCCAGAACTCTAGTGCAGCCAAGACTCCATGAGCTTATTGCACATACATGTGAGTTAAAAGGCCGCATTCTGGAGTTATGCTAATTCTTATGCAATGTTATTTGTCACAGACTGGGATATTTCGAATAGTGAAGATCACAGCTAGATAGCCAAACGTGCCAAAACAATGGAGAACTACCTGCACTTCTGCAAAGCGCAGCTGCCCCATGTGCAAGATCATGCGGAGAGAGCACACAATGAGAAACAGTGGCGGAAGCTAGAAAAGCTAATGCAGTCGGGAGCCTCCGGTGCACAGCAGCTCCTCAGGCCGCTGCAGGTAGCTGCACAATGGCCAGGGTACAACCTTCAGCATACCACATCTAATGCATTGGCTACAGCTCCATTTGCTGGTCCATTCCACCTTCTCCAGTTTGCTGTGCCGTCACTTCCAGTATTAGGATCTCACCTCTTTCATTATCCAGATCTTTGCACCGTCAGCCCCTTCTTGTCGGCACCTCCATCAACGCTTTCCAGCCCAGGTTCAGCATTGTTATCGTGTTCCCCATCCACTGCTTCATTTGCCACTCACATACCTTTGCCACTATCCCACTCAGTATCTCTCTTGGTATCAAACTATTCCTACTTTACATCAAGCATCACTCCTTCACTTTCTTGCCAACCATCAACTTCATACATAGATCTCTTGGACACCACTGCTCGACATCCACTTACACTACAGCAGTGGATAGCTTCGCAGTAAGAGCATTTCAAGCAACGGCTCATGTGCATCACAGCATCCTGTGGCTTTCCTCTTACTTGGCTAACTAATTCAGAGGTCCTGTTATTTATGCAGGAGTTTGTTCATGTCACTGCTGTTGTACCTACACGCTATACTCTCACATGCCAGATCCTTCCCCAAACTCTTGCAGATCTTCGTGCTGAAAGAGACAGAGCGATTGCCAGCCTCAATCATCAAAATGGTACCTTACAGTTTGACGGCTGGACAGCCATGAATCAACATCACTATGATACATTCATGCTAAGCTTGACTAGCCAGGTGCATCATCTTGTTCTCTGATTGCGGGTGTTGTTTCATATTTTAATATCTCTGATATGATCTGCAGGTGTACTCGGTCAAGGTGTATGATGTTTCAGCTGACCAGAAGTCTAGCAACAGGCTTTTCCAGCTTGTTGAGAAGGTTTTGTGTATAGTGGAGACTGACTGGAAGATTGAGGTCGTCAGTGCATGTTCAGATGCTGGGCCCGATAGTGCCAAGGCATGGTGCAAACTGCTTTGCACACACAAGAATGTAATTTCTCTAGACTGCTACTTATATCAGTAAATTTTAACCTTTGATGTGATACAGTTCACTGACTGTTTCCATAGATTAATCTCATTGTTGGTACCTACTTCAAGACTACAGGCACCTGGTATACTCAATACTCCAAGCTTGCCAATGAGATCATCACCTGGATCCAAAGCAAGACTCTCATGCACTGCCACCTCAAACTGAAGCATGTGGTGCTAAATGGCAGTGAGGGTCTTATTGTTTTGTGTGCCATAATCACATGCTGGATGGCACACTATCCAGCTTATGCCTGGCTTTATGATCTCCGCCTTCCATTGGAAGCCCTTATCACACTGAATACTGTACTCCCTGAAAAGGATCGGTGCATTATCTTTGGAGACAAAAAGGCCCAAGAGAAATTGGAGCAGATGGTGATTGTGGTGCAAGATCCACTCTTCTGGCCTGCAATTGATCAGTAAGCTCTTGTGCCATAAAGTTGCTGCACTCACACCGTCATACTAAAACCATAACTGTGCAGAATGCGACGTCACCTGAAGCTGCTTGCTATTGCGGCAAATATTTCTCAAGTCAAGAAGATTTGCATGAACCAAATTTTACTTATATTTGGCCTTTTGCACCTACAATATTCACAATACACCTCATTACAATTTCTGAATGTAATGAAGAATCATCCTGTACAGACTGGCACCTTGGGAGCTTTTCAGCACCGTCGCAAAACTTCACCTTAAGGTGTGGGAATGTAAAGTGTATTAACATTACACTAGTCCATCAAACTGGGGTTAGGGTTTATTTCAAACTTTGAAGTAAAACTTGCTTGATTTTTGTAGCCTTCCACACTTTATGTATTGAGCTGAAACTTGAGATCTAGGTACTTCTAGTATACACTACCTGTATGTAACCATTAGAAGATGTAAAACTCAGATGTGCCTGTGTAGCAGCACTGTCTTTTGTGTGTGCTGGCCAGACTAGAGTGCACAAGGGTCATCTCAGATGTGGGCACATCTTGCTAATTGATATATGAGTTAATAGAGATGAATGAGGGGATCAAGAATATATATACATGTATAATACTTTAAATGTTTGAATGGTAGCTTTGAAGAGAGGAAAGTGGGTAGACATACACAAATAAGCACTCAATAAGCGCTAAAGTGCTATCTGCCTTTCTCACCACTTCCACTCTGTTGAGAGCAGTAAACCAGGCTTCCATGTATCTCTACATGATTCCCAATGTGGTCATGAGTCTCTGTAAATATTTTGGTAAATTTACAGCACGTATGCAGCTTATAATGGTGGTAGAATGACAAGGCTGTCTTCCTTCTGATAAATTTCGGATAAATCTGCTAAAATGCGAATATAATTCGTGACATGCGAGGGCACCATTTGATGTGTTCAGATGTCCCCGACACCGGCGCTTATGGTGCCTAAATGGGCGCAAACATCCTTGCTGGTGTTTTCAAGGTTAGCCAAGCTACTGCACACTGTATACATATTGTAAATTCATCGAAATATTCATAGACACTCCCCATCATATTGGTAACTGTGTAGAGGTATCATTAATATCTGCTTAGCCACCTTTAATAGTA
>NW_006767640.1:389665-411239 GCF_000300595.1 Phanerochaete carnosa HHB-10118-sp | reverse complement strand
CTCTCAACAGAGTGGAAGTGGTGAGAAAGGCAGATAGCACTTTAGCGCTTATTGAGTGCTTATTTGTGTATGTCTACCCACTTTCCTCTCTTCAAAGCTACCATTCAAACATTTAAAGTATTATACATGTATATATATTCTTGATCCCCTCATTCATCTCTATTAACTCATATATCAATTAGCAAGATGTGCCCACATCTGAGATGACCCTTGTGCACTCTAGTCTGGCCAGCACACACAAAAGACAGTGCTGCTACACAGGCACATCTGAGTTTTACATCTTCTAATGGTTACATACAGGTAGTGTATACTAGAAGTACCTAGATCTCAAGTTTCAGCTCAATACATAAAGTGTGGAAGGCTACAAAAATCAAGCAAGTTTTACTTCAAAGTTTGAAATAAACCCTAACCCCAGTTTGATGGACTAGTGTAATGTTAATACACTTTACATTCCCACACCTTAAGGTGAAGTTTTGCGACGGTGCTGAAAAGCTCCCAAGGTGCCAGTTCGTACAGGATGATTCTTCATTACATTTAGAAATTGTAACAGTCGCAATTGTGTCTGGGGTTGCATCTGATATCTTGCGTTTACGAGAGCCGGTGGATGTTAAGACACTACCAGCCTGAGAGTGGGTAATCACAGATGTCTTAGCATCATAGAAAGGTTCAACAAGGAAAGAAGGCTGCTTTGCAGCTAGAGAGAACACAATTCTGATCATGGACATTGTGACATCCTGGTCAAAAATTCCCAGTTCTTGAGAGTCCATGGCATTGAAAAGTGATATTTAAATTAGACCCATAGCTCTTGTCAAGTTTCACCTGTATCAGAATTGCACTGGTTGCAGCAGGGGAGGCAGTATCTCTTCATAGAAGAAAGGAGATTATGAAGTTAACACTGGAGAAGCTGTTGGTGCATTTGATTTCAGCACCTCGTGCCATGCAGGCAAACAGATGCCACTGCAATACTACCTTTTGGCTCTTGACAAACATCCAGTGAGTGAAATGCATTAAGCTTTGAGCAAATGTGGTACAAAGATTGATAGCATTGGCAGCTGAGAACAACAATGTGTTTGATGGCAGTGCCATTGGCGATCTTCTGTATTGACAAGGTAGCATGTCTCGAGTTGCTGAGGGTAACAGTGCCTCGAGAAAGTCTGTGACATGGACTACACCAGCAGCAGGTGCAGGCAAGGCCCTAGCTTTGTTCATTGCCATCAGAAGGAGTAACAGGCTATAGCTTTGCCTCTCTCCTCTCAATTCACGGCAAAGTGATTGAGCTGTTCGAAAAGAGCAAGCAGAGAGCAGAAGGCAGGGTCATGCATGACTAGCTGTGCGCCCAAAGCCAGAATCAGCTTGGATGGTGTTTCAGTTACAATACCTACATGGTTGTTATGGGTGCGCAAGAGTATTCGCAAATGTTTTTCAACTTGTTTGACTTCTTCAGAATGGAGGCTGGTGGGCATTGGTGTGAAGTTTAGGGGAAGCCGTGCGGAGAAGCAAGCAAATTTTTGCTGCTTGCTGAGGTTCTTAACATCAGCAGGCTACAATCCATTTAAAAGCTTCTCTGCTGCAAACTCCACAATGCCCCTCTTGACCTCATCGTTACCAGCAAGGTATTGTGTGGCAAAACTTCAGCAATGAGGAATATTAGCAAGCCATGATTCTCTATTAGAATTGTGTCTCACAGAGGACGCCTCAAGTGGACAGCATAGCCTATACCTGTTAATTCGGTTATCTCCATGCCGTTAGTAGCAATTTTCATGAACTGATCAAACTCCATGTGAATGAATGATGAGATGGTATAAAGCTGTCTGAGTTGTAAGCATCTTGATGGATTATCTTCTTGCCTAACCAGAGAAAATTGGAATATTTCGCCAGTTGTGAAGGCAAAGACAGTGAAGATTGAATACAGGTGTATTGTGTGTAATGCTCTCCTCAATTCTCTGAAGTAGGAGTACAAATTTTCATTTTGCATACTCTGCATAGTGGTAAGTCGATGGGCTTCATCGAATGAGAGCATTAGGAGTACTTTGTGCTACTGTGGCAACGGACCACTGCGATCTGGGTTGCTGCAGTTTTAAAATGCACCTTGGACTGGCATTGGGGAAATATCACAGCCAAGACTCAGCAAAAGTCTTCTAGACTTTTTTGCTGCGCTGTGAAGGTCACGGAGTGACCCAGCTTATCATGATATTCATATTTTAGTAAGTGGATTTTTGGCTTTATGTCCATATATAAAATGATACTTGCCAGGAAGGCGCCTATGGCTGGGTGGTGAAATATCACACTCCGTGTTATTTTCTTGGTCAACAGCAGGAGGATGGTTGTCTTCCACAAATGTCAATAGCAAGGTAGAACAGTGAGTATCCAGCTAAAGACAAACATGAGTACTAATATCACCATTATCTTATTGATACTTACATTCTCAGCATCTGCAACCACCTTGTAGTAGAAGGACTGACGTCTGCTCCTATGCTGGAGTTCATTCACTGTGCTGATTTCATACAGAGCAGTAATAACTCCATTGTAATCTGTCATGGTGGAGGCTTCATGCAGTTGAGTGTGCAGATTGCAGAAAAGTGAAGTCAAAAATGTCACACAGTGGCTGTACACTGCTTGCTGAGAGGTGGGAATGTCAAAATAATTCCGGACATCAGTATCTGCTGGTGGATAGTGTTATGATGGGCATGGTGGCATGAGATATCATTTCCTATTTTGTCTCTGACTCAATTCTAGTAGTACTAGTATCTATTCACTCATAGAGCACAGCTTACTGACTCACCCGCAGTTCCTTTGACTAGTAGACTAGTTTCTAGGTTAGGCTTAGCAGTAGTATATATACCCTGTGCATGTACAGTAGTTCCCCAGCTTTCAGCTCTTTTGTATATTCACGTTTCTTTATTCTGCTCTAACCTCATCTGTGGATAAGACAATCAGACAAGCTTCAGGCTTGCTAAGAAACTGCTGTCATAACATTAGCTGAAAGCTTCTCAACAAGGCGAACCTAAGACAGGTTCATGCCATGAAGAATAGTCAAGACAACTACCCCACAAGCAATCAATGCAAATGACTGCGCCGCAGCAGCACACAGGCATAATCTCCAGCCTGACGATAGGCTCGACTACCACCAATACAACACAGAACATTGGAGAAGGTGTTTTGAACAACTTTGCTCTCACCGATACAATGCAGACCTAGCACCTACCTGAGTGCCACAAGGACTCGTACTTTGTGATCTGGCACATGTAACCTTTCTTCAAGAAAGAGACAGGCTTAGAGAAGAACAAGTCTGAGAAGCAGCCCAGCAACCACTACCCACTAGCGTGTCACCATTCAGAACACATATGCCACACTCATACGACCAATCTCACAGACACAGCTGAGCACCCAGCAGGACAGAAACTTCTACCTCTATCAAAGTAGATGACAAAACACCTGAAGTACACCAGCAAGAATCACTCCAAGTACCAGAAATCAGACATGAACCATTTGACATTTCTTTGCCAAATCTCGACGTACCAATCCCACCTGAATGACAGAAAGAAATATCAGCCTTTGCTGTAGGAATAATGTATAACTGCATGAGTTTGGCCACAAACTGTAATGCAATAAAAGCCCAGATTTGCCATAGGCTTGTAATGCATACTTTGGCCTATTCTGTGGCTATGGATCACCTTATACTGTAGGACTAATGCATTAATTGCCATTAATAAGAGAGTTAGCTTTAATATGACATATATAAAGGGTGTTGGCATCATCTGAGTTTGAAGGTAGGTATGTGAGAGCTTTTTAAGCAAACAAGCCTTGACTGAGTTTAAATAATGATATAGTAAGCCGCTCAATAGAATGCAACATAGAACAGCTTAAAAAACATATGCTATATTTGGGCGCTTATTTTCGTTTTTGGTCAAAACATGCAGAACATATGTCAAAACATAATATTAGGCCTGCTATTTGCAAAATACTCGCTAGGAGCTAACTCTTTTTTTGGATATATATGGTAGTGCTCCTGGATTTCATATAAGCGCCCACCATGGGAATCTAGCTTTTGCAGGGCATTCCACATGCTATCTTGGCTTTCTCTTTGAGAGAACCTTCAGAGCAAGTAGTAGTATAGATATTCATGTACCATAGGAGTATATACATGGATTTGTAGGATCTTTGATGGCCTCCACACCATACTGTGCCCCAAATAGTGTTCAAACTTGAAAAAGGCCACCAGAAACAGGTCTTCTTATGCCTTCTATAGAAATTAGAAAATATGCGGATTGTCCTTAACACATGTATATATGATATAAAAGTGTGGGGAGGAAATCAGAAAGGCTTAGAAGCATGAGAAAATGTACACAGAGGCTCAAAACCCTTAAAATGCGAAGGAATACAAGCTTGTTCACTCTCCTGTGCTCTCCATACATGTTCAAAACTTGTACCAATATTATATACACTGCACTTACATTGGGTAAAGATGTATAAAATTTTTTGGAAGCTTTCAATATAGAGAGAGTGCCAATATACACCTTTTAATGTCAAAAACATCGAAATCAGGCCTCAATACACTGCAATGTAAGCCTACCAGGGCTTGCATCTTAAAGGACATCTATTCCAGCTAGGAGTATGCTATTCAAACATGTTGTAACCCTCCCAGGTGGTGACCCATCCCATACCTATGTTGTGGAAACCAGGTACACACTTGTGCCAGTTTAATGCTTGCAGAGTGCTCAGAATCTCATCAGCATGTCATTCCTAGGTTAACCAGTACACTACATCCCCAATACATGTCCTATAGATCTGAATATTTGTACCTTACTGTTTTCCTATGCTAGGAATTGATTAGAAGTGGTCCGCTTATCTGAATCTAAGCCATTGAGCCTGTATGAGGCAAATTGTAGTCAAAACAGCGAAAAAGCGCCCATTTCCCATGGTCAAATCTGCTAGATCGGACAGGTTCCAAGGCATGGGATCAAAAACTAAATATGTGCGTTTGATAATAGGCTTTGAGCAAGCCTTCACAGCATAAGAAAACCTGTGATCTGCCTGTTGTGGGCGTAGCCCCAGCCGCCTATTATTTTTCCATTTTCCCTGATTTTCCCTGATTTTATCCATGTTTGTACGACCCTCTAAATGTTGTCAGCGCTTTGGCACTAATTTACAAGTCCTAGCCGCGCGCTAACACCTCAGGATTGCATTACCCACGGGCACACATCAGCGCATCAAAGACGCCTGCATCGCAACCACTTCATTGCCGCATCTATCACAACTCCTATACTCATCTTACTGGTAGACTTGAAGGGTAGGACTTGAAGTCGAGAGGTGTAAGTAGAGAGAGATGCAGATACTAAGAATCAACGAAGTTGTTGAGTCTAAGGTCTTAAGCCTCAGACGACGCTCCTTATATACAAGTAATCTAAGATCCCTGACACTACGTAGGACCTATGGTACTCTACATTACAAAGTGCTCATGTGACTACTCGTGACTCGTTACTAATACACTACCAATATGTTTAGTAATACGGGGGATAATGACCGTTGGAGTATCTCCATTAGGCTAAGCTATCTACCAGGTGACATCATTCATGATGTCATGACATGTGACTGGTCTAGAACGAGTTCTGGACTTGTAGTTATCTTATCTACTGATCCCATCATATCTATATGATGATCTATGTCCCGTGATATGCATGTGACCGTGTAGGTCACGTGATCGTGTTTAGCGCGATGATGAGCGCTAAGAATATAATAGGCGCTTGTGTAGGGCGAATTTGTGACAGTACCCCCGCCTTAAGACTCGAGCTCCGTGGAGAGGAGTTATTTGCCTGTTGAACCAAATCCTTTGTTTCCTCTAGTGGTTTCATCAATAAAACCCACTACTTCAATATCGACCTGGGCTATCCGTTCGACTATTAACTGTGCAATACGGTCATTTGACTTTACTTCAAAAGCGATTTCGCTGTTGTTTACGAGTAAAACTCGTATCTCGCCAGTGTAGTCTCTGTCAATAACGCCCGCTGCTATGTCTAGTCCTTTAACTGAAAGGCCACTTCGTGGTGCGATACATCCATATGTGCCAACTGGTAGTTGTAATTGCACTCCAGTTGGTATGAGTTGACGTTGACGTGGTTGTATTGTGGCATTGTTCAGAGCGTATAGATCTAAGCCCGCAGCTTCTTCTGAACCTCAAGTTGGCAATTTTGCCCCTGGTTGTAGTTTGACAAGCAGAGTGGAGTCTCTTTCATAGACTGCCATTTCCTGAATAGACATCATGTCCATTGTTCGCGCTTCATACGGGTCATTCCAATAGGAATTGACTATTCGTTTAGCGTGTTTCAAGTGCTCTGCTGGTTCCCATGTAGCATCTTGTTCACTTTCACCCTTCCATTTTACCAAAAAGTATGTTTTACGATTACGAGTACAATGTTGGAGTATTTTCTCAACTTCGAACTCTTCATGACCACCTTTTATAATTGGTGCTGGAGCCAATTTCTTTTGTCCCGGCATGGGTTCAGTGTAGGTGACTAATTTACTTGCGTGGAAAACCGGATGAATTGCCCTGTATCGACTAGGCATTTTCAATTTAAAAGTCACAGGCGTAATCCGTTCTATGATTTCGAACGGTCCCGCATAGCGTGGAGTTAACGCGCGTTGTGTTGTTCGGTAATCCCGCATGTCAAGCATAGCTTTATCACCAACTTTAAATGGTACGACTTGTTTTTGTAGGTCGTAATACCACTTCATCCGTTCAGCAGCTAATTGAAGCGCAGCTTTTGCTTGCTCTTGCGCCTCATGTCTTTTCTGCAATATGTCATTCAGGTCTTCATTTCCTGAATCTTTTACTAGTGTAGGTCCCATCCTTGGGTGTCGTCCATACTCTAGATAGAAGGGCGAGTGTTTCGTTCCTTCGTGAGCTAGGTTATTGTATGCGAACTCTGCTGTGCTCAGCAACTGTGACCAGTTGTCTAAGTTGAAGTCCACATAACATCTCAGATATTGTTCCAGGGATTGATTTACTCTTTCAGTTTGACCATCCGTCTGAGGATGATACGCAGTAGACATTGATGATTTAATTCCAAGTCTTTTGCACCATTCACGGAAAAGTTCCGCGGCAAACTGAGTTCCTCTATCAGATATGATTTGCAGAGGTAGACCGTGTAACGGGTAAACCCTGTCATATAAGACTTCTGCTAAATCTTTTGCTGAAAACTCATTCGTGATTGCATAAAAGTGTGCTCTCTTGGTTAATCTGTCTACTACAACGCATATAGCATTGTAACCTTCAGATTCTGGTAACTGAGTGATTAGGTCGACTGTGATTATTTCCCAAGGTCCCGCTGGTATGGGGTTCGGGTGTAATGGACCGAATGGTTTTTGTGGACGGTTTTTTATTTGTTGACACGTCTCACAACCTGACACATAGTTTTTACAGAATATAGACATGCTTGGCCACCAATAATTTCGCGACACAAGTTCGTATGTCTTCCATCGACCAGGATGTCCTGCCGATATATGATCGTGATGCATTTGGACTATTTGTCTTCTTAAACTTTCGTTTTTAGACTTAGGGATGTAGATTTTTCCTCGATGAAGGAGTAGTCCATTCTCGAAATTCCAATCTTGCAATTCTTTACCAAACTCTCTTGGTCCAGATTTCAGTAATTGCTTATAGTCTTTCGTCATTTCATCGTCTAACAATGCTTCCTTGACCTTTCTTAGTATAGAATCGTCGTCTATTAGGCCAGCATGAAGGTGATCTAGTGCACAAATCTGCATGAAGTTGGCGAAAACTTCTGGTTTAAGCAGAATTTTGG
The DNA here is from genome assembly GCF_000300595.1 of Phanerochaete carnosa HHB-10118-sp. NCBI lineage: Eukaryota > Fungi > Basidiomycota > Agaricomycetes > Polyporales > Phanerochaetaceae > Phanerochaete > Phanerochaete carnosa. The sequence continues at coordinate 403,437 of NW_006767640.1, read as the reverse complement.
TTTCATTATCTAAATTTACCCCCTCCTCATGGTCTGGTCTCCTGGACAGAGGGTCTTCGGCCTGCATTGTTTTGCCTGGTTTATGTTGTAGCTTATAGTTAAATTGCGTGAGATATAGAGCCCATCGCGCTTGTCATCTTGTCAACTTTTGGGTGGTACGGAAGTATTGCAAATTTGCATGATCCGTCCAAACTTCGAATTGTTCCGGATGGCCTTCTAAATAATGTCGATATTCCTCTAATGCTCTTATTATGGCTAGTAGTTCTTTGTCATAGATCTCATAGTTCCTTTCGTGAACACTGAGTGACTTAGAGTGGAAAGCGACTGGATGCCAGAGTTTGTCTTCGGGGTCTAATTGAGATAAAACTGACCCGATAGCGAAATCGCTAGCATCGGTGGATAATTTGAAGGGATTTTTATCATCCGGTATTCTTAGAATAGGAGCTGAAGTAAACGCCTTCTTTAGTGTTTGAAAGGCTGTTTCTTGTGCTTCGCTCCAAACCCATGGTTGATCTTTCTTGGTAAGTTCCGTAAGTGGCTTGCTAATTTTCGCAAAGTCTTTGATAAACCTGCGATAAAAGTTCGCAAAACCTAGGAAAGCTTGTACTTGTTTAACTTTCTTCGGTTGTGGCCACTTGAGGACTCCAGATACTTTTTTAGGATCCATCTTTACTGACTTGTGAGATATGATCATTCCAAGATAATCTATGAATTCGCGTTCAAAGAAACATTTCTCTGCTTTAGCGAACAAATCATTCTCTTGTAGTCGTCGCAACACTTCTCGTACGAGACGTCGATGTTCGTCTTTATCATTCCCAAATATGAGAATGGCATCGAGATATACCATGACTTTTCCTTGACGAATCAAGTCACCCAAGATATTATTCATCATGGCTTGGAAAGTTGCTGGTGCGTTGGAAAATCCGAAGTACATTACTGTGGCCTCAAAGAGTCCACGCTTTGTAATGAACGCTGTCTTCCATTCGTCTCCTTCTTTCATTCGCACGTTATTGTAACCCCATCTTAAGTCAATCTTCGTAAATATCGAAGCATTGCTCAAGGCATCTATTAGGTCTGATATACGTGGAATAGGATAACGATTTCTGACTGTAACTGCATTCAGATTTCGGTAATCCATTACTGGTTGCAACGATCCATCGTGTTTCTTTACAAAGAGGAAAGGTGCTGCAATAGGACTTTTTGATGGTATTATGTATCATTTATGGAGTTCCTCTTGGATCCAAATATCCAAGGAGTTTTGCTCATTGACGGACAAAGGATAGATTTTAGCCGGTCTAAGAAGGGGAGCATCCTTCACTAAATCAATTGCATGATCGTATTCTTTACGTTCCGGCATGCGCTCTGATTTGACTTTACTGAAGACGGTATCATAATCGTGTACCCAGTCTGGAACTTTAGATTTCCAGTCTTTGGTGTCTTCGTCGTCCAAATCTTCTTCAGATTTTCCGACAAATTGTTTGTCTAGGAGATTCGCGATAACTTCTGCTTGTGAACAGTCAACTGGTGATTCTAAATCAACCCAGTTTATATGTGGTATGTCCGTGTCTGCAGTTCCTAAATTGTCCAGGTCTGCTTCCCACGGTAGTTCCGGTGTAGATTCGCTTACGTCGAGTTCGCGATCTCTTCGTTTTACTCTCTTGTTGGTACAAGTTTCAGGGCATCTGGTGAACTTCCATTGTCCTCTTTCCCAATCTATGTCGGGATTATAAGAGACAAGATACGTGTAACCTATTATCACATCTTTATCGCCGAGGTCGGTGACATAAAAATAGTGAGTGGTTCCATGGTCTCCTACAACCATGTAGGCTTTAACATAGTGTGTTATTTGCCCTATCGTATTAGGAGTTCCGTCCGCATTTATTACTTTAAATGGGATTGCCAGCTTATTTAAGACCAGATGATTGGTTTCAACGAACCGTTTGTCGATGAAATTTGTTGTGGCCCCTGAATCTACTAGAGCATTGGTCTGCGTCTTTTTGCCGTATACCCACAGTGCAATAGGAATTTTAAATGACCTTTTCTTGTTTTGAGCAGTATTAAATACACAAGAATCCTTTGCTACTGTACAAGCCTCCTGGGCTGGTTCGACATGGGCATCATTATCCTCTAACTCTAGAGCGCAGACTTCTAGAGCGCGTTTGGAAAATCCTCGTTGTTTTCGTAATATGACTGCCAGGGTCTTTTACTGGCGCCTAACCTTGCCTTGGTTTCATCGTCCAAGGTGACCTTCGATGATGAAGTGACGGGTTCTTCGATTTCAACGATGCTCGCCGTTGTTGCCACTTCGGTTGTTGGAGGAACATCCTCTGACAACTGGTTGAGGTCCGTCATAAGTTGCATCATGCGAACTTGCATTTGACGGTATCGGTCTTGGTTATGTCCTCGCCCTTGATTGGCTTGTCTATTACTCGCAGGCTGTATACTCGGCTTTGGTGCCGTAGTCTCTGTAGTCTGCTGTGATCCTGTTTTTGCCGTGCGTTTTGGCGCCTTGTCTGGGTTTTTAAGCCAACAATCCGCAGTATTATGTGTTTTGGCCTTGATTTTATTATTCTGGGCGCAATGTTGACAGTATTTCTTAACTGTCTGCTGCGAATTCGCCTGTTGTTTGGCTTTCCCTTTAGCACGTTCGGCTGTATCCACCTCCATGGCATTAGGATCCGAGGTTTTCTTGCCTCCAAACACTGACTCTTTAATTTTATCGGCATGCAGAGCACGCCAGATATTAGCCATATGTTGGATATATTCGTCCCAAGTTGTTGGCAAAGCGTTATTGAGACGTCTTTCAATGGTAGCCTGTACTAATTCTTTGGGAAGTATCGCTTCGATCTTCTCAATGTGCAAGCTATCTTGATAATCCACTAGTCTAGCTAGTGTCTTGTATTGTTCCGCAAACTTGAGGAAGTCACTCTTGATGAGTGAAGTATTCTTCCACATTGCGTTTATTTTATCCCTAGCGCCAGCTTTACGATCTTTCTGTCCGTAAATATTCGAGATATTTGTGACAAAATTTGTCCAAGTGCCTAGCCCTTTGTCTTCACGCATATTTTGGAAATAGTCGGCCAAGTAGTCCGATGCCAGAGCTCGAACTCTTGATAAGGCCATTAAAATCCTTTGATGATCTGTGACTACACCATTGGCTGCGGTGTATAGGGCAATCTGATCCAACCACTGATCCAACGTGATTTTACTCTCCGTTCCTTGGAAAAGTGGTGGTTCTGGCATTTTGACATTTCTCGTATTATTTCTGGTATTTTGTGGCAAATCCTTTAACTGTCTTTCTAGTGCTTGTATACACACAAGATAGTCCATGTTTTGTTTGGATAAGGTATCGATAACCATATTTATCCGTGTTACGGTATCTATTGCCATAATATTTTCATCTTTTAGGCTGGTAAACTCGTTGTGCATGTCAGACAAGGTTTGGTCTAACTGCATCCCTTCGTAGTTTACATATTGTACTACCGAGCTTAGGGTAGAGCGCATAGTGTTCTGTGCATGCGTGAACGTATAATTGGCTAAGTTCCTGAGAACTCTGAAGCCGTCTCCTGTGCCTAACGTAGTGGTGGCTAGGTTTACGTCTGTCACAAATTCGCCCCATACAAGCGCCTATTATATTCTTAGCGCTCATTATCGCGTTAATCACGATCACGTGACCTACACGGTCACATGCATATCACGAGACCTAGATCATCATATAGATATGATGGGATCAGTAGATAAGATAACTACAAGTCCAGAACTCGTTCTAGACCAGTCACACGTCATGACATCATGAATGATGTCACCTGGTGGATAGCTTAGCCTAATGGAGATACTCCAACGGTCATTATTCCTCGTATTACTAAACATAATGGTAGTGTATTAGTAACGAGTCACGAGTAGTCACATGAGCACTTTGTAATGTAGAGTACCATAGGTCCTACGTAGTGTCAGGGGTCTTAGATTACTTGTATATAAGGAGCATCGTCTGAGGCTTAAGACCTCAGACTCAACAACTTCATTGATTCTTAGTATCTGCATCTCTCTCTACTTACACCCCTCGACTTCAAGTCCTACCTTGCAAGTCTATCAGTAAGGTGAGTATAGGAGTTGTGATAACGTCATTCTGAATTAAAGCCCTTTGGAAATCATTTTCGTTTCCTGGGGCCATTGCCGATGGCAAGGACGGAATCCAGTGTCGTACTTCGGGTACGTGAGCGGCCCGAGACGGTGCGCGAGAAGGTGCGCGAGACTGAACTGGAGTTGGGGTGTTGTGGAGAGACATTCTGGTTTATTTGTTAGATACCAGTCTTTTAAGTCTTTAAAACTTATAAGAGAACTCTCGATGTTGTTTGTGTGCAAAGAACTTTCGTCGTAATAATTTAACAAAGGAAAAAACTAATTATACACCATTGTACCAGACGAAATCATCTGTTTCTTTACTGCAAGCTTTGAACCGCACCGGTATGGTGTAGTTCCCGTCTAACAGTGCTTTACAAATGTCATAAAAGTCCGTGTCTTCTGTGTGTACCTTTTTCAACTGCCTGCAAAGCCCGCTGATCCGCCTCCACTCCGTAGTGCCCCATTCGACGATGTCGAGCTCTTTATCTTTGACGACCTCCTTGATGTAGCTAAGCCCGTCTAAGAGCTTCAGCAATTCATGCACTTGCTCACTAGCAAGTGACCCTTTCCCTGCCTTAGACAGTTCCTCCGCATCAACCAAATGGTTGTGCATTGCGAAGAACCGCTTGTTGATGGCGACGAGAGTGGGGAGGAGTTCCTCGCAACGGCGAAGGATCCCCTTCTTCATGAATTTGAGCTTCGTAAGGCTCGCTGAAGTCTCCTCGATCTCTTTAATCCATAGGAGGAAATTTTCCCCCTCGGACGCGAAGAGATCCGGGCATGAGCGTACTAGGTCATGATAGGCTCAACGCGTACCAATTTCTTTGGCTTCCGCGCGTCGTTGTTTGAGTAGATCGTCAGCAGCTCGCTGACGTCGCTGGGCTTCTTCTTTCGCCTCGTCGAGTAACTTGAGGCGACGTTCGAGTGCGAGCGGCTTGTGGGCAATGGGCTTGTTGGCGTACGGTTGGTACCGTTTTGCAGGTTTTCCGATGTTTTTAAATTTGCGTTTGTTTTCGGGAGAAAGTTGAATACGTTCCAAAAGAGGAACGCCCAAGGACTCGTTCTTTGTGACGACGAAGTTCTTGCTGGTGTACTTGGGCATGCTAGAAGAACCCCAAGTTAATCAAAACCATCGTCTTGGCAGCCCTCTGCCTATTCCCTTTGGGAACAGCTTTAGGACTCACCTGAGGTGGTGGACGAGGTTTCTTATGATAACTTCTTTTAGCAACTTATTGCTTGGGTTCTCTATAATTCGAGGGTTTCCCTGGAAAGATGCCGTAAGTATCATACCAAAACTGCGCGTTGGGTGACAACATCCTTATAGAGGTGAAAGGATCAGCACTTCTTTCAACTTAAGTGCTGAGTGAGTAAATAGAAGGGGACATGAGTCCGATCTCTTTGTGTCGACGTCAGGGTAGTTTCTCTCACTACCTCTGGTGTAGCCGCTGATGTGCAGCATGGAATCTCTCTACGGTTCCACCCATAGAGCAAAGAGGAATACCTTCCTTTAAAAGGTTCTTTGGTCCAGAACACGAAAAGTGTCCATATGACTTTCCCTGTCCACATGTCCGAAGACAAGTACTGGGTGAGCAACGTTCATTCGGGGGTGTTAAGCCCGTGTCCTCAGTCACATGTTTCCACGCATGAGCGCTTCAACACTGCCGCTTACGTCTACGGCCCGAAAATATCCTTCCCGTGCGCCAGATGTCAGCGCCTCAGATCGCATGTGTCTCTGAGCGGGTCGAGATTATACGACTACCGTTCATAACAACGGTAACGTGTATAATTGAGTGAGTCGATGACTCCACCCAATCGTCCGTGTCTGGACAGACTCCAACACAGCCGGTCATCCATGGAAGGGTGCCCCGGCCCGTCTGTACAAAGAGAAAAGAAACGTAAAGCATTTGCTTTACAACCAAGCAGCTAGACTCAACAAACTATCACAACTCCTATACTCACCTTACTGGTAGACTTGAAGGGTAGAACTTGAAGTCGAGGGGTGTAAGTAGAGAGAGATGCAGATACTAAGAATCAACGAAGTTGTTGAGTCTGAGGTCTTAAGCCTCAGACGACGCTCCTTATATACAAGTAATCTAAGACCCCTGACACTACGTAGGACCTATGGTACTCTACATTACAAAGTGCTCATGTGACTACTCGTGACTCGTTACTAATACACTACCAATATGTTTAGTAATACGGGGGATAATGACCGTTGGAGTATCTCCATTAGGCTAAGCTATCCACCAGGTGACATCATTCATGATGTCATGACGTGTGACTGGTCTAGAACGAGTTCTGGACTTGTAGTTATCTTATCTACTGATCCCATCATATCTATATGATGATCTATGTCCCGTGATATGCATGTGACCATGTAGGTCACGTGATCGTGTTTAGCGCGATGATGAGCGCTAAGAATATAATAGGCGCTTGTGTAAGGCGAATTTGTGACAGCATCATGCTTTCTTGGTAACAGCTGCGCTCCGATCTCCACTGGACCTTCTATCTCTGAGTCTGATCAGCAATGGACATCTGATCTCCATTGGCCTGACAACATCATATGCTATGACACACCAGCCCCCATTCTCGTCGAAGTCCCCCACATACTAGCAGACGCCGTAGCTACAGTTGCTTAGGTAATGCCTGGTCCGTGCGCAACCTGAACAGTATATAAGGAGTCCTTTTGTCACTACCTAGCCCCATCTCAACCTCTTGGTTATTGGGCTAGGTAAGCCTTAGTTTGTATCGTAGTACACTCACTAATACACTTGGTTATTGGGCTAGCTGAACAAGCAAGTGCAATCGTTGTGAGATCTCGCTCCGCACCGCTTTTCGTTAGATCTGTGTTGTGATCCCTCATGCTGCATTGACTCTTCAGTCCACAACACTGCCACTTGTTTTGTGAAAACTTCGCAGCTTCTGTAGAGGGTTACAGTATGTTACAGGCTCTCCAAATTCCTTAACACACTCCTATGCATGTCTAATATAAGTATACAGCATCAACAAATGTGTAGCAGCTCTATAAGGAGCTCTTTACTGCTTCTAGGGCACAAAAATTGAAATTATAATAGAAACAATGCACTGGTATAAGGATACAGCAGTCAGATTCACACTAAAGCATACATACATGTTGTACATAGGTATATACACACAAGCTACACTATTTAAAGGTCACAGGATGAAGGGGAGAGTAGGAATTGAGCAAGGAATGAGCCCCAAAAGCGAAATTGATGGAGTGGCCTCACTGGGCGCCAGTAAGCCCGGATGCCTGGCAGGAGCTTTGTGGCAGCTTTGTGGCACTTGATGTACCAGTTCCGCCCTTTGGCGTATCAAAAGGCTCTCAAACTCACAATGTTTTCAGTATTTTGCATTGTTCTCCATCAATATTGAGGCACATGATAGCGCGTTTGTACCGCTGTGATCCCCTGATTGTGCAGAATGTTTCTGTCAAAAACTAGAATAGGCATCCATTATATGTCATGAGACATGCCCTATATTGGGTAGTCTCTCAAAACATAGCTATATTTGAGACATTTGCTATATTTGATACTTTGCTTGCTGGCTCTAGATACTCTTAGATATAAAGCTAACCCTTCTATCAATAGTCTGGAAGAGGTGGCAATTAATGCATTAGTTCTATAGTATAAGGTGACCCATAGCCATAGAATAGGCCAAAGTAATGCATTACAAGTCTATGACAAATCTGGGCTTTTATTGCATTACAGTTTGTGGTCAAACTCATGCAGTCATGCATAAGACCTATAGACAAAGGTGGAAATATACAAAGTTACCAGACAACTTCAGACTACCTCCACAATGACAGACACAAACACTCCCATGTGAGAGATGATTGAAACACTTCAAAAGGCAAATGAACATGTCTCTACCCCAAAGCCTCAAAAATTCGATGGCACACAATGAATTCAGGACTTCCTGAAAGACTGTGACATCTACTTTAAAGGCAAAGACACAATCAAGGATGCAAAGAAAATTCTCTTTGTACTGAACAATACTGAAAAGAAACCACACAACTGGTGCTGCATCAAGTTTGACAAATACAAAACCAACTCATCATGGTCTACATGGGTCAAATTCAAGGAAGATTTTGCCAAAGCCTTCTAAAAAGTGGACAGCGAAGTTGATGCCATTGTAAAACTTGACAGAATAATGCAAGCAGACTTCAACTCTGTCAACAATTACAACGTCGAATTCAATTGACTTGTCAAGGAAGCCAAATATGGCAATCCAAGTACAGATGCCTACCTCCGATGCACCTATACAGGAGGGCTCAAGGCTGATCTCGCTAAAACCCTCATCAAATGAGAAAAAAAACCTACCACACTTCAGAGATGGCAAAAAGAAGCACTCAAGCTAGACAATGTGGAAATAGAATGAGGCAAGCTTAGATGAGGAAGACAAAGGGGAAGAATTGACAAAATCACCTCTCGCTCTAAAGGAAATGCAGGAGGAGGAGGAAGAACTCAGGAGCACAATGTTGTGGGTGTAGCCCTACCCAGGAATTTTTCCGTATTTTCTATGATTTTCTCTGAAGTTTATATGATGCCTTTACCATTGTCAGTGTCCAAAACCTTGTGTTAGTGCCAGTTTACTTCCATGCCCTCACAGCGCATCAAGCACATCAAATGTGCTCAGCGTGCCAACACAACACCGTCATCAGAGAAGCTATCACACAGCCTTCCGGCAGCCTCCATCAGAAGTCTGATTGGCATTGAACATTTGGCTAACATCGGCCTGACAACATGTCACCAATACTGACTCTCTTCCATCAGGGTCCGATCGGCATTGGACCTCCGACCTTCATCAGCCTGGATACGTCAGATATCATGACTCACCAGCCCTTATTTTTGTGTTGTTGCCCTACTACCCCAGCAAAACTGTAGCTTACATAATGCCTGGTCTGTGTGCAGCCCCAACAGTATATATAGTAGGACTTTGTCACTACTTAGCCCCCATTTTGACCTCTTGGTCAATTGGGCTAGGTAAGCTTGTTAGTTACTTGTATCCCTTACTTTACTAACACAAATATTACTTGGTCAATCGGGCTAGCTGTACAAGTTAGATTGAAGTTGTGAGACCACCGTCCACACCACCTCGTCGCCGTCATCCACGATCCCTGCTCTCTCATGAAGTGTTGAGCCTCGCTCCACAACACGCAATTCCAATGTTATGGATATTGACGCCATTTCCTGAGACCAAACTTGTTGCAAAGAACAATGCTTCAACTGTGAAGGCAAGAGACACATTGCTAGAAATTGCCCTTTGCCCAAGAAACCCCAACAATGTGACCAGCAAGGAAGATATCAATTCAATCGCTTGCAACAGAGCAATCGCCCTCAGACAAATCAGCGCTCTGAACAGCGGAGTAAAGAGAATTCCACCAATGTCCGTGCTACAACAGTCAAAGAGGAACCCAACCTCATTGATCTCAATAAAAAACCTAGAGACTTGGTTAAAGAAGTAACTAAGCTCTTTCAAAATGAGGCTAAGGATCTTTTTGCCTGTTACCTCAAAGTTAATCCAGATTTCTATGTCTGAGGGTTGTCCCAACGTTGGCACCTCTTAGAATATCAATTTCCTCTGTATTAATTGCTGACATGCAATCAAAATCGATGCATTTTTCCATCCAAATCAGAGCAAAAGAAACTATTGGAAAAGTCCTTGCGTTAGTTGACTTTGGAGCACAAGGCAAATTCATCAATCAATGAACAGTCCGAGAACTAGGACTACAAGAAAAACCCTTGAAAAGACCAATCAAGATATTCAATGTTGACGGAACTCCTAACGAGCTAGGGTTCATTCGCAACAAAGTTGAAATCGACATGAACATGAAAAAGCAGCCTACCAAAAAAAGGCTGTTAGTTACCCAATTAGGCAAGCAAGATGTCATCCTTGGTATGGACTGGCTACAAGAAAGAAACCCGTCCATCAACTGGAGCAACGGCACTTTGGACTTCTCCAAAAGCATTCAAAGATGCAAAATCAAATAATTACTGGGTGATGAAGGCAGAAGCATCCATACTCTTCCACCCGATGACCCGGCACTTCTTAGGGAAGAAATAGAATTTGTGGTTACCATTTCAGAAGGGGGATGAGTACCTACCAGAGGAACAGAAGAAGCTGCAGGACCTGACCTTTATGCAAGTGAAGATCAGGTCATACCACCACAATCCTGCATGCTCATCAAAACAGGACTAAGCGCTCAAGTTTCTGAAGGAACCTATGGACAAAGTGCACCAAGAAGTGGATTAGTGGTCAAGAGAATCGATGTAGGAGCAGGAATAATTGACAGAAACTACACCAGAGAAATCCACATACTCCTTATCAACTCCAAAGTTAAAGAACACAAGGTAAACCAAAGAAGATCAAGTGGCACAACTAGTACTCAAATGAATTTCAATGGCAAAACCTAAACAAGTTGAAATCCTACCAGGAACCAAGCGGGGATCAAAAGAATTTGGATCCACCAATGCCGAAATCATGCAGGAAACTCGACCAGAAGAAGTAGCCTGACATATGCTGCATTTTCTCAGGAAAGGAGCACCTTTTGACCGATCAATACACATCTCCTTGATAATTGCCTCAGAATTCACCATGCAAGCCGAGCAATGTAAAGAAGGAGACTGCATTCTTGCGTGCACCCCAGGAGACTTCTTTGCATACACTATGCACACAGAATCAGAGGACATGGCCAAAGACATTGCATCTCTATAGATTAATGCAAAAATCAACCCAGCAATGGCAATAGCACAACAGGCAATGGATAACGTGAAGAATGAACTACCAACTGCTTATCAAGACTATCAAGACATCTTCGAAAAACAAGCAGCTGAATGGTTTCCTGAATCAAGACCATATGACCATGCCATTGATCTGAAACCAGATTTTATTCCTAAAGACTGCAAGGTCTACCCACTGTCTTCATTGGAACAACAGAAACTTGACAAGTTCCTTAACAAGAATATGCAAAAAAGATACATATGGCCATCAAAGTCACCAATGGCCTCACCATTCTTCTTCATTGGAAAGAAGGATGGGACACTATGACCCTGCCAAGACTATCAGTATCTCAATGATGGCACAATCAAAAATGCATACTCACTCCTGCTCATCTCAGACCTCATCAATCAGCTCAAGAAATCAAGCACATTTACCAAGCTTGATTTACGAGCAGGATACAACAACATACAAATTAAAGATGGAGATCAATGGAAGGCAGCCTTCAAAATGAACAGAGGGTTATTTGAACCAACAGTCATGTTCTTTGGACTATGCAACTTTCCGGCAACATTCCAAGCAATGATGAATGACCTATTCCGTGACATGGTCAATGAAGGATGGTTAGTCATCTACATTGATGACATGCTTATTCACTCATTCAATCAAGATGAACACAGAAAGTGAACACAAAGAGTCCTTCAAAGACTCCATGACAATGATCTCTTCCTCAAACTCAAAAAATGTGTCTTTGATGCATGGCAAGTCGAATTCCTTGGAGCACTAGTACCATACAACCAAGTTGCCATGGACCCTGTCAAGATCAAAGGAATACTAGACTGGCCAATACCAACTACCATCAAGCAAGTTTGAGGATTTCTAGAATTCAGCAAATTTTTATCAATGCTTCATTGACCACTATTCAGATATTGCCAAGCTGCTTAACAAACTCATGAAGAAGGACAAGCCATTCAATTGGACAGACGAATGTCAGAAGGCGTTTGATACACTGAAACAACAATTTACCTCAGCACCTCTTCTATTAATGCCAGATGCCACGAAGCCATTCCTCATTGAAGCAGATGCCTCACTCTTCACAACAGCAGCAGTACTCCAGCAACAGGACATTAATGGAGATTGGCTACTGGTCACCTACCTATTCCAATCTTTTAACTCAGCAGAACGCAACTATAAAATCTATGACAGAGAATTACTTGCAATAGTACAAGCACTCAAAGCATGGTGCCACTATCTTGAAGGAAATCCAAGTATCATGGAGATTCTCACAGATTATAAGAATCTCATGTACTTTTGTTCTCCACAACAAAGACAACAAGCAAGATGGCAACTATTCCTATCCCAGTTCAATTACAAACTCAAACATCACGCAGGCACCAGACACATTCAAGCAGACACCATGACAAGTTGCACCAGCCGATGCAAAATTTGATAACACAGAAGAAGTGTTACTACTGGAGGATGAATTTATCGCCACAATCCTTCTGCCAGATTTATTATTCATAGAAGAACAAATCATCTTGGATATCAAAATCGAAGTGTTCACTTCAAGTGTGGACTACAAGCTGGCAGACAATATACAAAAACACCTCGCACACGATGACATTGCTGAACAGGTACGATCAGCACAACTAGGAAAAACAAATGCATTCTCTTTCAAGTTGAATACGGATCAATGGGAAGAAAAAGACAGATTACTCTTCTACAAGGAATAATGCTACATACCAGCAAATCAAGTACTCAGACGCTACATCGTGTCTTTCCACCACGATTTTCCTAGAGCAGGACACCTGGAACAATGGATAACAGGAGAACTCATCTGACACAAATACTTTTGGCCAAGTATGCAGACCTTCATCTTAAACTATGTTTGAGATTGCGCAAAATGCCAACAAATGAAGGTCAATCATCAGCCAACTATTCCACCTCTTCAACCAATCAAATCTACTTAACGGAACTGGCCATTTGTGTTCACCACCTGCAATTTCATCACCCATCTCCTGGCATCTCAGAGATATAATGCTCAAATGGTCATGGTAGACCATGATTCTATGAAGGGGATAATTCTTTGCCCTTGTACAGAAAAGATAGACACATTAGGCACAGCCAAACTCTACCACCAATTACAATTTCTGAATGTAATGAAGAATCATTCTGTATGGACTGGCACTTTGAGAGCTTTTCAGCACTGTCACAAAACTTGGTCCAATGCGTGGGAGTCATATTTGTATTCACACTACACTAGTCCATCAAACTTGGGTTAGGGTTCATTTCAAACTTTGAAGTGAAACTTGCTCAATTTTTACAGCCTTTCACACTTCAAGTATCAACTTAAAATTCAGTACCTAGATACTTCTAGCATACATCTAGCTACATGTAACCACTAGAAGGTGAAAAACCTGGATGTGCCTGTGTAGCAACACTGTCTTTCATGTGTGCTGGCCAGGCCTGAGTGCAAAAGTGCCATCTTAGATGTGGGCACATTTTGGTGGTTTCTATATGAGCAAATAGAGCTGAAAGAGAGGATTCAGAATATGTATGTATGTATGGAATATTAAATGTTTGAAGAAGAGAACTGAGGAGAAAAAAGTAGGCAAACATGTGCACCTAAGTGCTCAATAAGTGCTCAAGTGCCGTCTGCCTTTCTCTCTGCTCCTACCCTTCCTAAGCTGATAAATGTGGTCCTCATGTATCCTCACATGGTTTCCAACATGTTAAGGAGTCTTTGTAAATATTTTGGTCAATTTACAGTAGATGTGTAGTGTACAGTGGTGGGAATAACCTTGTACAGGGCAGCAGACATGCTTGCACCCATTTTGGCACAATGAACACCGGCAATTGAAACTCACGTATGTTTTCGCATGCTGCGGATTATATCCGCATTTAGCGGAAAT
>NW_006767640.1:356660-389252 GCF_000300595.1 Phanerochaete carnosa HHB-10118-sp | reverse complement strand
ACCTAAGTGCTCAATAAGTGCTCAAGTGCCGTCTGCCTTTCTCTCTGCTCCTACCCTTCCTAAGCTGATAAATGTGGTCCTCATGTATCCTCACATGGTTTCCAACATGTTAAGGAGTCTTTGTAAATATTTTGGTCAATTTACAGTAGATGTGTAGTGTACAGTGGTGGGAATAACCTTGTACAGGGCAGCAGACATGCTTGCACCCATTTTGGCACAATGAACACCGGCAATTGAAACTCACGTATGTTTTCGCATGCTGCGGATTATATCCGCATTTTAGCGGAAATATGGGAAATTTATTGGAGGAGAGGTGGGCCTATGAATCTGGCAGGCCTCAGAAGCCTCTCTAGATGCTTAGTCATAGCAGTTCACGTAGTCCCAGCTGCAGATCTGCCAGATCTGCAGCCGGGACTACGTGAACCACCATTAGTAACGGGCGCTTAAGCGCCGAAAGGGCGCGGTCTTTGTTTGAGCTTGTTTTGAGGCTTCTGAAGGCTGTTTTGACTGTTTCTGGCCAGTTTCAGAGAGAGTTAAGGTTCAATACACCGACTGCACACCTGTTCATGCTGCGTATGGTAAATATACACAAAGATATGACTGGATGAGGGCCTCCTTTGGGTGGATGGCATGGTACAGGCTTGGATGTACTTCTCAACAGCGAAAATGGTGTCAGAATCACAGAGCTGTCACCCCTCCAATAGATTTTGGATAAATCCGCTAAAATGCGGATATAATCCGCGGCATGCGAAAACACCATTTAATGTGCCCGGATATTCCCAGAATCGGCGCTTATGGCGCTCAAATGAGCGCAAACATATTTGCTGATGTTTGCAAGATTAGCCCAGCCACTGTACACTGTATACAAATTATAAATTCATCAAAATATTCATAGACACTACTCATCATATTGGTAACTATATAGAAATATAATTAATACCTTATTAACTACCTCTAATAGTACAATCCACACTTCTTTGCTGTAATTGCAGAGACAAGTATTTTTGACTTGATTCCTTCTGTCTTCTACATTCTATGGTTTCCATACATTCCAGTCTATATGTATACGTCCATATATAGCTTTGATATATGTTTCACAGTAGATTGGACTGCTATAGACCATAACCTTCTGTTATTTCTGCTGTGTTCTGATTTTTTATACTTATAAGGTAGCTGAAGGCCTTTCAAGAGCTACTACAGCTATTAGGGCATCATGCACATATGATACACAGTATTAGAAGCATATTTAAAGGTTTAAAGGGTCTATAACATGTAGAAATGTTCTGCATTATAGCAGGCTTCTGTCTCAGCCTTTGACCTTCTCTGATCTTTTGCTCTTCCAAGTGGTTTATTACACCTGTAAACAGTCTCATACAATAAATGTGTGTGTGTGTAAGAGAGAGAGAGAGAGAGAGAGGTCTCGACCTGGAACCTTTTGTGCTATCAAAATACTACACCACATTGTAGCCAATATTGTAAAGACAGGAAATTAGTTGTGAGAAGAAGCTCAAACAGGGGGCAGAGATTCTGAGCAAAGTCTTATTAGTCTTTGTCATGAATTAACCACTATTTCCACCTATTTTCGCTTATTTTCACTCTTTTACCTTTGTCTCTACATCTCTCCTATTTTTGCCTCTTTCTCCCATCATAACTCTCCAGCTCCTATATCAATCCAGTCAGCATTAGGCTTAGTCCAGAATCAGCCCCTATGTAAGCTGTACTTTATCAGACTCATGTCAGGCTTTGTCAAGCTCTGGCTCAGCTTCTATGTAGCACTTTGAAGTAGGTCAGAGTGTGTTTAGGTATTACTGTATGGTACCTACCCTGTAGGGTATATAGGGCTGCAAAATTTCTGGAATAAAATCTCCAGTCTTGAGCTGGTCCTTACCCTGACTATCACTTTTGGCTGTCTTGCCCCTCAGAAGTTCAGCTCCTCTCACTCCTAGTCTTTTGCTAATGATGTGCAGGCCCGGCTTGGGCTTGTGGCAATATTGAACCAAGCTCGAGCTTGCTTACAATGCAATGAGTGTTTCAGTGCTATCGAAAGAGAGTATATTTGAGTGTAGTAGATTATTACTGCATGTACTTGCCAAATTATAACCTCTAGAAAACCTTCACCTGGAAAACAACTCAAATTGCAATGAAGTCCACAAGTGCACACTTACAGCAGGCACCAGACAATGGCACACAATCATGCTCAGCAGAAACTGTTAATTCTAAAATATCCACATTTTTTCTTGTATGTACATATCAAATTGCTCTCATCTTATTCTAAACTCAGAGAACAGTAACAGAGCTAGTGCACTTAAGCCCAATCTACGCTGGGGCTTTTAAGCCAGGCTTGGGCTTGACTATGCTCTGAGTCTGGCCTTGAGCTCACTGCCAAGCTTGACTCAGGCCACACTTTTTGGGCTGGGCCTGGAGGGTTTTGAGGCTTTGAGGCTCAGCTTGCACATCATTATCTGTTACTGTTGAGCCTTAGCTCCAGCCTATAGTTATCCTTGCCTACCCCTTGTAGTTGCCTGTCCTAGTCTCTGATAGAGCTGTTCTAGCTGTAGTTAGTGTTGGAGTGTGATTATCACTGACAGTTTCAACATGAAGGTGAAATGAATTGAGGTGGCCAGCAGAAAATTTAAGCAGTGTATAAGTCAAGGTTTAGTACATCCAAAGCTAGCTTAAACTTGTAATCTTAAGCAAGTTGGAAGCAAATCTAAAAGGTTTAAAACCTTGGGACCATGACCTTAAAAGAATTTGATCTTGAAAAGAATGATTGGAGATCTATAGAGTAAGCTATATTCTGATACAGAGAAGAAGAATGCTTCCAGATAAAGCTTGAAACTAAACAGGGTTTGTAAAATAAATGTTTTGGCTCATTCTTGAGGGAAAAGAAAGGTATTGAGAACTAAGAAGTGCCATCAGTTCAAGGAGATTTCCTGGTGCTTATGCCATTTGACTCCACAATTTCTTAGTATAGAGCAAACTGTGTGTATTATGTGCTCTGGTCATACAACTCAGTAAGCTATGGTGTTTCTGTGCAATTAAGCAGCTAAGTGTACATGAGACAGATGCAGCATAGCATATAAACTAGCTCATTCAATATTCAATCTTCACCTGTACCCAAGAGATCATCATTACAAGCTTTCACCAGGCAGTGCAGCATTAAGCAAATATGAACTGATCTTTGTCAGAAAAAAGTTCGGAGAATTATGAGACACTGCGAGGCATCATGATGGTCTGATGCTGGGCTGGCCTCATGAGAAGAAAGTTTTGCGTCATGATGCTCATCGTGACACTCAACTCTGATCTCATGATTCTCTCTTGAGGTCGCATACTATCTCAGGATTGCCTATTGAGAGTCCCGCTGGCTTTACTCAATTACTTACTTATTTACTTACTTACTTACTTACTTACTTACTTACTTACAAATTTTACTTGTTACTTAACAGCTTCACTCACTCACTTACTTACTTACTTGTCTACTTACTTGCTGGGTTTACTTACTAATTTCGCTACTTACTTACTTACTAGCTTATTTACCTTATCCATTGATCTTATTCACTTATTACTTGCCTACTTATTATTCTTGTTTACCTCCCTTACTTACTTGGCATAGCCCCACATTTATTATTTAATCTTACTATTGCACTCTGCAGAACTCGAACTCGCGAACTACCATACATGCGCAGGACAAGTAATATAATAAAACAACTATGCTATACGGCTGACAGTAGCTCTAAAACCTTGATTTATAAGAACCCACTTTTAAAGCATCATAAAGGCCTCAAGATGTGACCTTGGACCAGATGACCGAGAGCCTGATGCAGCTCCTATAGTACACAAAAATAAAAACTAAGATCCATTGTGCCTCGAGGGATAACAAACGGCAGATGACCTGATAGATCAGTCAGCAACATCCTGATGTGACTACTAAAAAAAGACATACCTGGGCTTCACACTGTGGCATAGTTTTCACAGCCTTCAGTAGTGCATGAATTTCATAGCCCTGAAAGCCTCATAGTCTGCATCACAGTGTCATGGAGGTCGTAGGTGGTGCCCTACTTGTGCGAGAGCATCGGCAGGTGAGGCGGAAGCGAGCCGAGTGCATTCTTCAACAAGTCATCCAAGGCTGGTGGCGGCATCGGCAGGTGCAGATATGCGTTGAAGAGCAACTCTGTGTCGTTATACTGCAGCGTCTGCAGGTAGTCCGTCGATGACTTGTCTGGCAGAAGTATCGGCAGGTGGACAAACTGCAGTGAATTATTCAGAGGAAGCATCAGTGGGTGCCAGCCGTTGGTGTGCTAGCTCACCGATGCCGCTGCTGCTCCCTGGTAGTGCTGTTGGTGGGTCGTGTTCCAGAACATGCCACCGTAGCTCGAGAAGAAGTTAGAATCCAGCAACGACAATCGCTGCAAGGAGTGTGACGTCAACCACACTGACAAATACGAGCTGTGCTGTACGAGCTGTCAGACAATGGCAGTTCAGAATTGTTGCTCATCTGGCGACACTTTGTGGACCATGTTTGCTCAGTGACATTGTAGTCAGAAGCATCAGGGTGCTGGAGCTCGGCTGACATGTTGTACATCTGCGCCAGTTGGTCAGGGTGATAAGGACCAGAGTATGATAGCGAGTAAGTTGGCATTTGCAAGTAGCCATTATTGCCGTGGTTGCCGCCATTCACGCCGCTACCATTGACTTGACTGTTATACTGGTTCTGCATGGCCAGAATCATGAACACATTCATGATCTCTGTTCGTGTCGGCGGGGTGGTACTCATTTTGATCCTTGCTGCTATAGCTGGACTGAGTTGTCAAATCAGACGTGGGGATTGGCATGTTGTCCTCAAGAGAGGCGCGGCAGCTGGCCCCAGGACTGGCGGACAGGATCTCAAAGGTGTTGCCACCAGCACGGCGAGCATTGTGGTGTGCCCACTTGCAAATGACACCGAACTTCATAGAAATTGGGCGAGCCTAGCCATGAAGCTTGTAGCTGCGAGCGATAGACAGTTAGCATGCATGTACATAGACAGCAAAGACCGCACTTACGAGAGACTGCACGCATTGCAAACAGTCTCCCCTTGTTGTCCTTATGCCAGAGCGGCGTCGCAGTGATGTGGCAGTTGTAGCGCTGTGTGACAACCTCCTGCAATTCCTGACGAGGAGCAGTCTGTGAACGGCCCTCGCCGTGGTTGTTGCACATGCTCTTAGGACAGGAGCATTTGTGCTGTAGTGGGAATGCGGATCAGAGAACACAGAAAGAAAAAACACAATAGCTAGCACTCACTAGCTTGTAGTAGAGCTCTCAGGTGTTGCAGCTGAGCTCGTTGTTGAGACCGCGACACCACAGCAGAGTGTGGGTTAATGCCGCAGTTCGAGCACTTTGCCTTGACACCACCAGGGGCAGAGCTGGTGGTGTTCGTAGTCGAGTTGACAGGCATCACACCAGGACCCGATGAACGCGACCTGTTCGCAGTGCACAGGCTGAGTAATGGCCACTTACCATTGAGTGGGGTCGTGCTAGCCACAGGGTTCAGGCCGAGGTGACATGGCATGATTGTCCAGGGCACGAGATTCTCGACAACATGCAGTACGGCGCGTAGCGCATTCGTGGACAAGAGCATCGACTCATTCTCGTGCGGATGGTCATCATATGTGGGAGCAGAGGCGGTGACTTGTGCATTGTTTGTTGCAGGCTTCATGTCTTCCTTCTGAGAAGTAAAGCAGCCGTCAGGGTTGCCGGCATTGAGAGTCTTGTCGAGCGAGAGTTCGATGGTTGGATGGGGAATAGAAAATTTGTCTGAGCTGCTGTGGGTGTTAGTGTTGAGACCTTCGCCATAGATCATGACATCCGTAAGGAAAAGAGATAAGGCAATTGGAGAGATGCAGAGTCTTTAGTTGTAATGGCATCACCAACGCTGCTGTCGACCACAGCAGATGATTGTTTGTGGCCACACAGCAATGTCCTTGTTCTCTGCCGCCACAGACACAGAAGGCTTTGTGTGCCTCACCAGTTTGCCCTCAAATGGCCAGCTCTGCGCCTGCGCAATGCCACTGAGCATTGTCCGCTCCTCGTCTTCACACCTACACCCGCACCCGCATCAGCGCTGTTGTTGCCAAGGGTCAGCTGCTCCACATCTGACAGGTCGGACTCCCTGCGCATCCGCACACCTGCACATCATCACGCTTGCGCAAGGCCCGCAGGACATCCGCGAGTGGGGCCTTGAAGAACTGTGCGAGCGCCGGGCCTCCGCTGCTGCTGTCGTCATTGCCGCATGCGAGTGCGCTGCTGACTTTGCAGAGAATGCTCATGAGCTCTGCAGTCTTGAGCGCGGAGAGCGCGTCGTTTGCACCAGCGCTGTGTTGCCAAGGGGCAGCTGCTTTGCATCCGACATGTCAAGCTCCCTGCGCACCTGCAGCGCGCGCACATCGTCATGCTTGCACGAGGCCTGCAAGACGTCCGCGAGCAGGGTTTTGAGGAACTGCACAAGCGTTGGGCCCATGCCGCTGCCGCCGCCGTTATTGCCGCACGCGAGTGCACTGCTGCCTTTGTAGAAGATGCTTGTGAGCTTCGCGGTCTTGAGCACAGAGAGCGCATTACCTGCGGCGGTGCGTGCGTTCATGGCCTTGAGGGAGAGGAAAAGCTTGCGCCAGATCTGTTCCAGCATCTGGTTTTTGATGCTGCCCTGGCAGATCAACCAGTACACCTTCATCACCTGCGTCTGCCCGATGCAGTGCGCGCAGGCGATTCTGTCATTGAATTGCATGTATTTCTTGGTGAGAACGCTGTGGGATGTGGAGGGCAGGTGTGTACCTGTGGGCTCCGGTGTCGAGCTGCGTGAGGAGCCAGTACATCCAGAAGCGTTGCGCCTCGGCCATCGGCAGGAACACAGTGAGCTCTTCATGCTGAGTGAACTGCTGATCCTTCATACTGTTTTCAATGCTGAATGCACAGGTAGTTGGGTGTCCTCACTTGTTGTCCTTGAACTCGGGCAGAAAGCTTGAGGTCGGGCTTCTGGCACGGCATCGAGGTTGCAGGGGCAGTAGGCTGGTCAATGCTGAAGGTGAACTGCATACAGTAGAGTGTGCCGTTGCAGTTCTGGTTTGCCTCCCTTTTACGTTTGTGTTTGAGAGCGCACTGCTGGATGATGTATGTCAAACGGTTGTGGCAGAACTCAGGGGCCTGAAGCTCTTCAATGCTCCTAGTCATCATAGTCGCCTTTAAACGCGCTTCCTGATGGTGGCGCAGTGGGTTGCATTTCGACAGCTTACAGAAGTCTCCATACGCCCGCAGATTCGTGCACTGATGTTCCAGATCTTGTATTCTGCCATTGTCCTGTGACAAGGAAGGCTTGCCTGCCGTCTGGTTGTTGTACAGGTTCTGTAGGAGAATGAGGTCTGCAAGAGCGCACAAAGGATGTTACTCTGTGTACCAAAGTTGCATACACTAGCAATGTGTCTCACAGTCTGATTTGGGAGTTAGAGATTGCTTATAACGATGTATAGGTACACAATACAAAATATATTGATGATTCTGTGGAAGGGGGAAAGTGCTGGGATGCAGAATAGAGAGAGAACACGATATGCACGTTGACCCACGGCGCACGCTGGGTCACGATGGCGTCTAGATAACAGGGCACTTAATCTCGAGTGCATCTTGATGCTCAATCTCACCTCATGAACCTATCAAGATTCCACAATCTCATCGTGAGACCCTCGTGGTGCTGATCTTGATGCAATCTTGAGGCGCTTGCTTCGCAAGGCTCCTGGGATATTTGCGACATTACAGGCATAGGCTGATAGATTAAAAGGCTTGTTATTAATACAATAGATATTTACAGTCATAAACCATGTATCTTACATCTTTGTATGGAAAGATCATCCACATCTAAACCAATATGCACTCACTGACATTTAGTGGTGTTACTTCATTAAGGTTCAGTATATTCCAGGTTCTACAAAAGTAAGTGCCTTTATTTGCACCTTTGAGTGTTTCCTGATGAGGTTCAAACTTAGCTTGAGGTCCTGAACCAGGCTTCTAAGGCTTGTGAACTTTGAGCTCTGTCCTGCATATTATTATACTAAATATAAAGTTAGCTTTTGTTATTGTAACATATTACTATTATATAAACACTGCCATTGCTGTCATGAGCAAAAGATTCATACTAAGGCAGTGCAAATGATAGGAAGAAGTTTTGTAATATGGCAAGGAATGAAGAAATCGTACCTACCAAGCACCTGTGCTGTGGTCCACATCATCTTAGTATAACTTGTTCTGCAGCAATTACAGCCCAATGAAGCTTCATTGGTGTGCCAAAGGGTGGAGTCTGATTGGCATTGGACTCTTGACCTCCGTCAGCCTGGATACGTCAGATACTATGACTCACCGGCCCCTGTTTCTCTGCTGTTGCCCCACAACCCCAGCAACTTGTAGCTTACATAATGCCTGGTCTGTGCGCAGCCCTAGCAGTATATACAGTAGGACTCTGTTGGTCAATCAGGCTAGATAAGCCTATTAGTTACTTGTTTCATTTACATTACTAACACATAATATACTTGGTCAATCAGGCTAGCTGTGTAAGCTATACTGAAGTTGTGAGGCCGCTGTACACACCACCTCATCACCATTTTCCACAATCCAGCTCCCTCGTAAAGTGTTGAGCCTTGCTTCACAACATTCTGTGCTCTATGATCGTGATGCAGCATATTTCTTGGATGAGTGGATATGCTATGTTTGGAGGAGCAGGTGGAGTTAGAGCCTCGACCTGTTGTCTGTGACCCTGGGGCAGGAATGAGCCTATGTGAGACACACCTCTGTGCCTGCCACACGAAGGTGGAGAGTGTCAGGGCTGTCAGAAACATCTCAGGAGGGCTGGCCACTGGCTTATCTCAAGACTGGGATGTCCTGACAGTAGGCCAAATGGGCATGCTTCCTGAACTGGCTGCACTTGGAGCATGCTTGGCCATGTCAAGCCTAATTTACTGACCTTTTGAAGAACAGGACTGCTTGCCATGGAGGTGCCCAATGGACACAGTGGAATGAGCGTTTTCTGCTACTACACAAGAGAGTGAAGCTGGTCTGATGGCAGGAGGGCAGTGGCGGCAGCTGCCTATATTGTCATAAGCCTGGTATACACTCCACTCGTGAAATCTGGCTGATGCCTGTGGGTGCTTCTCGACTACACAAACCTGACAATATTAGAGAAATAATTGACAATGGATTACCTACTGGTTTTAATGGTGCACCTCCCCCCAGTGTTAAAGAAGCAGGGGACCTGCCCATTGCTCGCTTCTTTGATGACAGCCCTGACAAGATCGGAGACAGGATGGACCTGCCCCACCAGGCACTGTGGCAGCCACTTGCTGCTGACTATGACTCACAGATCACAGACTACCTGTGCAACATCCACCATGGTGATGCAGCAGGGCCCTCCTCTGGCGTAGGAGTGAGGAGAGCGCAGAATCATGCATGCTGCAAGGCAAAGATCAAGAAGAACACTCGAGCTAGTCTCACTGTCACCTCTCTGAACATAAGGAGCAGGAGCGCTGCAGCTATGGCAGGTAGTAAGTGGCTCCATATGAACCAACTCATGAGAGACAATAGGATAGGCCTATTAGCTGTGCAGGAGACTCACCTCGACAATGAGGCAGTGGCCAACTTCCGGCAGCTCTTTGGCAGTAAATTGGAACTGCACTGGTCAGCTCCACCAGAGAATCACTCCTGTGCCCAGAGAGTGGCTTTTGTAGTAAATAAATGTGTAACGAATGTAGTGGGAATCACTTTGAGGGGAATTATGCCTGGATGCGCTTTGCTGCTGTTCATGCCCTGGCACGTAGATAGAACTGTTAACATTCTTACTGTGTACGTGCCTAATGATCATACACAGAATGCATGTTTCTGGTGGGCACTGAACAAGAAGTGGGCAGATAACTCTCTGCCAATCCCAGATGTAGTCCTTGGTGACTTTAATGTTGTGAAGAAGGATATTGACCGCCTCCCAGTTCACCTGGACCCTCTAGGCGTGACAAATGCTTTATAAACACTCTGCTTTAACATGAAGCTTGTAGATGGGTGGCATGACACTTACCCCACTAGCTGTGAACATTCTTACTTTCAATAGGGCCAGGCTGGCTATAGCCACTCATGTATTGACTGCATCTATGTATCTCATAATATCATGTGCACTGCCCACAACTGGCTTGTGTCAACAACTCCTCTGCAGACTGACCACAAATGGTTAGCATGAAAATCATGGACCTAACAACCCCTTACATTGGGAAGAGGCACTGGACTATACCACAGTTCTTTCTAGAGAATGATGACTTTCTGAGTGAAGTCCAGAAGTGTGGACGTCACCTTCTGGGTGATGCCCTCAACCGTATAGACCATACAGCTGCTAGGAACCTCCAAACCATCTTCAAAACATTCAAGGACAGTGTTGTGAGCATTGCCAAGTGGAAGGCTAAATAGAACGCACCCAAGATAGAGCACACCATCAAAAGCCTCCAAACTGATATGGCCACAATTCTAAATGACCGCAATGCCTTTGATGATGACATAGAACAGTCATACCAGGCCGAGTTCATTTGAGAATAAGCTGTGATTTTTAAAAAATCTCAAACATCAGCAGACATGGACCCTGGTCACAGTGCGGAACCAGCTGGAAGGGGAATCAGTCATAAAATACTGGTTTGCCCTTAGCAGAGAGAGCAAACCGTGTGATGTTGTGTACTCATCGTTCCAGCTGAACACAACCTCTGCAAACTCTGTACTGCTCACCCACTCTGCAAACATGACAGAGGCTGCAAGGGAGTTCCACATGCAGCTACAGGCTGATGGCAGTGATCGCAATCGTAACAGAGCACAAGAGGCAACTGATCATGCACTGAGTCATGTGTGGAACCGCGTGAAGACAAATGAGGGATGTACTCTAGTAATGAAAATAACGTGAGCTAACATGCTGACAGCTCTTAATACCTTTGGCCTTGATGGCATACTCTTTGAGCTGTGGAGGCCTTGCATAGACAGTACAAAAAAGAGAGTAAGGACCCTGAACAACTTACTTTTGATGTTCTCCAGGCTCTGATGGCTGTGTATAATGATGCTCAAGATTATGGCGTTGCCCCTGGCACAATGTTTGCAGAAGGATAGATCTGTCACCTGTACAAGAAAAATGATAAGCACTGCATTGGGAACTACCATCCGATCACCTTGCTGAATGTTGTGGGAGTAGCTCTGCTCTGTAGTTTTTCTGTATTTTCTACAATTTTCCCTGAGTTTCCACAATGTTCCTGTTGTTATCAATGCTCAAACCCTCATGTTAGCACCAGTTTACTCTCACGCCCTCGCGGCACATCAGTGCATCAGCAAGCTCAGCGTGCTAACACATAATGCCGCCATCAGAGAAGCTGTTACACAGCCTCTCAGCAGTCTCCATCAGAGACTGATTGACACTGGACATCTGGCTTACATCAGCTTGACAACGTGTCACTGATGCTGACTCTCTTCTATCAGAGTCCAATCAGCATCAGACCTCCAACCTCCATCAGCCCAGATACGTTAAATACTATGACTCACCAGCCCCCACTTCTGCACTGTCGCCTCACTACCCCAGCAACTTGTAGCTTACATAATGCCTGGTCTGTGCGCGGCCCCAACAGTATATATAGTAGGACTCTGTTGCTATCTAGCCCCCATCTCGACCTCTTGGTCAATCAGGCTAGATAAGCCTATTAGTTACTTGTCTTCTTTACATTACTAACACATAATACACTTGGTCAATTGGGCTAGTTGCATAAGCTAGACTGAAGTTGTGAGACCATCCTTCACACCATCTCGTTGCCGTCTTCCACGATCTCTGCTTCCTTGTGAAGTGTTGAGTTCTTACTCCACAACACCGAACATGAATTATAAGCTGCTTACATGAATAATGGCAATCCAGTTAAGTTCCATTGTGGCATGGGTCATTCATCTGAACCAGGCTGGCTTCATCTCTGGAAAGCACATTCATGAACAGACCTGGCTGGCATGTGATATGCTGGCCTATGCTGAGGTTTTTGAAGAGAATGAGGCTATTGTGGCACTAGATCAAGAGAAAGCCCATGATCACATTGACCATGAGTGTCTGTGAGTGACACTGCACCGCTTCAACCTGCCAGAGACCTTTGTCACCTTGATATGCAACCTATATGATAATGCCCAGTCAGTGGTCATTTTTAATGGCGAGACCAGATGACCTTTCTGGGTCACCAGAGAAGTGCGACAGGGCGACCTGCTCTCCTGTCTGCTTTTTGTCTTTGCTATAGAGCTGTTAGCATGTATAATACATGACTCTAACCTGAAAGAATTCTCCATCCTGAATCACCCTGACAAACTCATCACCACACTGTTTGCAAACAATACCATAGTATATCTCTTAGAATGGAATGACTATAGGGCCCTCTGAACTGTCCTGCATCATTGATGTGGTGCCTTAGGAGCAAAATTTAATGATCACGAGACAGTGGTGATCTGCATAGAAACTAAAGCATACCACACTACAGTGACAAAGACTAGGCATCTGAACCCTCTCTTCAACTCAATAGAGCCACACAATGCTATTACTGACAAAATGACAGGAAAGCCTGTTAGAATTCTTAGAACCTGGATTGGCTACAGCATAGACATCTGGAGTGATCCCTAGACATCTATTCTCAAAGACATAGAGTGCAGCCTGGACCAGTGGGAACACTGTCATCCCACTATGCTAGGCTGAAAGATCATTGTTGAATGGGCAGTGGGAAGCAAAGTGCAGTACCTCGCAAAAGTTCAAGGAATGCCAAAAGATGTGGAAGCCTTTCTTATGTCCCGCATATGCAAGTTCGTGTAGAAGGACCAGCATCCAACCATAAACATGGAGACCCTGTGTTGCCCTGTGGCAGAGGGGGGCTTGAATCTTCTTGATCTCTGCAGCCAGGTGGAGGCCATCAAACTCATCTGGCTGGTTCCCTTCACAAACTTCATGAGTAAATGGCCCTTGTGGTGCTATGTTGAGAATGCTTTCATCACTAGAGCTGTGCAAAAGTTGTCTGCAACTGTAAATAATCTTGCACAGATGAACCCATTGCTGCAAATGTAGGCTCTGGCATTGACACAGCTCCTGAGACACACCCAGTGTATGCTGAAACTTGGCAGTAAATATAACCTGAATTTTGGGGCTATTAAACTGACAGAGAAGATGAAAAAACTACTGCCAGTCTGGTACCACATTAGCGCAAATGAGCCTCTGGCCCAGTTGGACAACTTTCCATGGGGCCATTGCCTCTGGACCAAGCACGGTGTGCATACAGTGGGGGACTTATGTGAGATCATTCACTTTCAGGAGCAAAACCCTGACAGCTGGCCATGTGCTAGGTGCAGGAACTGTAAGCATGACCACAATCTTCATGGCTGTGACACGCCACATAAATGTTATGAGCTGGCGACCGGGCTGCTCCACTCTCTCAGGTCAAAATGGGCTCTGATAGAGGTGTCTGAACAGGATGGCCTCACTCTAACTAGGCACTGCCTGAGGAGAAACTGGTGTGCCCTCCACCCAAGGAACTGGAGCGATGGTGATAAGGATGAGGGTTGGACAATTGTTTTTGACTCCACGATTACACCCAATGACGAGAATGGCCTGACCAGTGCTTTCCGCATCTTTCTGCATCTTTGGAACCGATGGCCCTGCACCTGTCCTGCCAGGACAGCAGTGCATGAATAGACTGCAGCTTCCAAACAAGGACTTGACTGTGTACACGGACAGCTTCTGCCTGAACAATGACAATGAGAATGCAGTGGCAGGTGCCAGAGTATGGTATGGCCCTGATCATCCAAAGAATGTTGGGTTTCGTGCCCCAGGCCCGGTGCAGTCTAATCGGACTGGAGAGGTGGTGGCTATATTACAAGTCGTGAAGAATGAAATTGACCTTTTTGGATGACTCAGCATCAAGAGTGACTTGCAATGTGAAATACAAGGGCTCACTGTTCACGCAAGTAAATGGGAACAGGACAGCTGGATTGGAGTTGAGAACATCAGGGAAAAATGACTTAGCTACAAAGCATCACTGAGCCTTAGTAGTGGTCGAAGTGATTGGAGAATGGTCTCTCTCTTTGTAGCACGGAGTCCTGCAAATCATTCTAAGTAGTTGCCTGGTAGCAGGCGACTTCTCTGGGAGCAACTTCATAGCAGATGATTCACTCAGGAGCGGTTTCGTAGTACAAGTGTAGTATAGCAGATGTGCCAGTGGATTGCAATTTGTTGCTCATATGGTGCGCGGAGTGCAAGTGCAAACTAAATTAGCTATGCAAAAACAAGATACATGTGCCCGAGGCGATTGACTACTACCCTGGCATCCGGTCAGGCTTTTGTATGATGATCTACACCTTTACTGGATTTCTGCTCGCTGTCCGTGTCCCAGGTATGACCTTCTAGCTGCTGTCACATCCAATCTTCTGCAGCAGCAGAGAGCTTCACAGGTAGCTGCTTGGATTGAGGTTTGAGACTAGTCCCAGTGCTGTCATATAATGCCGTATTTAGTAACATAAATAGTACAGATGTAGAAATACTCACAGAATGCATTAGAACATCTTCGCGCAAACCTTTGTTGATGTGGCTACATTCAAGTTTGCCCACTTCTCAATAAACTCGAAATGTCTCCAGTACACTCTGTGGGTCTCTGATGCAACAGAGGCATACTTTTATTCTGTGAAATAGAGGTTGCCGTTGAACTTGCCTGTTGCCTATGCATCTAGCAAAAAAGCGATCTCATAAACCGCCGGTCCAGTTAGTTCCAATTAGAAATGATCATCAGACCAGCACTTACAATGGTAAACAAAAGGGCAATAGTTGGAATAGGAAGTGGATTTAGGTGGTCTTGATGCTGTGAACCCAGGTGCTTCGCAATTTTGAAGAGCTCCATACAGAGAGCAACTGTGAGCAAAGTATGCTCACCGTAGCCAGTTTCTGCTTCTGAATCCTATGGACAGCAATAGAAGTTAGCCGTGACCTCCGACACTCAAGACTCAAGTATGCGCATACCTTATAGCAATACCAGGGTGGTGAGCCCTAACACTAGAACTGCGGAGAAACTCACATGATTTCACATTGGCTGCCTGAGCTGCCACATTTGTCAGGTCCGCAAGCCCAAAGGCACTCACGGAGCTCTCACAAACATGGTCGTGGATATGACCACAAAAGGCAGGGCCCTGTTGAACAATCTAGATGTTCGTCGGTATCAAGAGTAAGTAGAAAGACAATAAAATAAATGACATACAAGAGCAAGCACCTGTGCCAAGTCCTCAGGGGTGAAGTTCTTATTGTTCGCTTGGCACACCACATCCCATGCTTCGCCAGCAAATTGTGTGGCTACTTCTGCTGATGGAAAGGCATTGATTGTCAACAGCTTCATTTTATATGCATCGGCAGCCTAATGAATGAGGGCCAATATTGCTTTGTTGTAGTCAGGGTACTTTGGCTTCCCTGTCGGTATCTGTCTATGCGTGTACTTGATGGAGTTGTACACTACTGGCTCGGGCGAACATGCATCTGTTTGTTTACGCTTGCGGGATCAATCTGCAGAGGTTGCATGGCTACCCGATGGTCGACAGCGAGCTGATGATGGTGGCCGAGAACCACAAACTCCATGGTCACGATCTCGAGGAAGCTGTGCATAGAAGAATACTTAGCTCACTCTGCGGCATTGAACAGTGAACTACTGACCTGCTGTCAATGACCAGACAGGGGTACCATTTTGCTCCTATCATCGCCATGAAATGGTGAGCATTCAGACCTTGCACAATGGCTAGGTCGATTAAGGGAAATGGTACATGTTCTTGAATGCTGCACGAAGCTGCCATGATTGTCCAAGAGCAAAGGGACCAAAGAGGCACTGCAAGCTGGAGAGACATTGCGAGCTAGAAAAGTGCTGTGAGCTAAAGCCATAGAATGCAAATGCAGAGACAACACACATTCTTGCAAGTGGGAAGCAACAGACAGTGCAGTATTTGCATCAGGGGATCTGCGTAGGCTCTCACTTTCACTCGTGCTGTTGCTTGTGCCATCATGGTTGTCTGGTGTTGTTTCGTGGGAAGACAGTAATTTTGAGGCGTTACCTTCGCGGTAGAGTCTTCGCTTTGGCTTGTTCACAGCGTCTTGTCTTGTGGGTACCTCTCCAAGACTGTGAAACTGATAAAATTGGTCAGCTACATCCTAAAATGCCAAAGAAAACATGCCAGAGTCAACTGAGCGTTGTTGTCTTCGTTTTCAGACTCAATTTCATCATCACCTTCAACAGCGATATTGTTGATGTCTGCCATATTATTGGTGGTAGTGTTGGCACTGGCCAACTTTGCTTGGAGAAGGGCTTGGATTGCTGCAAGCCATTTTTGAGCCTCTGCGAGCTTTTGCTTGAGCTTCTCATTGTCTTTGTTGTTTAAACTTGGAGTGTTAGATGTGTCTCATAAGTAGATTATTCTGGGTTGACATATTGAGAGCTTGCTGTCGTGTGCTTTTTTTGCTTGACGCTTCAAGCCAATAATGTTGCCCTGTGAGATACCATCTCTATCAGTACTTTTGTTGTGCGTACTCTTTTTCTTCAGAGCAGACTCCAAGTTCTCTGAGCCTTCTATTGCATCGTCATCTTGATCCCTTTTTTTCTTGTTAATCTTTCGAGCTAATGTGGGCATGTGGAGACTGGTGAGAAGCTGAACATGATGTTCAAGTTGGAAAGAGAAACAGACAAAAGCGGACTGTTGCAGCTCACCAAATATAGGCAACTGCTGAAGAGCCAAACTAAGCTCAGCATTGCACTCTACACCATGCCAAAAAGATGTCTCCCTTCTACACAGCCTTCTCACCACAATACATGCATGTTCTGATGTGATTTCTGTGCTACTATGATGGAAACAGCCAAAGGATTGAAGTCACATAGCAGACAAAGCGAACCTTGTCGACAGGCATTTGACCGACACACTGCTGCCCTGTTACTTTCTCAAGCTTTTAGATCTGATCCAGAGCGTCTTGCGCATGGCTCATATCTTAGCTTTCCTATGCTTGATGATGCTTTCAGTAGCAACGATGGTCAAGAGTCATTCGCATCCGCACCATCATTTAATCAGGGACCAAGTCACTCTGCTACTCCCAGCCTGCCTATTCTTTCGCAGTCAGATCCAGGCGAAGCTTCAGCACCTCCATCGAAGCGTGCATGCATTGTTTCTGGCATGGCTGATGATGAGGTCGAAGTTAGTGGGCTGTCAAAGCATCCATTTGTGGACTACGGACTTGGGCGCGCCATCAAAACCAAGGGAAAGGGGACAACTATGTTTATGGAGATCTACACTCGTCACAAAGCAGAACAGAAAGCAATCAAGCAGAAGAAAAATCTCTGGTACCCATTCAAAGATGCAAAGGAATGGGAGCTGGCGAAATGGCTTCTGGCATCCAGCTTGAGCCAGAAGAAAATTGATAGGTTCCTGAAGCTTGAGACTATGAGTCTAGTAATGTTCCAGTGCAACATATGCTCACTTTAGCCTAGAATCGTCATCATCAACATTTATCTTTCAAGAACAAGGGAGGGTTTTTCAAGCTAGTTGACAAGCTTTCCCGGGGACCACGGTGGAAGTGTGAGATGTTTGCAGCAGACGGAGATGTTGTCGATGAGAGAACGGGCAAGAGAAAGGTGCAAACCTTTGAGTTATGGAAGTGGGATCCTGTGGAGTGTATCAAGGAGCTAATTGGGAACCCTGCATTCAAAGAGCACATACAATACGCACCGGAGCACACATTCAAAGATCATGAAGGCTTGAAGCCTATTGTTGATGAGATGTGGACTGCGAAGCAGTGGGTAAGGATTTAGGTGAGTATGTTATTCCAGGTGACATGTGCTCTCTTAGCTTACCAAGTACTACAGGAGCACATCTCTGCAGGTAGAGTCGTAGCACTGGTTATACTTGCATCTGACAAGATCCAGCTGTCTGCGTTCAGTGGCGATAAGAATGCCTGGCCTGTGTACCTTAGTATTGGCAATATATCAAAGAAGCTTTGACGCTCACCTTTGTCCCACGCAACAATTCTTATTGGCTACCTTCCTGTGTCAAAGCTCGAATGCTTCTCAAAGAACAACTGTTCTATATCCAGATATCAGCTCTTCCACGATGCCATGCATTCCCTTTTGCAGCTGCTCATTGAGGCTGGTCTGGACGGAGTCAAGATGATTTGCACAGACAGCCTCGTTTGGTGCGTCCATTCCATTCTCGCCGCATACATTGCAAACCATCCCAAGCAGTGCCTTGTAATTTGCGTGAAGAACTTCTGTCCAAAATGTCACATCAACCCTGGAGAGCGTGGGAGAGGCAGCGTGCAGTCACAGTGGAGAGATCCAGAGAAGATGGCGCAGATGCTTAAAGAGGCAGTTTCTGGTCAAAAACCTGCAGGCTTTGACAATGCCAGATTGCGGCCTATTTTGCCTTTCTGGTCAGACCTCCTGCACTGTGACATCTTCTTCTGCATCACACCGGATATCTTGCATCAGCTGCACAAGTGTATGTTCAAGGACCACATTGTGAAATGAACAATGAACTGTGTAGCAGGAGGCAATGACAAGCTCGATCATCAGTTTGCGGCCATGCCGGTGCACTCGGAGATTCAGCACTTCAAGAAGGACATCTCACTCATGTCGCAGTGGACAGGAACCGAGTACAAAAACATGGAAAAGGTCTTCCTCGGTGCGCTTGCTGGCTCTATACCTGACGACGTAATGCACGCCATTTATGGACTCTTAGACTTCATTCATTATGCTTGGTTTGAGACTCACACAACTACATCTCTAGAGGCTCTCGAAGCAGCATGGCAACAGTTTCACACATGCAAGTATGCATTCATCACTTACTACAATGCCAAGCAGGCAATGCTGGCAAACTACACAAATTTTAGCGGTATCCCGAAGCTTCATGCAATGGAGCACTATGTCCAGTCAATCCGTCTACTTGGCTCTGCAGACAGATACAATTTGGAGGGCCCAGAGCATCTGCATATCGACTTCGCTAAGTTAGGTTACCGCGCAAGCAACCGTAAGAACTACTTTGGCCAGATGACGACTTGGCTTGACTGTCAGGAAGCTGCTGTTCACTTCGACGCCTACCTGCATTGGCTGCAACCTCCAGGGCTCATCCAACCCGAAGCAGCTGCCAAGAATCACAAGGACAGCAGCAACAAAGATGAAGACATCAAACAGCGAAAGGAGCTGAAGGAGGCAGAGGACAAAGAGAAAGGTGTTGCACGAGCTGAGGCGACTAGCATCCAGTTCAAGGTTGCGAAGAAACCTCTGTATCTGCTGCTCTCTGCTGACACCATTGTGAAATCTCATGGCACTCACGACTTCTCGTGGCATCTTGAAGCTTTCCTCATAGAACGTGCTCACTCTGCAACCCAACCTGTTCCTCAGTTTGCGCTAACAGAGATCAAGAAAATCAGCATGGAAACTGAAGTTCCCATGTATAAGCAGCTGAAGCTCTAATTACTGGCCATAGCGCAGGTCTCAACAACTGACAGCTTAGAGTGGGACACTATCCATGCAGTCTCTAGGACTTCTCAGAGTCTCAGTGGCACGGAGATTAGCACCGTGCCTGCATCATTCTCGACAGTCTTAGCCCACCAACGACCACCTCAGACAGCTGATTTGTTAGTCCTCGCTTTTGCATGGTGCATTGTCTTTTCAGTTTGCATATAATTTTTTCATACTATCTCGAATATCAGGCCTTTCAGCCGGGCAGGTGCACGTTATCTTTCGCGCTCCCGACATGTTCTGTGACTTTGCACCCGAGCCTCTTGTGTTTGTTCAGTGGTACACTCCACTGAATACGCGCGACGAAGTCTCAGGTATGTATTCAGTTGGTGTATCAACATCTAACCATGAGCGCAGCGCATCTGTGATTTCTATCACTGCTCTTGTGAGGTCATGCCATCTGATTCCACACTGGAGGCAGGCTATCAACCGGACATGGACCTGAGAGAATGTGCTGGATCCCACAACCTGCATGCACTTCCATGCAGCGTTATGCCAGTCAGTGACTGAGTCAATGACTAGTCACAAGTCAGTCTCACTGTGACTGAGACCAAGCGGTCACCAGGTCCTTATCATGGGAAGGGATTCTGGCCAATCAGCATTCAGAACTCTATCACACCGGTGATGCCCTCTCGCAGAGTCGTCCGTAGCAAGTAGAGCGAGTCTGTAGGCTGTAGTATTAGAATTTTACATATATTCTACTTCTTCTTGGCCACTGGCACTGTGGATGTGCCCCAGAGTGGGCCAAAGATCCCATTCCTTAGTTAGTCTGTGGCAGAATTGCACCAGAGGCACTGTCCGAACTAATGGGTGCAACACCGGATGCAGATACAGCAGGTAACTGAGCTAAAGATGTCAATGCAGAGTGATCTGAAGCAGTTCAAGGGTGTTCTGGCAGCTGTTCTGGTCCACAATGCCATCATAAGCATTGTATTAACCCGGAAGCACGATAAACCATGTGGTACACGCTTGCTTCTGCTACCTAGCTCTCCAACCATGCATTGTCTGGGTGCGATGCTCATGCTGCTGCCTATTGTCGATCTCCATATGGTTCTTGCTGCATTTGGGCATGAAATTCTCAGTTCAAGTTGTAACATACACAGCACCATGTCTCCAATTCGCTAGTTTGTGCATCTGGCTTTGCTTTGGTAAAATTCATTTTTATTCACCCTGAATAAATGCTCTATGAAGTAGGCCTGCCATTGGTCAGAGCACATGGTATGCCACATATCATAAGCCATGATATAACAAAAGAAATAATTAGATTTGAACTCTCTACTGATAAAGCCTGCAACAGAGGGGACAAGCAGGTAGGTATCAAGAATAGAATTTAATACAGGACTACGAACCCTCTTAGCTCAGGCTGCGTTGCGTTCGCACTGTCTTTCAATGGCGGTACATCTGTCTGTGCTTCTCACAGGCACTACCCTCAACCGCAGGACCCAGAAAACTGCTCGGTCACTGACTTTAGTCTGGTCACTGACCGTGACTTCATGACTAGTCATATTCGGTCAGTGACCGCACAACACTGCTTCCATGTCAATCCTTACACACAACTGTCAGATTTTATTCTGCTGCGCTATGTACCTCGGCTCAACAAGAAATAAGTGTACTCTTTAATTTATATACCAATTGGCAATAGCTGTGCTACATTAATGCTACCAGTACTAACAGTGCTACGGTAGAGCTCCGGAAGCTGTCGCCCTCCTGCTATGCACTCCGGGAGTTACCTTCCTCTTGCTACGCGCTTCGGGCGCCTCGTAATAAGCTTGCTACTATGGCGCCAAACAGTGTTTCCTGATGAACCGCGAGCTTTTCCCACCAGGGGCAAAGCGGGTGTCAACTTTTTTGCTCCGGGGCGAGGCGACGCTGCGTCAACTGATCTGTTAAGTCGCTTAATCAGCTGGGTAGCTTCCTAATTAGGAAATTGCAGGAGGCTGACAAGAGAGTTGGCACAGCGTCATCCCGCCCTTACGCAAAAAACTTGATACCGGATTTGCCCCTGGTGTCCGAGCCACTCTGGCGG
This sequence comes from Phanerochaete carnosa HHB-10118-sp, assembly GCF_000300595.1. Classification (NCBI taxonomy): domain Eukaryota; kingdom Fungi; phylum Basidiomycota; class Agaricomycetes; order Polyporales; family Phanerochaetaceae; genus Phanerochaete; species Phanerochaete carnosa. The sequence goes on along the minus strand of NW_006767640.1, from coordinate 367,652 downwards.
CCCTTCGAGAGAGGGGCGCAGTCACCGACTTTGAGTGGGTAAAAGGACATGCAGAGTCGGTCGGCAATATTCAGGCTGATCTCCTCGCCGGAGCGGGCGCAGGGCTTGCACTCGCCCATGGCCTCGATCTGTCCTACAACAGACGGTTTCTTTTGGATGGCGCTCAGTTGTCGACTATGACGCAACGGCTAGCTTACCGGGGCATACGGGAGCGCACTGTGTATACCCCCAGGCCGAGGGCGGTGGCTAGCCTCGACATGGCTAGGTGCGCGGTCGCTGATGTGACGGGTCGCCGCCCCTCTGATAAGTTGCTATGGGTGAGCCTTCAGCACCGCGACCTCACTAAGGGCGCGAGGGAGTTCCTGTGGAAGGCTTTCCACTCCGCATACAAGGTTGGGTCTTACTGGCTGAACATTCCCAATTTCGAGCATCGAGCAGACTGCCGGCACTGCAATGTGCCTGATGACATGGGGCATATCCTGACGGAGTGTGGCGGCCCGTGTCAACATTTGGTGTGGACCATGGCACGGCGCACCTGGGAGCAGACAGGCAAGGAATGGCCGGCCCTGTCAATTGGTGTCGTGCTAGGCTGCAGTGATCGCCGATGTCTTGGACGGGAGCGAACGGACGGCCCTCTCGTGGTCTCTCCCGTCTTTTCCGCATCCTGGTTTCTGGGTCGGCGCACCTGATATGGCGGCTGCGCTGCGAACGCGTGATACAGCGGAATGCCGAGCCAGGTGACTGGCACCCCCCGGCCGAGGTCGAGGGGAAGTGGCTTGCGGCGATAAACAAACGATTGAAGATCGACCAGGTTCTTACTCACCGCCGGTACGGCAGAAAAGCCACCCCGAAAAATCTTGTCCTAGGCACCTGGTCCAAAATCTTGGCTGGACCGGCGCGAGACGAGAGGGACTGGATCGGTCGTGCAGGGGTTTTAGTGGGTAGGCCCTGGCGGGAGGACTGGCTAGAGCGCTTCCGATGATCGCAAGGGAAGTCCCACACCGCGGCTCACAGAGTTGCGTGAATAGCTCATTTCCTCTGTGGAGTATTTACTTTTCGGTTATCCTTTGGCCTTGTGCCACCTATAGCGGTGACTGAGGGCCTGACAAAGTCGGTTGCTCTGTTCACCTACGCTCCTCAAAAAACAAAAAAGGCATCCAGTATAGTAATAATATAAATTACAGACAACTAACGCTATTTAACGCTATTTACATTGGGAGTTTTTCCAGATGAACACGAGACCTGTTCAGGACCCGCACCTTCACGCGACGCCTTGTACGTCACAGCTCCCCTCTGCATCTTCTAGTCGACCCGCCTCCTCCTGAATAACACACGTGCGGTATTGCTCGGGTCATAGGCCAGGCCCCTCTGCGAGCTCTCAGGGCGGACGCCCTCGTACTCGGGTTTGACGTCATAGTTTATCAAAATATGTGCTAACATAGTTTTGAGCTGGTTGGAGGCGAAGAATCGACCAGGGCTAGTGCATGCAGCAATCAATCTTACTGCATGAGAGTGCGACAGGGTAGAGCAACATACCACGAATGCTTGCCATGACCGAACGTTACGTAGTCTGCGGACGTGGTAATCAGCCGTGGCTGCACGGCCTTGTCACTCTTGTAAGACCGTAACGGATCGAACAGGGTCGCGTTCGGATAGTTCTCCTCGTCGTAATGTGTCGCAAATGTCGGCGTGACGACCGTCGTGCCCTTGGGAAGGAACGTCCCATCCGAGAGCGTCACCGGCTGCAGGATGTTGCGGAACATCGACCCTGCGAGCTGTCAACCGTGAGAGAAGCGATTGGGAGAAGAACGCGCACCGATGGTAGGGCCATTGTGCCGCACGCACTCGCGCAGGAAGCTGTCGAGCTTGCGCATCTTGTTTGTGGCGACTCTCGTCCAGCCTTCTTCGGCCACAGCTGCCTCAACCTCTTCTCGGAGCGTGTTGGCGAGCTCGGGACGCGCAGAGATGTCGTACAAGGCTTGGATTACGGCCTAAAATACACCCGGTTACTACTTCCGGCCCTAAAATGCTGAAGACTTACAGCCGAGATCGACCCAATAGCCCCGATGTTGATGAACAGTACTATGCGCGCGACCTCTTCTGGCCCCTGATTCCGAGCTACAACTTCGTCGATAACCCGCTGCAAAAAATCATTCTATGCTTGGGTTAGAAATAGGCTAGAACTACACCGCCAAAGTAACGCACCGGCTTATCTGCCCAGTCCTCCCCAAACCTAGTCCTCATAGCCATCCGGTCGTTGATAGCCGGCCGCAGGTAGTCAAGGCACTGCTGAACGCGTTTGTCGATGACCGTGGCCTTCCTTCCAGCAGCGTGTTTCATAAAGCTGGGAAATATTGTGAGAAGCCCCACAGCTTTGCTTACGTCCTCTTCGAAGTGTACCACCATGTGCACATAGCCACTGTCTCGACCTGAGCGCAATGTCTACCAGTGAGCAATTCCCTGCAAAATCCACATTGGTACCTACAAGTAGGCATGCCGACAAATACGCGGTTCGCGGCACGTGTAACGATTGTTCTCATGACAGGAGAAGCATGGACTGGAAACCAACCTAGTAGAGATATCAGCCGAACTTGCTACTCCCATATGTCAGGCTGTCTCCCTCACGGTCGCTGTTCGCGGGAAAGTGCTCCCGGAAGGCTATGATGAGCTCGTCAAACATGTCCTCGAACACCAATGTGAGATTGCGTGTGAGACTTCGCAGTATTGGCACATGAACGGGGTCTATGTGCCAGTTAGAGTCGAATACATGATGTATCCCGAAAACCTGGCGTTGAGTGAAGGAACACGACTATGTCATTTCCGTGCCAAACCAGCTGAAGGACGCATACCTCTGTCGTAGCGGATGACACCATGTCGTCCGGCATCTTCTGCAGCTCGTCGATCAACTTCTTGCCGGAGAGCACAACGAGCCAGCGATCCACCATAGCGACCTTGAAAGTTCTGCCCTTGTGCTATAGTATGACGCAGTGAGCATACCCGCTATAAAAGGATTCAGCGAACGCACCTTCTGATAACCCCGCTGCAAGAGCTCTCTTCCATGGATAAGGAAGTTGTAAAGCCCGACGAAAGATAGGATTGGCAAAGAGGGTCCACCCTCAGTCGGGATATGACGGAGCTGCAGTTGTTAATATCGTGGCTGGGGCATGGAGTGCAGCCGAGAACGTACGTTCTTCGCACTCAGGTAGCGGATGAGCAGCCACACGAGAACAATGCCAGCGACGACTTGTGCTGCCGTCAGCTCGCCGACATGTGATAAGGGGCTGCTTGTCATGAAATTTAGGCTGCAGCTGGCGACAATGGCGGTTTAGGGAAAGATTTCGTTTGGTGTGCGAATGATCTCTTCCTAAGTCACGCCTTTTGTACAACGAACTGAACCCCATGTTGGCTCGTGCTGGAGACACCCAGGTGTGTCAGCGCATCTATTTTTGCGACTCGCCTGTTACATGCTTCACGAGCCATCGTCTGACTACACAGCTGCACGGATGAGACTGTGGAGCTCAAGATCTGGCAAATTTTGGGATCCGGACTATCGTGATCTTTGAGGCTTGGTTTTTGTCTGAGATTCGTACGACCGAAATCATGATTTTGTGCAATGCGAAATCCGCCCCGATCCGAGATCTCCCCGCAACAGAATGGCGCCCACAGAGCCTCAGAGCTCACGTTCGTTCGTGTTCGATACATAAAAGTGCACATTGAATGACAGGAGACTACAATAGAACATATGTATAACCTAGGCTGCAGGATATTGAGCCATGGCGGATGCTGGAGCAGCAGGCTGCGGGATGGAGAACGGTCCATCATCAAGCTCACTGGTACTCTTGCCAAGGAGACCACTGCATCTCCAAATCAGGTTCTGCTTTGGTACTAGAGCTATCTGATGGCGTCGAGGGTGCAAGGAGCATCTGTGCTTGCGCGGGTAGTGATCACTCAGAAGAATGTGGACTTGGCTGCCCCAGTCAGCCCAGCTTAGTTGTCAAATACCTGGTCGAGCGGATTGCTAGGTAGCTGAGGGTCATGAATAGACCCTAGAGGGTTCATCTCTAGTTGGTCGTCAGCCGCAGCCTGATCAGCCCCGGGCAGTTCAGCAAGACCGGCCGGTATATGCGGGCGGAGCGGTTGACATGGGCATGATGCATTCGGCAAGCTTAACAAGGTGGATGATGTGCCAAAGGTGTTGCGTAGAGGCAGAACCGAAATATGATTGGTGGGCCGATCATACTCGGGGGGCGATGAAGGAGGCAAGGGTGGATTTGCGCGGTTTCGACATGGAGACGTGTTCGATACACTCAGGGTACTGGCGGGCATGAACGCAGGTTGAAATCGACACGGCTGTCAAGCTCGCGTACACATGTGCTCGCGTCGTGGTGAAGAGCCTCTGAAGTGACATGCCTAGTTCCCCACAGTTCAGTGCTGCGAGCACAAAAACTCATTTGCACAAGTCTTAGGCGCAGAATTTCTGACGGGCGGACTCACGATTCTTGGGTGTAGAGAATACTGTACCGCCATGACCAACAGTTCACACCCTGTGACCCGTGACGTTTGAAACCTGGTCAGTTCACAGTTCACGGACCCCCCGTGACGCGTGACCATGGTTCAATGACTGAACCGTGACTGGAGCGGGCAGGGAGCTAAATCAGGCAATGCCCGCCGTCAGTAGCACGCTGAGACACAACGTGATGGCGCATGGGTCTCGGGATAAGCAGTTATTGCATGTACTGTGCAGGACAACCGGCTGCTGTATGTGGCACATGGTTTGAATTCCATATGTTTTGGTGATCTTGTCCACAATCCCAGCGCTGAGCGAACACTTACTCGATAGCAACATACGCCGCAATGGACGTAGACAACTTGGACGATATAATTGCTACAGCATGTGCAATCCCGGAAATTCTCTATATAAAGCTGCTTGACTCTACTGCATCTGTCCGAGAGCTCCTGCAGCTCGAAAACCTTCCGAGTGTCTACCGTCCATCTTCCTCTCCCTTTGGTGGATTCAAATTTTCAGCTGCAGTCCCAGAGAGCAACATACCAGAGCTTTGCACACGCACAATACCTCCTCTCCAGCATCTTCACGTGCTAAGAAGCGAGCTTGCCACCGCTGTGCCCGCTGGCAAGCGTAGCTTCTTGGACTGGCGCTATAAAAACAAACCCACCCCGCTCTTCATGATTTCATTCTGGCTTCAACAGGGCTATGCCGCCATGTCCCAATGGAAGTGGAGTCGCTCCGAGGGATGGCTTGTGTCCCTATGCAAAGGTCAATGCCATGCGGCCGCTATAGCCGCTGAAGAAGCACTTACCATGCTCGAAGAGCTGGAATGGGACACTCAGCTTTCCGGATCATTCGAGGCACCTGGTGTGTCAGTGGAAGAGCTGCAACCCTTGCTTGAACACGGCATGCTCAAGTCAAATGTAATTGATGCGATGTTGACGATTATTCGACGCTGCAGCAGCTACGCTGACCATCGGCGGGACACTTCGCGCGTCGAGATCCGGGATCTGACTGTGTTCGAAACACTCAGAAGGGCTTCGGATATTGAGTGGACCAGCTACAAGACGAATCGTGCCTTCCGCGCTTTGCGAGATGTCGGGGCTCGTGTTGCTAAGGGCCTCGTGGACGTGATTTACCTGCCACTCAACATTCGAGACAACCACTGGACACTCTTCGCATTTGAGATGAAAGAGGAGTGCCTATGCTATGGCGATTCGACAGGGTTACTTGCCGACCCGAAGGACATCGGCCTGGTTGCTCGCTGGCTCAGTCAGCACGGTCTCCGAGTAATGGAGAAGGGTAGCATACCAATCGCTGCTCAGCCAAACTCTGATGGCGTGTCTTGCGGTATGCTTGTAGTCAATGCAATTGCACACCGAGTTCTTGGTGATATGTTGTGGACTGAACAGACTCGGGATCTCCTGCGACTCCAGGCCTTCATGTCACTTGTGAAGGACCATTTGACATCTCAGGTACGCCCTTGTACCTGCCCTACACCTGGGAATATCATGCTCATATAATAGTATTGTAGGACTGGGACTGTGACATACCGGATTCCTCCAGCTACAACCAGTCTGCAAGTAATGCTTCCTCAACCGGCCGCTCTGGTAGCATCCCCATTGATCCTGCACTCCTTACACCTCCATGCGCGCATTCTCCGGCTGGCACCCAAAGTTCATCATTCCAAGAGAATCCCTTTCTGGAAGCTATTGCGGACGCGGTCGTGCAGGCAGCAGCGTCAAGCAACAAGGCAGAGACCGAGAAGAAGGAGAAAGGTCACAAGGCGAGCACAAGTGCAAAGATCCTTCCAGGCGAGCTAGAGAAGCCAGGCGGGCTGCTTCGCTTCTTCCCTGTGAACAGACCCGGTGATCGCAAGCGTCAGCTTGCAGGGGCAGCGGGGGGGGACCGAGAGAGAGCTAAGGAGCTTCAGCGGCTGGACGAGAGGCTAGGTGGGGTTCGGCGAGAGAAGCAGAAGGAGCAAGCTCGTCAGCGGCAGCAGAAGAGACGTAATCGCATTCGTGAAGAGCAGATCGCTGACGGGACTCGGGATGCTGTTACTGGACAGGTGCATCCAACATGAGCTGTCAGATTCTCTTCTAAACACGGCCACTAACCTGGTTCTGATAGAAATGAAAAGCTATTGAGCCCATTCCGAATAAGCAGAAGCCCAATAACCTTCTCCCCTCTGGCCAGACAGTCGCCGAAGCATCTCGCCCACGAAGGGCTCTCAAGGTCCATGCGAAGGCAAAAGCCCGCCAAGACGAGACCGTGGCCAATGAGAACCCTGCTTCACATGACCCTAAGGCCCTGAAGATGGCAAAGTATACAAATTGGCATGCACCACTTCTTTGGGTTCATATTGACGCTGCAGCAAAGGTCAACATGCCCAACATGCGACAGCGCGACATCGTCAAGTACCTCCGACAGCACCACAATGTGACAGGAGTGTTTGATAGTTTGACCGAGCAGGTGGTGGGGCGTATGATTGAGCGAGAGATGGGGAGGCCTCTGAGATGGTCTGGTGCAACAATGGAAGCAGTTCGTAACACTCGTGGCTTTTGTGGAAATGTAACACGCGCAGGGATCTTGGTACGTTCATATTCTACTGTATTCAAATTTACTGCTTACAATGCTCAATCTAGACGAAATATCCTGATGCATACAATGCGATCATTTGTCAGTTGAAACAGCTGCGAGCAGCGAAGATTCGCATCTCAGCTGGCATGGCCCAGTGTCATGAATATTACGCATTCCGGGTAGTTCTCCCAGATTCCACAATATTCTTTCAAGTTCTATACACCTCCGTATATTCGTAGGATAATCTAGTTATTGAGTCTGACATGTATAAAAGGAGCTCGTATTGCTCAATAACAAGCCAGACTCGAGCTGGTCTTTACTCACTCACATTCCTCTCGTCTGTCTCCTCAGCGTTGTCGTAGCTCAGTCCAGTTGGATTGTTAGTTGCTGACACCCAGGCGGTTATGATTGCTGTTCTCAAGGAACATGCACCGGATGTCTTTAACATTGATACCAAACGCGGAAAGCTCAGATGCAGTATCACCTTTGTCCGCCGTTTCCTCCAAGTCCACCTTCAATGGTCAATCCGAAAAGCAACACGTGCAGCGCAGAAGATTCCTAAGAACACACCTGAGCTCTGCCGTGCTTCCTTCTGCTGTCAAGCGCTTGCCATTCGCGACCTTCAGATTCCTGACGCTCTACGGGTCAACATCGACCAAGCTCAGTGTGTACTGATGGACACATGCGGCTGGACATATGAAGTCAAGAACAGCAAGCAAGTGACCTGTATCAGAAAGGAAGAGAAGCGCGCATTCACAATACTGGTTGGTGTCTTTGCATCTGGGGTCGCCCTGCCGTTTCAAGCAATCTGGAAAGGCAAAACTGCTGGATCACTCCCTTCTCGCTCAGCGCGTGGCTACGCCGAAGCTGAAAAGCTTGGCTTCCACTTTGAATCTTCGATGAGTGACAACTACTGGTCTACGTTTGCCACGATGTGCAGCTACATCACCCACATTCTTGTCCCCTACTTCAACAGCATCAAGGAGCAACTTGGACTCTTGCCAGATCAGGAGTGTATTCTGGAACTTGATGTCTGGTCGGTGCATCGAAGCGAGCAGTTTCGTACATGGATGAAGGCTGCCTATCCTTGGATTATCCTCGACTTTGTTCCGGGTGGCTGCACCGGAATTTGGCAGCCATGTGATGTCAGTATACAGCGCCTCATGAAACTTGCAATCCGGCGTGCACAGCACGATGACCTTGTTGTGGAAATCCAGAACAAGCTGCATTCTGGCGTCTCCCCAGAAGATCTGCGCATTGACAACAGCCTTGGTGCACTTCACAATCGCAGCATTCAATGGCTCGTCAATGCCGATCATGCAGTAAATGACAAGATCATTATTGAAAAGGTGCGCTTTGCTCTCCTAGCACCACCTGAGGCTGGCTCATTTGCTGCATCACAGGCATTTTCGGGATGCCGGCTTGCGGACAAGGAGTTGAACTTGTCACAGGCATCTCTAATAAGTCGCAAGGCATTGCAGGTTCTTCAACAAGTTGAAAAGAATGAGCCGGGGCTCTGGAGCGAGCTCAAGAAAGGTTCTCGTACCCCTCGCCTGTGCGAAGACGAAGCTGTGTACCCGGATGACCGTGAGTGCCCGAATTACCCTGACGCAAGCATTCCCTTGCATGACGCCAAAGCACACCTCCTGTCAGCTGGAGATTATGTGCTTCCCTCTGGGTATGCTCATGCAGTGGACGGCACACTAGTCGCTCTTGAAGACGAAGCCGTCCTGGATGTCGACTGGTCCGACAACATTGATGTCGAGTACACAGACTGTGCAGATGAACCTGACGAAGTAGATGACATGCCACACAGTGTACTATAGATATCTATGTTATTGGTTATGCTGATACCACATGTCCTCGCTATAATCTCAACGTTGTGCATTGATAACCAAAAGTCGAGCAAAAATGAAGATTATATTTATAAGCGCCTATGTCACGGTGATGCAGCCAGTTCATTGCCCTACCGTGACCGTGACCACTTGTTCAAGCCCAGCCTGTTCAGAGGCTCCATGACCGTGACATGAACTGTTGGTCGTGGCGGTACAGTATGGTCAGATTCTCGGATGCAAAGTATCTTGAGACTTGTATGACATGGTCAGACAAAAACCAACGCTCAACGATCAGATTCTCGAATGACCGAAATCACGCCCGCATGATGTTCAATATCTCCCAGATACTAGGGGTGTTCAAAGTTCGCTTTGAACGCGTTTTGGACTCGCTTTGATGGCAATTCAGACGATGAAACGGAAACTCGAAGCGGCACGGTTTCGGGGTCCTGAAGCGACGATTCGGGCTGAATCGTGCTGAATCGCGTCGAATCGAGGTTGTCCGTCGAAGCGGCTCCTGAGCCGCTTCGCACGCCGCTTTTCGCTCGATTCAAGTTCGCTTTCCAAACCAACCCGCTTTGCCCCGTCCTTGGCACCCCCCTCCACCTCCTCCTGTGCTATTTGCATCAATTTTGTAATAACCCCATGCACATGGAGTAGTGACAGTGGGATCAATTTATATTCATATTTTGCTACTCATTTTCTGCATGTTACGATGAAAAGCGTGTCCCCATACAAGTATTTCTCGGCCGCCCCATGGTGCATACCAACAGGTAATTTTTTGGAGGCATCTTCGCTCCCTGAGAGCATGCAGGAGCCCCGCTACAGGTATAATGGAGTGTATATAGACCATTAGGAATGAGGCGGATGTGTCCCTCGCGCCGCCAGCACTTCGATTTTACTCCCTCGTGATCGGGGGTGTTCAAAGTCTACGCGCGCTTCAGTCGCGTTTCACTTCGTTCGAAACGACTCTTGAAGCGGCCGTGAATCGGTCCCGCGCGCGAACCTTGAACACCCCTAATGTCCGGGCTAGTCACGGTCTGGGCGTCTGGGAAAGCGGAGTTAACCCGGAGCTTTCTCGGTAGGTGATAGCCAAAACCGAACGTCTCACCGGTCAGCGGCTAGTGACTAGCGACCGGTGATGCGGTGGTGACTGACGCTTTCGCCGAAGACAGCTGTGAGGGGAGAAATGTGAATAAATATAAAGGCACTGAGTACTGAGCGCTGAGCATTGGCCATTTGGTGAACTTACGACTGGTGACCGGTGACCGGTGATAGGTGAGTACTCGAGTACCGGGCCACGGATGGCGAGAATTGCACTGCAACTGTTTCCATCGTGAGCTGAGAGCTGCGAACACCAGGCCCTTCCTGAGTTCATCTGACACCGTTACTTGAATCATGATACCTCCTCTAAATGCTTCTGAAGCTGCGAAAGGTCCCTCTGTCACAGGCCAAAAAATCTCGGGTCTGCGATCCAACCTTAGAAGCCGCTAAAAACTTGGTTAACCGCCGTCGCCGTTGCTGCTGTGATCGTTATACAGGACTAATTTAGTCACTCGTGCCGCTTTTTGAGTCGAGAAATGACAGTGTACGGAGTTGCCTTGAAGAGAGCGAGTAGCGATTTGGAGCGCTTAATATGCGAGAATGCATCACGGAGTAAAGCAACCCCAATGCCACAACACTACGGGCATGAGCTGATTTCAGATCACCTGAAATGTCCCGGTCAAGCCATCAAAACTGTTTCATTTTTGAAGACTTAACCGGGGCTTTCTGGCATCCCAAAATGATAGATTTGCTACCACTTTCGTAGCCATTTGTGGTGCAGGAAAATGATAAATGTTGTGTAGCCTGAAATGAACCTGAAATGGCTCAATATGGCTACATTTCAGTACGGCAAAGAGTTCATGTTTCAGGAGACCTTGTGGCGCATTTCAGGACATCTGAAAGAACATATATAGAAATCATTTCTGCCTCATGTTTGCAATGAGGAAAGGTCCGGGCAAGGAAAACTTTTGATGGTCCTGAAATTACCATTTATGGTATATTTGTAGCACATTTCTAGGACATTTCTGA
>NW_006767640.1:335910-341176 GCF_000300595.1 Phanerochaete carnosa HHB-10118-sp | reverse complement strand
CTTCAAGTTATACAAATCCTCTAAGGACATTGAATTGTCCTTACTAGCCAAAGCTTACTAAGTTAACCAAGACATTAACTTGTCTTTGTTACCCTCTTATCTTACTTATCTAAAAACCCTATTCTACTAACCCAAGTAGCTAGTCCTTAAGCTACTAACTAAACCTTCTTACAGCCCATCTTCTAAGATTCCTTAAAAGTCCCTTGTAACAGGCAAGTGAGGCTTTAGAGTACTTAAGCAGATTAGTAGGTGGTCTTTGAATTAGTCCCCCACGAACACCAGGATAGCTTGGTTGAAAGGCTAACCCAGTGAACCCTGGAAAGAAAAGATTGGGAAAACCAAATCTAAGTATTCCATACTATACCCTTCTTGCTTTTAGTTTAGAACAGAACAAACTCCATTCTCTTTTATTAAAAAGTAACCTTCTAGGATTTCTCCTAGAATCTTCCTTATACCAAACCTCATTTTTATTTTACTTACTTTTCTTATCCTAACCTTTTCTTTACGACAGCGCGAACTTTGGACACCCCTACTGTCACCACAGTCTCATCCGTGCAGCTGTGTACGGGTAGCGATGGCTAGTCTGGTTTCAGACACGGGGGGTCTTGTTGCAGGTGGCCATCAGCAAAACCGCATGGGCCCTGAGACACCCTGACGAAGGCTCATCAGATCCAGAATAGGGGTGTTCAAAGTTCACTTTGAACGCGCTTTGGACTTGCTTTGATGGCGATTCAGAGGATGAAACGGAAACTCGAAGCGGCGCGGTTTCGGGGTCCTGAAGCGACGATTCGGGCTGAATCGTGCTGAATTGCATCGAATCGAGGTCGTCCGTCGAAGCGGCTCCTGAGCCACTTCGCATGCCGCTTTTCGCTCAATTCACGCTCGCTTTCCAGACCAACCCGCTTCGTCCCATCCTTCATTCCCTCCTCCTCCCCCTCCTCCCGTGCTATTGCATCAATTTTGTAATAGCCTCATGCACATGGAGTAGTGACAGTGGAATCAATTTATATTAAATTTTTGCTACTTGTTTTCTGCATGTTATGATGAGAAGCGTGTCCCCATACAAGCATTTCTCGGCCACCCTGTGGTGCATACCAACAGGTAATTTTTTGGAGGCATCTTTGCTCCCTGAGAGCATGCAGGAGCCCCACTACAAATATAATAGAGTGTATATAGATCATTAGGAATGAAGCAGATGTGTCCCTCATGCGGCCAGCAACTCGATTTAACTCCCTCATGGTCGGGGGTGTTCAAAATCTACGTGCGCTTCAGTCGCGTTTCACTTCGTTCAAAATGACTCTCGAAGCAGCCGTGAATCAATTTTGCATGCAAACTTTGAACACCCCTAATACTGAATCAACTGAATGCAAGGGTCCCGGATCCCATCGGCGCTTAAGGGTCTGTGAGCTCAACGAGTGTCTTTGGGTTCGCTGCAGGCACCACGCTGTGCGTGGCTTCAGTGGCCTCAGAACGTCTCGAAGAGAGGTAGTGATGAATGGGGCCATGGATAACATAACGATGACAACAACAACTGCCATAGCCTCGCATTGGTATGTACCTATGTAGACTTAAATCTATTATATTTTTGCCCTGCTGTACTGGCGCCTTGTTATGTAGTACAAAATCAAGTTAATCACACCAGGAAACAGGACTTGGGCCCATAGTGCTCCAAAATGCTCCTGTAGCACTCTGTAGCATTATGGACCTAAGTCTTTTTCCTGATGCAGCTGTGGCTCTTCATGCAAGTCACCTCCCCTCATCCCGTGTATTTGTACACCATGAATGCTGCTGCCACCATACCCTGGGAAACAACATGGTATTGGAAAGCTGTGCTAAGGACAACGGCAGGTGTACATACAGGTGACAAATGGTGGGCTACCAAACCAGTGGTACGGTGGCCCGTGCCCCGCCAAATTCTGGCATCTAAATGTCTGCGCATCGACCAGGTGTCTAAGGGTCTGACAAAGGGTCCCCAAGAGGGTCCGGAACCCTTTCGTTCAGTTGATCCATTGCTCTTGTCAGGTCGCGTCAGATCTGCGTCATACTCAGGGCATCTAGAGTCAGCTCACGCAATTGTGTTCCTCAAATACTGGCCCGCTCATCATTTCAGTGCTGTTAGTAGTGCTCAGTACCGTCAGGTCAGCCTCGCTAGCCCACTACATCCATAGCACCATTCTTTTAACCCACCAAGTGGTCTCTGCCCCTCAATCACCGAACAAAGCATACTATTGCAGCACAACTTGGTGGCAATGGAATGAATCCATGGCACCATATGGTCTTGGTTACAAGTTATACGAGTGGCAAATGGTTAGTGGGAGGTATGTCCATTCACTGCGTTTTGTGGGAAATTGTCCGGGGCCAGATTTGCATTGATTCATAGCGTGCTCGACAAATCCGACAACAAATCTTTTGTAGCTCGCTCGGACATGTTGAATATTTTGAGCCTGAAGAATCTTGTGTAGAGCTCTCTGGGTTATGTACAAAACATGACAAATCCACCGCATCCAATTTCTAGCCACGATATTGCGAATTGGGCACCTGCCCGTCTTCGCTGGCTGCGTGTGATTCCATATGAGTCCTACTGGTTACATTGGATTTGTCACAAAATTGAAGTGTCCAGAGGTTGGGTACATCTTCGTGCTTTAAAGGCCCTCTGAGCATGATATGACACTCTGGAGGCCAACTAACACCTCTATTGTGACACTAGCCACTAGCGCCCTCATGGTTACTGTCCGAGACTGGTAGGCCAAGGTCCAAGTTGATCAGTTGGCACGTATGGCTGTTTCTTCCATTGTGAATGCTCCTGCTATCTAACAGATATGACACAGAACCTATACAGCAGGCCTGTCGTTGGACACTGTCTAAAGCAGCTTTCAGGAAGACAAGCATCAGTGGAGCGGGAGGGATAGAGAGAGAGCGCAACATGGCGCAACCGAGGGCATGACATGTCAGACACGGCGACACACTAGTCAGCAGGATTAGTCAGGCAAATTAGGTAGTTGGTGCTGTGTTTCATATTAAATTAGGACCTGGATACATTAGATACATGTTGTTTCCACCGTATGGACACATGGTGTTGGAAATGTAACCATGTGGAATACCTGTGGAGTCTGGCAATCAGACACACCAGGTTCATTACGAAGAACGGGCTGTCCAGCTCAGAATATTTCACGAAACAGTGGCCTGGCTACGCTGGGTTCTGTACCTTTCCGAATGAATCCATGGCACACATCAGGAAAAAGACTTAGGTCCATAATGCCACAGAGTGCTACAGGAGCATTTTGGAGCACTATGGGCCCAAGTCCTGTTTCCTGATGCAGATTCTCTATGTGGCAGGCAGGTTCAGCTACACCAGAAACACTACAAATCAATGCATGTCCCGTGCCCTGACACTTTCCATTTAACACAGTGATTGACTCTATTGTTCAGGCTTGCCATCGTATTAGGGTGTACAAAAAGGATCATTGTATTGATGAATATATTCTAGTATGATTTTCCATTTTGTTCAAATTTTTATTTTGCTTCGGGCTAGGCTTGAACCTAGGCACTTGACATCTGGGCAGCTGAGAAACGCTGAACGTCCTGAGGGGGTCTGACAAGCTTCATCAGGGCTCTCAGCATTTCCAGTACCGGATCATTTGCTGATATGTTCCAAATTTGAGAAGCCACAGCCTCAGGTGTAAAATGGACAGTTAGTCAACTGGGGAAGCGGCAAAATCGAACAGCAGTCATCTCAAGCATGAATCTTCATATGCAGCATGCTGGAACGAGTTCCACCTTCCACAGCCAAAAAGGTGCCACATCTGGGAAAACACCAGCACTGGGTGGTAAGCACGCTTTTTTCCGGCGTAAAATTGGCCAAAAACTGATTGAACAAGGCCCCAACTTTCTCCGGTTTTCACCTGAAAAAAACTGAAGGCAAAACTCAGTTTTCCGCCAGTTTTACTGTGTTTTAGACCATTTTGGCTGGTTTTGCACCAGTTTCTCCTCAGTTTGCATCGGTGTAGAATCAAGGAATAACTGGGCCTTGTTTAGCCGCTTTTGCCTGAGTTTTCTCAAGAAAAAAACTGTGCTTACCACTCTGTGCAGGTGACACAGATCAGTAAGACTAGTGGTTGAGGGTCCGGTCCTAAGGACCGGTTGGGACTGGGACTCAGACTGAGACCAGACTGATTAGGACTGGGTACAGTCCAGTCCTACATCAGTCCGGTCTTGGTCACAGTCCTTGGTCCCAGATGGCCTCGGATACCTTAGGACTGGTCATGACCAGTCAGGACCAGTCACGGACTGATCAAAAGTAGTGGTTTATCTGGCTTAGCTTGGCCTAGAATATGACGGCTTTGGCTCAGCTTCTCCAAGCTTGGGCTTGCAAAAGCCCAACTCAAGCTGCATGCCACCGCAAGCCATAAGCTAGTGGCTCAGCTTGGGCTTGGCCGCAGCTTGCATCCCAATTAGGCAGGTGCTGTGGATTGACCTTGTCAACAGTTCCACGGCTGCCACGCATAGACACACAGTTATATACAGCATGTAAATGGTTTGCTTCTGTAGTATATATTATAAATACATGCTTTGAGATGTAATATAAATGTAGATTGCCAATAAATTTGCTCAGAAACTCAAGCTTCATACAAACAAGAAAATCATTGTAATACTGGTATTGCCGGCGCATCTTTGCATTATACAATATCTTGGCTACTTGTATGAGTTTATATCATTATTGTTTAGAAGAGCGAGATCTCAAGGTCCCTGATTGCAAGCCTCCTGCACATTTAAGATTGTCTCAGCAAGATCCTGGGCCAATTCAAGTTCCTCTGCCTTCATCAAGGAAGACAGGAGAAAGAGAGGATGCACCAGATGAAATGCACAAAGGTGGCTGCACACAAGTGGAAGACAGCAAAAGCTGACATGATGCAGCAGGCACCTGTCACAGTTGGGAGTGCCAGGGTGCCAACAAGCTGCAGAAGGTGCAGCACTGCAACGTTCTATGTGCACCTTTGAGTGGCTGCACCCAGATGGACCATCTCATACCTATCTGAGGGTTCGTCCACCAGTGTGCATATTGTGAAATACCTCGGCGTGGACACCCTGGAGGTGGCATTAGGCTATCTGGAGGCCTCATAGCACTCCACCATACTCGCACATCACCAGGCTACCCCAGCTCATAGGCTCTGATGCCACCTCACACTCCAGAGAAGCCAAGCATGGTACCCCGACCATCTGCTAGCTTGAAATCCATAACATTTCCATGCACGCTAGCTAGCTTGAG
>NW_006767640.1:322725-335498 GCF_000300595.1 Phanerochaete carnosa HHB-10118-sp | reverse complement strand
CACCCAGATGGACCATCTCATACCTATCTGAGGGTTTGTCCACCAGTGTGCATATTGTGAAATACCTCGGCGTGGACACCCTGGAGGTGGCATTAGGCTATCTGGAGGCCTCATAGCACTCCACCATACTCGCACATCACCAGGCTACCCCAGCTCATAGGCTCTGATGCCACCTCACACTCCAGAGAAGCCAAGCATGGTACCCCGACCATCTGCTGGCTTGAAATCCATAACATTTCCATGCACGCTAGCTAGCTTGAGGGTGCCACTTGTACATGCAACTCTAAGTTGAAATTGGTTGATTTGTGTGATATTTACCAGGGGAGGACTGGTCTGAACTGGTCTGAACTGGTCTTAGACTGAATTCAGTCCTAGACCGGTCATGGCTGGTCTTGGACTGCAAGGAGGACTGCACAGGACCAGGACCTGGTCTTAGTCCGGTCCTGCACAAACTTGTACTGGTCCTTGACCGGTCAGAGTCCTGGTCCGACACAGTTTCTGAAAAAGACCGGACTGGACCGGACCCTCAACCACTAAGTAAGACCAGTACATACACTGCCAACTTTCTGGCTAGCCCACCAGACGCTGACACCTGGACACAAGCCACCAGCCATCTGGTATCCATGCAGATTCTCACGTGGAGTCGCACTGGCTCTAGTTGATGTGGGCTCTGAAGGCCACCTGAAAGTGCATGTGGAATCCGAGCCCAGCTCGCCACCGTCTGATAATCTGGTCGGCGCTCGACGAATTCTCAGCTCGATGCATTACGACATCGCCCGTTAACCATGTCCGTACAGATTAACAACAAATACTTAAAATTGCAGTAAATTATTGCAGGCAGGCGGTGATCAGTACATGAGGGAATCCAACTCAGAATTAACCAATAACACCCATTATGATGTTGTCAATTCTCTGCCGCTCTGCCACTGGGGTAGACCGATCTCGCGTGGTACTCATACTAGGCGCGCTGCAGGCCAGATAAACGGGACTCGACTGTAGTACTTGTAGCAAGCCAGCGGACCCTCTGACGATCTCACAGCGACAGATTTATTGAGTCAGGTTGTAAAAAGCAGCAATTCCTTATCACACACATTGCCGTACGCGCATTACAAGATCAAATTCTACAGAAAAATTGGGTGATATACTTGGTCAAATGGTCGACTGGGCCGCACGCCACGTGATACGAGACGCCTTCGACGCAGACCGGGGTGTAATACGACACTTGAACGGCTCGGGATAGCTGAGCGGGGGGTAAGTCAGCATCTGAACGGAGCATGATCCCTGCACTTTCACCTGACGATACCCTTGCTAAATTCGACTCTGAGTATTTCGTTTTCTGGGGGTAGGATATCGAACATCGCCAATATGGTCGAGATAAGGATGAACAGCGAGCTCTTCGCTAGATATCTTCCCGGGCACACGCTGCGTCGCAGGGGTTAGGTTGTTAACATGCAAGTTCAAGGTGTACTGTTCAATGTGCCTACCGCCTGCCAATGCCAAATACCCACGACGCCGGATCAACGAGCCTATCGTTATTCTTATCGAGGAACCGCTCCGGGACGAACGTACTCGGGTCGTATTGGTCGGTACGCTCCATCGCGATGGCCCTGAAAACTCTCAACGAAGCGCGCAAAGACGAGGTAGGGGAGCCTACCAGAGGTTTGGTATCACAATTGTGCCCTTCGGTATGGTATAACCTTCGTAGATATCGTCTTTGGCCGTACAGTGAGGTACGCCTGGACGAGCTCACGCAGTCAGCGGAAGGAACTGGACGGGGCTAGTCTCGCGCGTACTCAGTGGCACCGCAGGATGCCATCGCATGACTTCCTTGATCAACGCCTCGACATACGGGAGGTTTTCACGATCGCTGATAAGTGGGAGACGATCAATGCCAATGGCATGATCGATCTCATCCTGGGCTTTCTTCAACTTGTCTGGGTGCATGGCCATCAGCATGATGCAGGTGAGCACTGTCGCGTATGTCTAGTCAAGGTAAATCAACTCGTTTCCTGTCTCCTCGATCAGAACTCACAGTCTCCCCGCCGGCTGAGATTTTATATCAGCAGATCATGCAAATCACGCACTCGAAAGACTCGTACCGCCATACAAAGAGCTCACACTCCACTTGATGCTATGCTCTTTATCTTTAATACCCTGTATCTCGGAGCTCAAGAGATCCCGCGTCAACGACACCGGAGCAGTACCAGCGCGCTAAGAGGAAAGTGAGCGGGCAGACCGAGCAGCGCGAGTCATGGCGTGCGAACTGACCATCTCCGTCTTGACGTGCTCGAAGGGCCTGGCGGCCAGACGCTCAATCATTTCCCTCCCGACCTTGGCTTCCTTCTGGAACGGAACCCAGGAGGGCAAATGCTTCACTAATGGTCTGCGATGAGACTTCTTGGCTCCAGAACTGCTGACGGGCCAATTGCGGGACTCACAGATAGGAATGAGGTCGCAAATGAAGGCACCAGGTAAGGTCGCATTACCAATCACGTGCATCGTATCCTCCGCATGTGTGATATACTACGATATGTTAAGCAAGGAGCTCGAAGAGGCGGGCCTCACGAACCTCATCTTCCGCTTGTTCCACAGACAGTCCGTACGTTATGGACAGAATGAGCCTTGCTGTTGTCCTATCCGATAACGTCAGCGAGTCTAAGGGCACAGCTTGCATCTAAGCTTACAGTCGAACATGAGAAAAGAAGCCTTCCGGATCCTCTAGTATCTGTTTGCTGAAAAGCGCAGCGAGGTCTTCCTGGACTACATAGTACTGTTTGACAGCACGCGGACCCAAGGCATGATGAGCGAGCTTCCGCTGAGCTCTCCACTCCTGGTTGTAGTTGAGCAGGGGCATGCTCTATCTCCGCTGTCAGTGTGAAGCAAACACGTATGCAGCAGATGTCTTACCTTCCCGAGGCCCATAAGCTCACCTGCGACAGTGAACGTAGGGCGATCAGAATATATGTCTGTTCTTGTCTCGAGCAGATCCTGGGCCACCTTCAGAGAGTTGAGAACGAGCAAATTATTGCCCAGACCATGGAAGAAGACGAGATCGCCTGCCAGATAGTCAGCAACACTAAGCCAAAGCAATCCGTTAAACTCGCCATAGATGTCTTTATATTTTGTGAATTTAATCCAAGCAGCCTTCGGAGAAACGTCGAGGATATTCCCAATCACAGGCTTTGAGGGGGGTCCAGGCGGGTATATGGCGGTCGGACGCCAGCGCCGCAGACGATACAAGGCTAAGACTAGCAGGATGACCGCGCAGACTGCCCAAAGCTGCAATGACATGGCGGAAAGCAAGGATGGGACCGAACAAGCGCTCAGAGTCCCCAGTATTTATGCAGCTGCAGGAATGAGACTTTGAAGCTCAAGATCTGGCGCATTTTGTGATTCGGAGTTTCGTGATCTGTGTATGAAGGTCGAAAGTGGACAAAAATAGTTATCTTGTTTCGCAGTGGTCTGCAGCTTATTTCACTGTAATGTACCTAACTTATTCGCATGTTAGCGAATCTGTGTGAATCTATACTCACTATTGTGCATAATCTTCCAAGTAAGTGTACATTGGTTCAGTGCTTTGCGCCTACACAGACGCAGTTTGGAGTTATGGGTGTACTTCTCTAGGCACGGTATCTTTGCGCATTAGTAATCATCATAGATTTCCCATATTTGGATATAACGATCGCTCAGACAGAAAAATCTAAGATAAGCGCCGTGCGAAAACGGGTTCCAGGCCATGCGAGTTTTGATGTGGACGAAATGAGTGTACTTTTGACCCAAGACAGCCCGAGACGCACAAGCGCACCTTTCAGGTCGAAAACAAGTTTCATTGTGTTACAAGTTTGTGATGTGCTTATTTTGTCCATCCACAATTTTCATAGCATCAAGGCATGTTGTTTCGAACCCAAGACAGCTCGAGACACACAAGCGCACCTTTCAGGTCGAAAACAAGTTTCATTGTGTTACAAGTTTGTGATGTGCTTATTCTTGTACATCGACAACTTTCATAGCATCGAGGCATGTTGTCTCGAACCCAAGACAGCCCGAGACGCACAAGTGATGGCAAAACGTTTGGACACTTTCCTGGGTGCTCTGGCGATGTTGGTCAACACCCCCAACACCGATCATAACAATGCCTAAGACAAGTTAAAATAGGTCATCTAATACAAGACACCTCCAATACCCAGAGGTTTTCCTGATCACACAACAGGCAAAACCCGCATCCCGTTCTGCGTGAGGTGTGACTGGACATCATCTCCAGTACCGCATCCAGTACCACATCCAGTACCGCATCCAGTCGCGCAATCAGTTGTGGGAATTACTGTCGTGATTGGCTGAATCCCTCCAGAAAGGCAGTGTCAAGTACTAAAAATAGAAGTGATGTGCCACCCCAGTGCCTGACGCTGTCCACCCTTGTGTCAGTGTCCAAAGCAATTCTCAGATTATTTCGCCAGCTTATTTCTCAGGTGCCGGCTGAACAGCAGCACAGCATGATGGCATGATGGGAGATAAGCAATATTCTGCGCGCATTCTCAAGGCTACCTGCCAGATTGAGAGGCTTTCATGCAACTTCAAGTGCGTTGGCTGCTGAATTCGCAGGGGCTAGCACCCCTCCGCCTGTGCACATTGACACTGTGGCCGTTAGCCAAATGAAGGGAACATCCAACCCTTCCTCGCCATAGCTCTTTGCTCACCGAGGATGTCATCCCAAAAGTCGCGGCGCTGCTCACTGCGCGCTGAGCGCTGGGCGCATGCATCACATGATCCCATGCAAGGGCGACGCGATTAGATTTGTGGCTTGCGGCACTATCAAATCTGATCCGATTTTCAATGAGAGGCTTTTTCGCATGGTGTAAAGCAGGAAGTACATGTGTAAGGCCAGGGAAGCACAGAGGTACATCAAGACCAGCCAGCAGTCTATGCGAAGAGAGATGAAGGCACTTCATAGCAAGGAGAAGCTGGGTTCTAACCATGAAAGCGAGAAGTGGCAGGAGCACATTCTTTTTCCCTTACTCCTGGTACATCCTCGGCCGCTGGCATCATGGGCTTGGACAATAGATGGCAGGAGGCAGTCATTGCAGCAGATGAAGCCAAGTATGGCCAAGGTTTTTCTGGTCATTCTATCACCTCCAACGATGACGCGGACGACAACAATGATAATACAGAGAGCGAGACGGTACTAACGATCCCGACAACCCTTTCCGGCAGGCCCATGCCTCCCATTCGCGTAGTGCTGAGCAGACGAATACCCCGTAGTAACATTATTTGTTATACATATGATATATATATATATGTGCAAATGCTACATCTACGTTGGTGAAATTTAGTGCGGAAGGCTTCTGCTCGTCCTGTCCGAAGCTGCTGTGCGAAGTCACACTTGGGTGGTGGGCGCTTGATGACCCAGCCTAAGATCTGGATCGTGAGATTGTTGTTTGGTCAAAATACTATGATGGTACCCTGCTTTATAAAATTTGGGAAAATCTGCATCCTGTAGCTTACCACATCCATGCTTCGCGGGCGGTTTTGCATGAGTCGATGTGCACACACCCTAGCTATATATCCGTATTTTTATAACATCTTATTGAGGTTTTGCAAGAGCAGTGGATCCTCTCCGGTGCACAAAGTAGGTCCTGCACCACTTTTTATAAATTTCGTCACACAAGTGTCACACCAGATGCCGTCGAGCCGTGCCTCTGCCGAGAAGCCGAGCCGCCTCTCCAAAGTCAACCTCAGTTGTCTGAGATCAGGCGGAGCGACAAATTCATCACGCCTTGCTCGTTCATTGTAACGCTCCACTGATGCTCCTTCCCTATACATGTACATAGCACCTTTTAAACCAAATATGTTGACCAGACATGTCTGGTGTAAGTACAAAAGTCTATGAATGCAGTTGCCAGAATATTTGGTGAGCGAGATCTGGTTGGATCTAGCCATCAGTGGCATTTTTCGGCCAGTTTTGGATCGCTTCCGAGCATCCACAAAAACATCATATCGTCCCTTGCTGCACATCCGCCATAATATGGGTGTCATATTATAGTATGAATACAATTCTATCATGAGAAATATTCACAGCACCTCCGGGGGCATATTGCAGCAGCAAGATCGATTTTATAAAGCAAGGAGCCTTTATAAACCAGGGGGCCATCATAGTACGGCTGTTGTGAGACAACACTCGAATGGATTTTAGACCTCAGCTATCTAAACATTGATCCGGGAGAAATCCCCTCGAAACCTGGTACACGCAATCTCCCGGGGCCCTGTGTACTGGAGATGATGTCCAGTCGCACCTCACGCGGAACTGGATGCGTGTTTTGCCCGTTGTGTCACTAACTCCCCGATACAGTACTTAACTTCAAGGCGCATCCACTGCATTCACCCAACCCCGCCATTCTTCGTCTTCCACCCCTAATGACGACTCTGTTTACTCGCCTACGCTACCATGCTCAAACCGTCGTTCTCTTCACAATCTCTGACTTGAAGACCATCTTTTTCCCCATTGTAAGTTGCTATGCCTTCGGATAATAGCGGTTGCAATAACCTTCCTACAGTCCGTATTCGCATGTGCCACGGCTCCCTTACACTCCACGCCACGACTTCTGTGGGGTTTCATGTGGATATGGATGCACCAGCTTATGTGCAATATCTCGAATCAGTCTAGGAGCGCGGCGGAGGACGCAATAAACAAGCCGTGGCGTCCGCTACCCGCAGGCCGTATCACAGAGTCCCAAGCAACTGCCCTCCGGTGGGTCTCTGTGAGCCTGTGCGCATGGTGGTCGGCAATGTATGGTCTAGACCTTTTCCTTCCGACTCTGACGCTCTTCATCACGACGCTTCTCTACGACGAGTTCGGCCTTGCGGGTCACTATGTTGGGAAGAACTTCTGTAACATTGGAGGCTATATCAGCTTTGAAATTGGTGCCACAAAGATCATGGGTAAGAAAAAAATTGGTCAAGAGAATTTCGCTGACGTGCTGTAAAAGGTGCCAGCCAGGTGATGGACTATATCTCCGTCACTGCAGTGTGCGTAAGCGGCGCCTTGATATTCACAACAATACAGGCGCAGGACTTCGCAGACGTAGAGGGAGATAAACAGCTTGGACGTATTACGTTCCCCATATATGCCCCGGAGTTCTCTCGCGCATTCACGCTGGGAGCTCTCATCGGGTGGTCTGTTTTCCTGAGCTGGTTTTGGCACATAGGACCCTTATGCGCCATCGGATTCATTGGCCTGGGCGCCTTCGTCGGTTTCAGCTATTATACGCACAGAACTGAAGCAGAAGACCGCAAGTCGTATATCTTCTACAATGTGTGTACCAGCTCCAGCCTCGCATGCGTCGTTCTAACTCAGCCGTTCACAGGTATGGCTCATGCTAGTACATGTGCTGCCTCTGGACGTCAGGACGGGGCTCATCCGACTTTGAGACGTCGTTTTGTCGATCTTTCGACCCAGAGCCCCCCCTGGCCTTACAATGTACCACAAATACGGCTACACAACAGGAATGAAACGTTGGTTACATATTTCGCGCGTTATGAATGAGGGACTCACGCCTGCATATCTAACATGTTGGCTTGCACCACTTTGGACGTTACTCCCCGCTGACTTCCTCGTATCTTCGCTTTCCTACCTGGAGCTCTGACTAGTGGCTTACGCGATAGGGAGCCATGGATTCCCTGCTACCCTGCTTGCAGAACGTTCGCCCACGTTCCTGTTTGCTGCAATTTGTGACGCTACAATAATCTTCTGTTTGTTTGCATTTGGGAAACCCGGGTAGCTTACGCATAGGGTCATGCGGGGCGAGGCCTGCATTGCAATGCAACCTATGCAGGATTGCTGCAGCCTGCAATGTCCGCGTGCCAGACATACAAATTCATGCTTAGCTTGCGGCAAGGTGCCGTGACAATGAAGTCGAGGCCCATGCTACGGTTGCCAGTGGTGGAAATTTCAGCGGGAATGTTAGTAATAATTACTCACATATCCTTCGGCATAGTTACGGAGGTTATGGACCTTATTGGCGGCGACGAGTAGCTATAGCTCAGCTCAAAATTCCCTGACGTATAGCAGCGGCGGGAAGGAACGAATAATACTTTTTAAGCGGCAACAAACGTCAGGCCTGCATGATATATGCCGACAAGACGGAAGGTTAGCTTATGAGGGCTTTCCATAGATCGCTTTACAGGATAATACTGGCACTGCCGGACCACCTGTAGGTGGTGGTTACGACACTGCGACCTAAACGAGATAATCAATCAAAGTTGCAGCTGGACGAAGCTATCTTGAGATTTTTGGATGAGACGAAGGTTGTGTGTATTTCATCCGGAAATGGCCCAGCTTCGAACGCAGTCATATAATTACAGCCTGGAGATCTGTAACATGGTATAGCGGATGCTATCCCGGATCGAATTTCAGTCCATTTGGATCACTCTGAAACCTCGTGTACAAGCTTGGTCAACGCGTCCTTCCCGAGAGGTATCCACACCGCTTCTCCTCCGGCAGTCTGGGTGACTGACGCCATCAGCCCATGGTCCTTGAATTCTGCCATAAGGGCACGCATCGCCGTATCGTTCGTCGCGACGAAGTTCTCGCGGGCAACGTTAAAGAGCATGCTGTAGTCGAACGCGATCTGCAGCGAGTCTTGTTGTGCGTTTCCACCGCTGCTAGCCTCCGCCTCGGCTGTATTCTCGAGCTGCCCCGTGCCGAGCAGAGCGAACAGTTTCTTAGCTTTTTGGGTGACGGATGCGAGGATGTGGCGTGCCGCAGTTTCAGTCATGAGGCCCGTCGCGGTCGTACCCGGTAGGTCTTTCTGTCCACGAGAGGAGGCAGCTTGCGAAGCACCCTTGATGGACGAGCGATCGGCATGGGCGGTTTCGAAATCGTAGGGTAACAGGGTGGTGACGTCGTGGAACAGCCAAGAGTAGCCCTTAGACATTGCAATCACTGGGCCATCGTTTTCTACCGCGGGTTTATGAGAGAAGATGTCCGCCAAGGACCACAGATGAGGGAAGGCGATACTGTCCGCCGACGCGACGATGTGTATTCGGGGGTTGCTCGCGAGGACGGACAGGCATGACTGCGCTTGGGGCTTGCGCATAGCTAGTGCATCGATGTTGTGGATGACGAGGTAGAGCTTCTGCTCTGAAGAGGCAAAGGATCTGTATATTCGTCGCGTCTGTGCTTCGATGCCAGATCCTGAAGCCTGAGTTATTTCGCTCTCCTGCAAGGTCGGAATGCTCTCGATAGACGCGAGGAGATCCTTTATCGCAAAGCCAGGATTGAAGGCGTTGACGACAATGACGTCCCTGCGTCTCCTGTGGATCCGTTTCGCGAGGGCATTGAGGACTTCTCGCTTGGAGCCCGCGCCATAGAGCAGCAGACTGAAGCCTTCCTCAAGTTGCACCAGGAGGCGAGAGAATAATAAGTCGCGTCCGGTTCCCAGCCACGGGACTTTAATTTCATTCTTGCATGTGGATTGCTCGATAGCAGAGGTGTATTGCCCGGCAGTGAGGGGTGCCAAGAGGCTGGAGAAGGTGTTCTTGGAGGTGCGCGTAGACTTGTGGTTCCGTGTGAAGTACTGGTCGAAAGACGTTGTAGCGAAGGTGCCATAGCCATATCCGAGGTCATCTGAGAGCTCTCCCTCTGAGAGCTCTCCCTCTGAGAACGATTCCTCGCTGGACGACATGGCTGGAACAACAGGAGAAACAGGTGCTGTGGCCGCTACGTGACTGTCACGTGATAAATACCCTTGTTCAGCGTTGAGCGAGTTTCGCGACTTGGTTCGTCCCGCCAGCCACCTCCGCTCTATTTTCCGCTCTTTCTTTACTGCCGTACACCAAACGCGCTCTGTGACACCTGATTTATGTCTGTACGGTCCGGGTTGCTCGAGTTCAGCATCCGAGGCGACGAACTCGAGCAAAATCGCATCCAACTTGAACAGAACCTCCAACACACCGATCTTTCTCTGCATCTTTCATCCACACCTAGCGACTCAGACGTTGAGTATCCCAGACGAAACCCAGGCCCCGGACCGTTTGGAGGCTTTGCTTCGTTCGACCACATGTCCCGAGATCAATTCGACCCAGAAGAAGAGAGCCAGTACCACCCCTGGTCGTACCGTACGGGTGACGACGAGAACGGTGTTAGCCCGTACGGAAACAGAACTATATCGACCGCTGCACATCACGCAAGTGCGCTGACTCTCAGTGCGGGGCTTGCAGGCAGGGGGACTCGTCGGGACGTCAGCATAAGTGGGGCAGAGTATGATCCTGATCGCCCTCTCACGGGCATAATCGCGGGCTTCAACGCCAATTTCTCCGCTCTCGATCCCAACTCAACGCGTTCCAGACATCTCGTGCGTCCCTCCTCATAGTTATCATAGAGCCTTGGGGACATTGCACAGCCCGTGAGGCACTGCCTGCTTCCCGTCTTACATGTCGTCATACGCGCAGGCATCCGCCACAGTAGATTTCAACGATCCACTCGTTGTTGACGACAGCGCCGAGCTCGATGAAGTTTTTCAAGCGGGTTGTGCCCCTATCCCTACAGCTAGCATTCGTTCTCCCGGCACCGCTTCCAGCTCGTCGCGCCCCAACACTCCCCTGTCACCACGCCCTAAACTCTCTGATGCTTTGAGTCACGTCGCATTCTCTCCCAAACGACCCCGCCGTCCGCAATCGCCAGCCATCCACGCACCTGCGCCTTGCAAGGGTCGTTCTGCAATTGCCCGCCAAACAAAGATACCACTTACGCGTCGCCAGGTTGCCACTATCGAGAGCGACCCTGAAGATAACGTCCCAACTCCAAGGTCGCGTAGTCGGGGATCTTACGTACATCAGTCGCTCTCGTATGCACCGCTGGAGCCCGAAGTGAACATCTTGCCTCCTACTCCACCAGGCGACGAGAACGCGAATGCGAAATTTGTGAATGTAGCACGTGGGCTAGCCAAAGAATTCGAATCACACCAAAGTGCCATAGCGCAGAGCACTATGCGAGACCGCAAGAACGCGAAGAACGCGAAAATGTCGCTAAAGAATGTCATGAACGATTTGCAGGAGCAGAGGCCCACTCATACTTCTGTACCGCGCGGTGCAGGCGTGCGGACCCCATATAAGAATGGAAAGCTCTACCTTCCCGACGTGACCGGCATCACAAGCGCAGTTGGATCCCCGATGAAGGTGGGCATGGAATATCAAGGCTATAACGGAAAGGAGGATCGCGAGATTGACGGTTAGTGCATGGTTTTCGGGTGCTTCAGAGAGACTGATGCGTTTGTAGTGCGACTTGCGGCCACCCTGAGCATCGTTCAATCTAAGATTGCCCATCTGGAAACGGAAAATAGCATTTCGCGTAGGCGCGTCCGCGAGCTGGAGTTGGAACTTGAGGAATGTAAGAAGGAGGTAACTAGAGAACGCACAAGGATCCTTGGGCGGGAAGAGCCAGATGTCCAAATCCCGCAGGAGAAGACGACTCGCGGAATTCGCACAAAGGCTCCAAAACCAGTTGAACCTCTGGAGACTTACGAAGATATTCGGAGGTACAAGGAGGCAGTAGAAGAGAAGAAAGGTTTGAACTTCGTCCTGGAAGCTTTCCAAGATGCTGATGATAGCGGGCAGCCCTAGAGACTTTGATAACTACTCTACGATCACATTTGACTCGCCTGACCGCCGAGCTTTCTGACCACTCTCGCTTACTGGAGGAACTCCGGGAATTGCGAGATTCGGATGTCCGTGCTCTCAAAGAGAAGAGCCACGAGATCAACCAACTGCGCCAGGAAGTCGAACGCCTTGCGGGCGAAGTGGAGGTTTTGCGCGGCGTCGTCGAAGAGGGTTTGAAAGAGCGGAAGGAAGCAAGGGAGCAGTCTATGGAGCGGTCTCGCTCGCTGGAGAACTCACATTCTCGTTCTCTGATAGAAGACGATGCGGAGGAGCCGGACGTGGCCGAGAAGCAGGAACGGCGGCATGAAGAGCACTTGGTTGACGGTGGGTTTAACTCCGGCGACGATTCATCTGACGGTCGTTCCACGCCTTCCCCCCGGCCATCTCCACACCGTCGTCGACCTCGTCTCTCTGACCGCACCGATCGCGCCACACTTGGTTCCCCGCCGCCAGCCACTAGCACGAGCGCACGGCCTTGGTTGGAGTCAGCAGAGGTCACTCGCATTTCTGAGGAAGTCTCTGAACGCCGCCACGAACGTTCTCGGTCCGCTTCAGTGATTTCGGGCGGTGACCCAACCCTTGCTACCGGGCAAGCAAGAGGTTACCACACCGACAGCGATGGCTCAGAGGACGACGTACCTCCATCTCGTCCAAGGAGCAGGGGTTCTGACTGCACTGCGAAGGAGAATCATGTGGCGCCTTCTCCCGTACGAAGGCTGGCTGCACTCATTCCACCATCTTCATATCCGCGAGATCCTGCTGCGATACCACGCGTCACCTCTCCCGGACCTCGTTCCCGGCAAGCGCCAGGCCCGTCAAAACCCGTCGCTGCCCCCAAAGCGACAGCACCCGCCGAGGCGCCTTTCCCACAAATTCGGGGCGAGTATCTCGAGAAGCTGTTCTTCTCTGCACCAGATCACAATGCCGACACATGCACAGTATGCAATCGGCGCGCGCGCGCCACTGCGACACGGCAGCAGCGCAAGGCTACGTGGTCTGCCGGGCGCTACTTCCAATTTGAGGCGGAAGATGAAGGCTTTGTAGAGGGTGCAGACGAGGGGCAAGCGAAGAAGGGGAAAGAGCGCGCAGACGGCGAACGATTACTGCCACAAACAGTGCTCACG
>NW_006767640.1:313551-317345 GCF_000300595.1 Phanerochaete carnosa HHB-10118-sp | reverse complement strand
CATTCCGCCGCCGTACTTCCCTAGTATCGTATGTTTCTATGCTATCGGTCTCTATCATCCTTTTGACCACATACTATAAATAGAACGGAAGTGCAGATACGAGTAACTTCGACGAAGAGTTCACACGAGAGCAGCCAACGCTCACGCCGGTGCACGGTCAGTTGTCCAGCCGTGACCAAGCCGAATTCAACGGCTTCTCCTGGGTACGTGATACGGTGCTTCGAATACAAGACTCCCGCTGACTCCGCCTCCGTAGGTTGCTTCTTGGGCCGACATGTGAGAACGTATGCACCGGTCTCTGGCTATCTTGCACGGACAGTTGTTGACGTATTACCACCTTATCATGTCTTCACCCTATAGCGATCGGTTGTGTATCCTGGATACCTATTATCTCTGTAAATGCAAAATGTACCTATCCTCGAGTGCAGGTCGGGACTCGCGGGCGGATCCTTTTTTCGCTCAGTAAGACCTCAAGTAGAGCGCTAATGTTCCAATATAATGCACGAATTCCCCTCCTTTTTCTACTGTTCCGCAGATTCCGGATTTGATTGTCTAAGGACATGTCCACCTGTACCGGGAAGTCCCTGGGGCTGGCCCTCAGCCGGCTCCTCTTCCTTCTGGTTGCGCATGAGTACATGGAAGCTATGCCACAGCTCGGCGATTGTTTCGTACTCCCTGGTCATGCTCAGCACCTCTTCGAGCTTTCGGTTCAGCTGGTTGCTCAGTGGCAGCAGTTCCTCAAAGCCCTGCGGTTTGCGTGAGTGCGCGCAGCCCTGTGTTACGTGCTAAAGTGCTACTCACGGCGGTAATTTCGGCGGTGAGGCGGTCGCGCTCTCGTTCAAAGAACGAGCTGTCCTCCTCAGCGTGCGCCATCTCCACGGAGCACCTTGGAATTAATCTGCATAATTCGATCTCGTAAAGAATGGCAAACACCGGAGTGAACACTAACCGACACGCCGCGAAAGCGTTGGTGGAGGTGTGGAACCAAGAACGAAAGGAGACCGATTCCTTCGTGGCGTCTCAGCGCCTGCCACTTTCCCACGGATTTCGAGTCAAGGAGCGGTGGCAGGGACAAGCATCGTTTGAGCAGCGTATAGTTGGTTTACAAGCGGTAAGTACTACCCCAAAAAATATACAGTGGTATAATATGTACGTTGGCAACGAAAGGATTTTAGCGGAAGTAAAGGCGGCGAGAGAAATAGCAAGAACTAAAACGGCAGCGCGCGGATAAGATAGAAGCGAAACGAAACGAGGGGGGCGACACAAAGCTGTCCGGCGGTCGGAAAGTCGTCTGTAAGGAGAGACGTATTTTCTACAGGAATCCACTCTCCTGAAGGAGACGAGCCATCTTCTCGTCCTCACGTTCACGGGGCTCTCTGTCGAGACTCTGGTTCCAGAATTGGTCACCGTAGTCCTTCCCGTCTTGATACTTCTCGAAGCCCTCCTCGAGCCAGGTGCAGATCACTGGGACCAAATTCAAGTTATAGGGCATTGCTTGCCAGCGCTTGATGTCCAAGATAACTTCGGCGGCCTTCTGGCGTTTCCTGAAGTTCACCATTTGCCCAGAGATCTTGTCCTCAGCACCATCGTTGATGAAGGTCAGAGTTGTTAGATATGTACCTTTGACGAATGTCAGACACGCAGAGAGTGATATAAAACGGGGATTACTACTCACCGATGAAGGGGACGCACGGAGGAGTGATGCTTGCCAGAGTGGATCGATAATTGTTGAAGTTCTTGTTGGAGTCGATAGTCGCCTCGCACGTCGCCAGCTGCGACATGAACCGTTGATTGACGAGCTCCCAAGTTCGCTTCAACCTACGGATGGGTGGCGTGTTGAGACCCGAAGTAATGGCCACCATGGTGGAGAAGTTCTGTAACGAGCGGCAGCGCTATGGAGGCATGGTTGGGGACGTAATGGACGAAAAGAGGAAGGATATACATACGTCGGCGATGGCAATGAAATGCTTCACAATGACAGCACGCTTCCGCGAGTCTTCCTTCTCAAGGACCGACTCCGCAACCCAATTCGCGATCTATGTCGGATCATGAGCGCCACCCTCCATCTCGCTCGCGAACTGCACTCACCCTATTACTCAAACGAATGATATTCGCGATATTGTCGTTCGCCTTTCCGGCGCGTGTGGATTCACGCGAGCGTGTAAGGCACTCGATTGGTCGGATTTTCTTGTACAGGTCTGCCTCCATGATGGTTAGCTGACGCGCCATCTCGAGCGGGTCGACCTCAAGCAGCTTGAGCTTCCTCAGGTTTTTGGGGAGGATTGGCGGTGGCGGAGACACAGGCATAGTGTTGATGGTCTTGATAGCACCCTCGCCTCCATGCAGCTGAACATCACCTGTGAGAGCAACTCCGAAACGGCGCAAAGCAAACATACCACTCGGTCAATGAGCACGACAAGAGACTTCGCAGCAGCAACGCTCGTCGTCAACTCCGCCTTCACGCAGAAGTCGCGGATGCGGTCGAGGATGTACATGTCGTCTTTCTCGAGGACATCCTCATCCGTGATCATCGTCCGGAATGTGTTCAACACTCGGAGACGAATCATGACCTGCTTCTGCTTCGTCCAGTCCTCGAGCTCTTCGGAAGCCAGTTGCAGCGGCGGCTCAATCCAGAAGCGCGCCACGAGCAGCTCGAACAGCTCGTCGAGCTCCATGAACGACTTGAACGTAATCATGAAGTGCTTGCTGAATGTATGATCTGCGGTCCGCCGTGAAGTGATCAGTCCGATTCCTCTGCAGGGCATCAGCCGACTCACCGGCCGTCTCGTGCGCAGTCAAGCGTTCGATCAAGGCTGTCTTTGACCCAGCCCTGACACCACCATCAGGATCGATGAGAATCTCCGACTGGTCATAGTTCGGCCGCAGGTACCAGGGCTGCTGGTCGGCGTTAATCTTGTTGATGTAGTGCTGCGGGGCCTCCCCAAGCAGCTTCACAAGTTTCGACGCCGCTTTTGGCGCTGGCGACTTGCCGCTCGACGCTGATCCAGATGTTGTTAGCACGATGAAACATTGGAGCGCGACATGTGAACTCACGCCCGGCAACGTCAAGCAGGGAGCCGGTATCGTCGGCGAACATGTCGTCTTCGTCGTGTGCGATCATCGTGCCCACGTCCGACGAGCCCTCGTGCCATGTCGGGGTGACCGGCTCGTTTGGATCTTCCGAACGCGACCGCTCCGTGTTGAGCGACGTCTCAGAATGCTGTTGCGACCCATTGTGATATATGGTCGAAGACGCGTGGCCTGAATCTAATGACGGCACAGTGCGTAGTGCCGGCCTCGAGAACGCGAGCTCCATGTCGACGACATCCTCTGCCTCGTGCGCCGGGTTGCCAGAAATAGTGGCAGTGTCATACAAGACAGTACTGCCCCGGGAACGTCGCCACTCGATGGAGCTACTGTATGCGTTGGTCCCGATGTCGGCTTGGTCTCGTCCGATGAGGTAGAGGTGCTCGAGTTGGGAGGCGGTAATGTTAAGATTTGTCTTCAGCGTCATCACCAGGCCCTCGACGAACTCATACTGGGACACGCTGTCCGAACCAGGATGTTGCGTGTGCTGGTCCCATTCTCGTGGCGCTTGGACAGCCTCGAGAAGAGAGGTAGCGTCGTCGTACAGCGCCTGGACGGCGACCTCGAGCGTGCGAAGCAGGAAGCGCGCCTTTTCGACAGTCTCTGCGTACGGGGGCGTCAACGTCTCCGCCCGCACGGCGTCGACGTCGACCTGCTGAGCGACGTCAATGTCGCCCACGTATGCGAGGATAGATGACAGGTGTCCG
>NW_006767640.1:305363-313524 GCF_000300595.1 Phanerochaete carnosa HHB-10118-sp | reverse complement strand
AGATGTTGTTAGCACGATGAAACATTGGAGCGCGACATGTGAACTCACGCCCGGCAACGTCAAGCAGGGAGCCGGTATCGTCGGCGAACATGTCGTCTTCGTCGTGTGCGATCATCGTGCCCACGTCCGACGAGCCCTCGTGCCATGTCGGGGTGACCGGCTCGTTTGGATCTTCCGAACGCGACCGCTCCGTGTTGAGCGACGTCTCAGAATGCTGTTGCGACCCATTGTGATATATGGTCGAAGACGCGTGGCCTGAATCTAATGACGGCACAGTGCGTAGTGCCGGCCTCGAGAACGCGAGCTCCATGTCGACGACATCCTCTGCCTCGTGTGCTGGGTTGCCAGAAATAGTGGCAGTGTCATACAAGACAGTACTGCCCCGGGAACGTCGCCACTCGATGGAGCTACTGTATGCGTTGGTCCCGATGTCGGCTTGGTCTCGTCCAATGAGGTAGAGGTGCTCGAGTTGGGAGGCAGTAATGTTAAGATTTGTCTTCAGCGTCATCACCAGGCCCTCGACGAACTCATACTGGGACACGCTGTCCGAACCAGGATGCTGCGTGTGCTGGTCCCATTCTCGTGGCGCTTGGACAGCCTCGAGAAGAGAGGTAGCGTCGTCGTACAGCGCCTGGACGGCGACCTCGAGCGTGCGAAGCAGGAAGCGCGCCTTTTCGACAGTCTCTGCGTACGGGGGCGTCAACGTCTCCGCCCGCACGGCGTCGACGTCGACCTGCTGAGCGACGTCAATGTCGCCCACGTATGCGAGGATAGATGACAGGTGTCCGATGAGGATGCGCCCTTCCGATTGTATGCGCTCTATTTCGGAGGTTTTAGGAATGTGAGCCTCGGAGTTAGGATAAACAGACGTACCGCTCTCCATGCTGCGCCAAGTCGTCAGGAGCGCGGTGAGCAGGCGATCCATTGTACCCGCTACGGTCTTGAGCTCTTTAACTACCTCGGGGTCGAGGATACGCCTGGGCGACCTTCTGTCCTGCGCAGACGTTACATAGCCAAAGCCCTTCCAGTCGCCTGCTGAGCCTGCGCCAGGGAGGCCAGGGCCGACGTTGTTCGGTAAAAATACACCGAGTAGGCGCTTCGACTCCGGAAGTTTTGTGGGGTGCTCGCGCTGGTAACGATGCAGTTCTTCCACGAAGGCGACGACCGAACGCTCGAGCTCTGAGGCATCAGACTCCATGCGATTCGGTTTTTCGCCGACAGAGAGCGCAGGATCGTACTGCATAGCGAGTGCAGAGAGGACCAGCTTGGAAAGGGTTCCAGCGACCTTCCGGTGCGCCGCTTTGAGGTGCGTCTGGAGTGCCTGCGATGATGACGCAGAGCGAGAGTCGCTCGAGGGACGGGGGTATAGGTAACTTGGTATATGGCCTGTGGGTGTTGCAGTAACGTAGAGTAAGTTGCGGACTGTGGTCACGACTTGCAATACACGGCTGTTCACTTCTGTTGTATGCTCTGGGCGCCTAGCGTGGCTAGTGGACTTGAGGAAGTCGACAACAGCAGATATGGACTCTCGTACATGATCCTGCAGCTCGAGAGGAGTTTCGGGAAGGTTAGGTGAGAGTGAGTGCTGCAGAACCTTTGCCAGC
The DNA here is from genome assembly GCF_000300595.1 of Phanerochaete carnosa HHB-10118-sp. Classification (NCBI taxonomy): domain Eukaryota; kingdom Fungi; phylum Basidiomycota; class Agaricomycetes; order Polyporales; family Phanerochaetaceae; genus Phanerochaete; species Phanerochaete carnosa. The sequence continues at coordinate 311,920 of NW_006767640.1, read as the reverse complement.
TGCTCAGCAGGGGTTAAGTCTGCAACGACCGATTGACCGTGCATTACGCTTCCGTTGTGGTGCGAGCCGTTAGTAGGTTGCATTATGCTCGCTGACGCCTGCGCACGAGTTCGGCCAAGGGGCTGAACGTCGGAGTCGTCAGAGTAGGTGCTGGCGCGATCAGTCGTGCTGTAGCTTCGCTCTCTCCGAGAGACAGACGAGTCCGAACGCAGCCGAGTCGCCAAAGGGGGAACATGATTAACGGTGTGCGAGCTGGAACTGGTGGCGTAATCGTAGGCAGGTGGTGCATGGTCCGAATGCGGTGCTTTCCATGAGATCGTCCCGTCGAGCTTGTTTAGGTAGTAGTAGGACAAGCCGTCGTCTGCCAAACGACGCACCCAAGGCTCGGGAGTCTGAGATTGTTGAGGTATGCCAAAGCTTGCATCATGAGACACGCCATTGGATCCGAGTCGCGAACCAGACTGTCGCACCCCCACGGCAAGTTCGTTGTCAGTGTCCTCGTCAGTTTCTGTGGGAAGGTCTTGCGAGTGCTCGCCGGTCTGCGTATTGACATAAAAGATCTACGCACGTGCGCTCGATGAAGTCAATGACAGAACGAGAAAGCAGGCTCGACTCACGCGTCCATCTGCCGATACCTCCGGCACCCAGAAGTCATGCGCCTGTGTTCCACCCCTGCTACGTCCGTTCACCACACCTCCCCTGCTACTCGTATCGGTGTGATCGTGTTCAGACTCTGGCTCGAGCCAATCTCCGTCATAGTTTGATTGTGTCAGACTCTGGCCCAGACTGTGTGCCATATCGACCGTAGTGGAGTCGTCGCCCACGCTCGACTGAGTGACCTCATACTCGGACGCACCCAACGCAGTTTCGGCCTCCTCGTACGATATGACGTTGACGTAGTTTGACGGAAACCAGCCGCGCTCGTCGCCGAGGAGGCCATCCCACCAACCAGACTCGAGGCGGGTGAGAACTTCGATGATATCGCCGCGGTGAAAGGAAAGCGATGATGTGTCGTCTGTCTGATAGTCGTACAATGCTCGGCAGAAAAACGTCTGAATGAATTGTTCATCGCCGTCTGCTTGCTGATCAGCGGATGCAGTGCCAATCAAAAGCAAAAGAGCGTGATGAAAACATACCCGAGAAGATAAATAAGGCTCTGCATGAGTGCCATGAGAAACGGTATCCACCTGTCTGCGGAGCTCAATGCCCCATACAACTCGTGCAGAAATGGCACTCACGTCGACATGTTGAATCGCGCAGCCTTGAAGAGCCCGGCTATCACATAGCCTAGGACAGCAGACCCGACAGCCGCACCTCCGACGGCGCAGCCTGCAAACATGAAAGCGACGAGAAGCGCAAACGTGAGTCGCGAGCGCCGTTCGTTGTGCCTGTACTTCGTCTCGCACGGAGACAGTGCGGAGCTATCTGTCGGACTCGAAGACTCGGGCGCGGACTTGTATGTTCGCAGAGGCAGCCCGGACTGCGGTTGGCCCTTGCGGGGCGTGAAGAGCAGGAGACGGCGCGCGCGCGACTGCGGGGTGAAGGCGATATTCAGAAACACATACGTGCCGCAGAGGGCAAACGCCGGCGTGTAGAAGATCAGCGTCCAATACAGCGTGAATCGGAAGATGTCTGAGAAGGTCAAGGAATGAAGGCTCGGGTGGGCATCGCAGGGGATGCAATTACGTACCGGTTGGGTCGTAGAGATAGCGTCCCTTTGGCTGCACTGGATTCCTATTGTGGATGGGCTCTATTTCGATGAGGAAGTTGTACAAGGAGGGCCATGGCGGTGTCGGCCGCTGGGCGGACATGAGAGGAGGGTCAGAGGGCGGTGTTTCGGCGCTATCGGGAACAGTGCTGGTGGGACTTTGTAGCTGCGACCGCTGAGTTGCACACCGTGCTCTGAGAGGAGTTCATCGGGCACGGCGGCGTGTCTGTGGAGAGTCTGGATCCGGAGCGATATCTCTGAGGGGACTATGTGACGCTGCTGTTTCAGTTCGCTGCGGAAGGTCGAGAGATGGAATCAATACAGGTTGCCCGCCCACGTGGCAGAGGCTTTGGGTGCAACGGCAGAGCAGGCCAAAGCCGCCCTCTTCACTCTCGCCTTCATCTCCCTCTCCGTCCCCCGTCGGCCGCCAGCTTTCGCTTTTGGACGTCGCCAGCCGTCTCACAGGCTCCGTGTCCCGACTCTTTCTTCGCCATGGACGCCACGGCCTACGTCGCACAGCGACATCCACAGCCTGCGGCGACTTCCACGAGCATAGGTCAAGGGCTGGGCGGCGGCTCAGGCCTGGAGAGGTTATAGATTGTGGCCAACGGTCATCGATATCGTCTGATCAAGCATGTTCCAGGCTATTTATCCCTCATTTATTATCCTTGAAATCAAGACTACGTTACGCTGCGTATATATTCTCAGCGTCTCTTGTAATAGCAGCAGACTGTGACAACATCGGCACTCACGAGCACCATTCTCATGGTTCACGCAGGAGAGTCGCTTGCTGTTTGGTATGTGTGGGACCACCCTTCGATGTATGTTGATGTCAATTGTGGGCAGGCGCGTCTGAGGTCGGGCGTCATCGTCCGCAGTGTCGCACACGCCAGAGACAAAGAAAACTTAATCAGTACAGTAGGGAAAAATGCTCAAGTAGTCTATAGCACAACGCGTTTACTCATCATTTTACTGCAGTCTGTCTGATATATTATTCTTCTTTGCTTCCTACTAATATGCGCTGAATATGCGGAGTTATAGTGGGTCACGATGCTGATTCCCGAGAGCTCTGTCGTACTCATTCACCTCCAGGTTAACGTGTATGTTATCTTTAGTGTCCACACTAGCCACCTGAATCCGAAAATAGCTTTCTCTTTCTCTGGGTTGTTTCGGGGGCTCTGGGGCACGTGAGGGCTTCTCACTCCTATTCGACGCGCGTTCCCACTCCCAGTGTCTTCGGCACGCAGCACATGGCCCCCATCAAGACCGTTATCCTGGTATGTGTTCTCAGCCCTTCTCGGACCACCTTTTTGGCGACCCTATTCGGATGTGGCGCCGCGCCCATAGGGCTACCGTACTTCGGTGGCGTTGATGCACAGGCCATCGAGCCCTTCCAATTCCCAGGCCGCCATTCGCGGCATGAAACCCCCGCGGCAGAAGGGAGAACAGACCGCGCTGCGCTTCAATATTGAAGCTTGAAGCTTGAAAGGGTGCACAAGGCTCGCGTATCACGCTTCCAAAGCGTGGATGGGCCACGATCAGCTGGCCCAGCATCAAGGCGGCTCCCACATCAGCTCACGAAAGTATATATACCCGCGCATCCTACTCCCTCTTTCTTCCTTATCCTGCCGCTGCTCATACTACAAGCCTTCCGCAAAAACATTTACAACCCTCTCACCAACCCAAAAACAAACACTTGATACTCTTCACCATGTGCGCCACCGTGTTCTCCGCTGCTGTCAACGATACTGCCGTGCCCACGAACGCTGCACGCGCTGCCATCAGCCAAGTTCCTTCGGACAAGGGGAGCAGCGGCCAACCCCAGTGCTGTCACTGCGGCTGGCGCGGTTCTCACGCTCCCAACTGTCCTTTCAAGTAGACTTGCGATCTTAAAAGTGCGTTGCATGCCCATTGTGCTCGTACAGCGGACAGCCTGACTGATACACACGTAGCTCTGCCGTTGACTTGCTAGCATGAAAGTGGCCTCTACTTGACATGTAGACGGTTTCAAGACTCCTTGAAGGAGGACCGCGACTCCGCGTCTGCATGAAGACCTGCGGGCTGCGCCGCGACTGTATCTGTGTTTCAATGCTGTGCACTTTTGCTGTACTCTCTGTTCCATATCGAATCAACTACTCACCCTTTTTACTCAAATAACGATGTGTGATCCCAGTTTCTCTTTGCATTACATAAGCCTCGCCCCCATAAAGGTGTCATGAAAGATTCCGCCCGCAGCGCCTAACAGTCGCGGAAGGTGCGCCACGACGTTGGCGCTTGTTCAACAGAATATTCTACAACTCTTCCAGAGAAAATCATCCCCAGAGGCGGCTGGCCTTAGGGTCCGCTCCGTGGTACCTATCGCCCTTCACCTCGTAGTTGTTGATAATTTCCCAGACCGCATCGGATTCTTCCTTCGTCAGCTTCGCGTCTGCGGAGTATGTGTTCTCCAGCGTGCGCTTCACGTGTCTGTGAGCGAAGTGTCTGTTTCAGCTTTGTTGAAAGGTGCAAGAAAAAAGATTGCATACGAGGATCCAGGAAGAGGGATTACTTTGTCCCCCAAGGAACTGACGAATGCAATACTGAGTCGAGAGGTTGTAATGCCCTTCTTCTGTGCAATTTCGGTCAGCTTGTCGACCAAGATGAGGTTGTGCTGGAAGTATTCGGGGTTGCGGAAGCGCGTTAAGTGCCGCCGCACGTCTGCCTCTGCAGAATTCATGGTGTTAGCTAGTGCTGAAATATACGCTGGGCATCGCAAACCTGGAAGATCCTCGAACTTCTTGATCTGGCCGGTTAGAAAGCCACGTCCGAGAGGCCTGGTTCAAGTCAGTCACTACGCCGGATATCAAACCATGGCTACTTACGAGTATGCAACAACAGCGACACCGAGCTCTTCGGCGGTCTTGAGCACATTTTTCGTTTCCGGCTCAATAGACCACGGGCTGACCTCGATCTCGACCGCAGCAATCGGATGCACCGCGTTACCCTTCCGGAGTGACTCTGCGCTGCACTCAGACATGCCGATGTGGTCGAACAGACCCTCCTTGACGAAGCCAGACAGGATCCCGATGGTCTGCTCGACACTATAGTTTGGGTCGACGCGGGCACACTCGAAGAGGTCAAGCCTCTTGGTACCGCGCAGAGCGGTATTAACGGCAGTCACGCTACGCCTGAGGTTTTCTGGGCTACACACACATAAAATCAGTTTCTTGATGCAGCATATACCTTATAAAAAAAACTCACGACGAGTCAGTGACAGGGAAGCCCTCTGCCTTGCCACCACCCTTGACTGAGAGGAAGGTCCTCTCCGCATACTCGGGATACTTTTCAAAGAATCGTGCCAGGAGCTCGAGGTTCGCCGTACTAAAGTCTACCGCATAAAACTCGCCTGTACCACAAGTAGCATGCTGATGATCTCAAGAGCAGGAATACGGCAGACGGCTGGACACACCGCTGTTCAAGAGCATTTTGACACCAGACGGCATAGCGTCCACGCCTGCCTTGATGGCTTCGAAGCAGATCTCGTCGGGGACGGGGTTCGGGGTCCATCTATTGTCTGGGTTAGAAGTGCGGTCGCGGGCTTAGTCAGCGTGGTGGTACGAACGTCATCATCATAAGACCATGCTAGCAAGTAAAACTGTGTCAGATTTTTGACTCAGCATTTGATTCAGAGCAGTGGTACCTACAGCAACCTTGCCCACCGTGATGTGGGAGGCGGTTCCGCCGAGGGTGATAACGCTTTGGACGGTCATGTTTCTGTGGTTTTGAGAGGTGCAGAAGAAGAAGAGGGCTATATGTCGTTGCTGGCAGCTGGCAGAATATTTATACGGGCCATGGATGCTGCGAGTCTCACGAGAGGGCTCGATATCATTGGTACGGCATGCTTGCTCCCAGGGAAAATCAATAGGATTCTATAGTTGTCTCGCCGCCGCCGTGCGACGATTCGATCCGTGCGCGGCCACCGTGACAAATTTTGCCGCTAGCGACAAAGTACTACCCTTCACGCTCGCTTGCGTGTTGCCGTCCACTACGCGTCCTCCTGGCAGCAACTTGACTAGTTGATGATGACGTTTTCAGCCCGCCAGATCCTGCAATAGTCTTCTGCTTAGTACTATAGTGTAATCAGAATTGGCAAGTACTTGCAATGTTCTCTCGTTGTGACCAGCGATTTGGATATAGCATTGGAAGTACCAGTGCTACATGGTAGCGTTCAAATGAGTTCGAGGCAAAGATTGCCCGCACGAAAAGGTTTCATTCGAAGTCATTCTACTGGCGAATCTTCCACAAATTGACCTCCAAGTCCTCTGCACTTTGATGCGTGGGCTGCCTTTGCCACTTCAATTACTACACGAGTGTATGTGACATCTCGCTCTACCATACACCGCCGTCGTGTACGTAACTGACGGTTTACAATCAAAATGATCGAACAAACGCCTGACTGGTCTGATGCTACTCGGCGGACAGCCAGGAGTACAGGCGCGAATTCAATTTGCTAACCGTTAAGTCTCTATTTGTGCCTGACAGGCTAGCCGTTCGCCTAACAGATTCCTGAGCGTGAGGAAACGAGCTCTTCCAACTTGCAACCGTAGCTACGAGCTTACTTCCGGCTAATAAAATATTGGAAGCTTCCTGAGGGCAGTAACTAACCTTACTTGTATCTTTGTTGCATCCAAAATATTTTTCTCGCCACGAACGAAGGATGTGTCCAATGAAACGACTGACTTTGCGAATGCTTCAAGCCTTTGAGCCGGGGACAGCTTTGAACTCCGCTGATGCTCGGCATGCATCGGCATTCCCTCGGTGTGGTTCAAGCGCTTCTTGTCTGCCACGTCTCTTCCTCTCCCATCCTCCA
>NW_006767640.1:293531-304741 GCF_000300595.1 Phanerochaete carnosa HHB-10118-sp | reverse complement strand
AGCTCATAAGTCTGCTGTTGTGTTTTAAGGGCTCACACTTTTAGCTTTGTGCAGGGTATCCATGCAAGTCTCAGCAAGTCATGACAGATGTGAAGAGTACTAAGCACAGTGTCTGTCTGGAAGATTAGCATGTACTGTAGTGTAGTAATAATTCCTAGAGCTTTGTATCTTCCCTAGTTTTGTCAGGAATATATTGCTTTTTATTGTCAAATTTTCATGCAAATAGAGCGAAAATTCAATGGAAAATGTGTAATTTATTCAAACGGGTACTGCCGACATATTCAAACCCCGCTGCAGAACACCTCGGGAATATGGAAAGACCAGCCCGTTACCCAATCTCGTTAGCTAACCGTTAGAGCTTGCCTAACGGTGCACTGATGTTATTTACTTATCTTTCTGACAGTTAGGTAACGAGGAGACGCGCGTCACGTACCGCGCAGTGAACTGTTCGGTAACGGCATCAACTCATTTATACCTCACGGCGCGCCGGCGGTGTACAAGTGCTGTAGCATTGCTCGGGACGCACACACGGGTTGCCACATGTAGCTAAAAGACGCGCATTAATACCGCCGACTTCTCGATGTTGTTTCAGGTCGCTGATTTCGCGTCTCCTTTGGGATAGTGGGATTAGAAGCCCGGCCACGACAATTTCCGGAGGCCTAGAGTCTCAAACGTATGCTACGACAGCACAATGCGAAGTTCAGGTAGGGATTTACTCAGCACTGGCCAGCGAAGGAGGGCAGCCGCTACAGTTACAAGTGCACGCCTTAGGACACTCAAAGTACGCGCGGAAAGCTGCATAAAATTGCTGACAGGTCTGGAAATTGCCGGCGCCGCCACGCCCGGGCTCGTCAGCAGCGAGATTAATGCCATGAATAACGTTGTTGTCACTCGGCCATACATGATGGCACCCTGGTTTATAAAATTTGAGTAAACCCGCTTCTTGTAGCTTACCATAACCACTCTTCGTGGGCGGTCTTGCATAAATTGATGTACGCACACCTTGATTACATATTCATATTTTTTTTGTATTTTATTGAGGTCTTGCAAGAGCTGCGGATCCTTTCCGGGTCCTGCTCCCTCGTTTATTAATTTCGTCACACTAATGTCACACCAGATGCCGTCGAGCCGTGCTGCTGCCGAGAAGCCGAGCCGTCTCTCCAAAGTCGACCTCAAGTGTCTGAGATCAGGCGGAGCGACAATCTCATCACGCCTTGCTCGTTTATTGTAACGCTCCACTAATGTTCCTTCTCTGTACATGTACATAGCACCTTTTAAACCAAATATATCAATCAGCCATGCCTGATGTAAATACACAAGTCCATAAATGCAATCGTAAGAATATTTGGTGTGTGAGATCTGGTTGGATCTAGCCATCAGTAGCATTTTCGGCCAGTTTTGGACCGCTTCCGAGCATCTACAAAAATACCATACCGTCTTTCCCCTTATGTCTGTCATGATATGGATGTTATATTATAGCATGAGTACAGAGCTATATTAAAAATATTCCCAGCACCTTCGGAGGCAGATTGAAGTAGCAAGAGCAAATTAATAAAGCAGGGAACACTTATAAAGCAGGGTGCCATCATAGTATGTCAACAAGAGTTACTTTAGCGAGGGCCGACTCAGCCACACATAGGCGCTTTCAATGTACGCGCTCGACGGCAAGTATCTTCATTGAACGTTCTTCTCTACTCTCGTTCACCAACCTTCACCTTCACAAGGCTTTCCTCAGATTATTGACGGTCGTGGCCTTCACATCGTGCGCCCGCCATCTTGCCTCTTCGCGACCTCTGACTGCGCCTGTTTCCCAGGATAAAGAGAGATTAACATGCCTCACCGGTACCGGTGGGTGGTGCATGCAACAGCGACAGTATTGGCGAGCCTAATAGTATTCGGTCTGCTCCCTTTCTTCGCTCCAAACCCGCCTAATCTTCCTCCGCTTTGCTTTCTTCGCTCCAGGAAGATGGCCGCTCTCGTACTAAGTTGTAGACTAGATAGCATTCTGGTTTACGAGTTCCGGACTAACCATCCGCTGGTGCTCTCCCAGCCTGATCAATCATGGGTACATCTTAGGCTTACTGCCGCAATAGCATAGAAATATCCTGAGATATGTCCTTGATTTTTTTCAATCTGTCGAGCATCCCAGGGCGGGGCGTCCCACAAGCCATCGAAGCAGTAAAATCTGCATACACGTCTAGCTACAAGTATCATTCATACTTAAACATTGCAGTGTCCTCGAACTATGTATGAGTGTACAGCGTGTAGGTGTGCCAAACGAGAAAGAGAAGAGAGCATCATGAGGGTACTAATGTATGTGAGTAGCAAGAATACGAGCGACCGGATCGGGTAGTATATCAACACACATGATGAGTATCAGGAACAACAAGAAAAATGTGATGTGAAAGGCGAAAGATGAGAATGTGTTCGAACCTATTGTAAAATGTCGGACGATGGCATTCATCGCGGGGAGAAACAGCGAGCAAGGGCGCCGTAGGGTGAAAGCCCACGGCTTCCCACCGGATGGAAGGGATGTCATAATATAGTCCTTCCACGTGTTATCGTCGCGCGTAGCTGGGACGCGTGAGAGGCGGATCCCGAGAATATGGCGCGAGGGGCTTATGGAGCACCCGGCGAAGGTCCGTCGTCCACTGAGTGCGGCATGCCTTGGCGGTGCCCATTTGTGCTGCACAGCGCAGTTGTCATGTTGCGTCTGCATCAGTGGTTTCAACGGCGCCGTCCTCTTCGCTTGCCTCCGGTGGAGGCGTGTCGGTGCTCGCTCGGACGTTCTGGAGCTCCCGGACAAGCCGCATGGCCTCGGAGGACAGCGCGTCACCCTCAAAGCTCTTGTCTGACTGACCGAGCATAATGCCGTACTTCAGCAGTTGAGACATGAAGAACGGGTTGATGACGACCTCGTCCTCCTTAAGGGTAGGCGCGGTGGCCGGAGGCGCTGGCGACGGCGAGGCTGGTGGTGCTAATACTGACGTTGCTGTCAATGCCAGATGTTGGTTAGCGTTCACTCTCATCGAACACGATATGATACTTACGTTCCCGCATAGTTAGCCAGTTCTCATCAAGCAGCTCAGGGATCGTCGCCCGCTCCTTGGGATTCCGCACAAGACATCGTTTGATTGTCTCGATGACGTGCTTGGGCACAGGCACTTTGAGGTGATTCAGCCGTTTCTGCGGTGAGCCTGGCTCCGTACGTGGCGCAAGCGGCGAGGCGTACTCGGGGAAGTCGATTTGGTACGAGCCGTCGGGGATGGCTTTCATTTTTTGGTAGACGGACAGGTGCTGGAATGGCGGTTGGCCATACACCATCTGATACAGGATGCATCCTAATGACCAGATATCGCTTTGTCGGCCGACTTTAAGGCGGCGCATGCCATCAGGTAACTCAATGGCTTCGGGACTCATGTAGTTGACGGTACCAATCTGCGAAGGGTCTTTGAATTGCGGAGCTTGCGATAAGTTTCACTGATGCATACCTGATGGTCTCGTTGGATGTTCGTGGTGTCGTTGGCAATAGCATTGGCAATACCGAAGTCGATCAACTTCAGTTGACCCTTGACCAAGACGAAGTTCGCAGGCTTGAGATCGGAGTGAACAATCTTCTCTTCGTGGATTACATGCACGGCTTGAAGCATCTGGAACACGTTAGTACGTTTGGCGCAAACAGTGAACATATCGCTCACTTGTTTCCAGTAGTACGACACCCAAACGAAGTCGACCGGCTCGGTCTGCTGTTGTTGCAATAACCTAGCAAGATCTGAACGCGCGGCGTCAGTAGCATGAAGGCACCATCCACCGCAACACTCACCAATTTCGCCACATTCCATAAGCAACATCAAGATACCCTTTGATCCAGCACCACCACGGCGGACCTCGCTGTCGATGAGCCTGATGATTCGATGGTTCCCGTCGAGCCGCTTGAGCAGCGCAATCTCGTTCATATACCCGTTCATCGACTCAGGGTCTGTTCTGTCGAGGGCGACGCGTTTGAGCGCATAGATCTCGTTAGTCGTCATGTCCATGACGCGATACACGCGCGAAGATCCGCCCTTGCCAAGCAGGTCGAGTCGCTGATATATGCGCTTGTTCACCTGAAGCCATCTTCAGTGATCAGCGCAATAGGATGAGCAGGACAAATACTCACAGCCATGGTCTTGGGCTGAGGTGGGGGCGGTAGCGGCGCCTGCGGCTGTTGCTGCTGGGGCAGCGACTGTGACTGACGAACAGGCACCGGAGGCGGCCGCATACGACCGTTCTGCTGCGGCTGGTGAGCTTGAGACTGCATGAGGTCCGGCTGCTGGTAATGCTGCTGCTGCACGTGTCTGCCGTTCATTTCGCCACTGCTCCCCTCGGCGTTGCCATCGTCGCCAAAGCTATCCCTATTGCTACCGTCACCGGCGGTCAACGTTTTGCCCATGGTCGACATTGACTGCGGCGCCAACATTCCGTTCGTTGTAGGTGTGTCGGGGGCGGGGGGACTGCGGCGATGGCGCTGCATGCTCCCCTGCAGAGCAACATAGCCAGTGCGCGGAGCCACATCTGCGTCAAGGTCGCGGTGATTCGGGGACGAATTACGTGGCAGGTGGTTTATGGCGGTTGGGGAACCCGTTACAGGCGACTCGACGCGATGATTGTCGGAATCCTTTCGTTGGTGGTTATATATCGATTTCAGGGTGTGATGTGCCGCAGCAGCATGCTTGTGTGGCGGAGAGGGAGAGTGACGGGGTTCGTAACGAGGCTCGCCCGGTGGCGCATGTGCATTGACAAGCGCCATGGCTTGGCCTATATAGCGTGAGCTTATCACCCTCGAAGATGCTGCGGATTTACTCACGTTCCAGGTCGTCAGACCCGTAGGAATCGGGACCTCTGTCTGCAGCGATGTAAATATAGGCGTAAAGACTCGGATTTTATGGTGCATGTGTGCGTACCACTCTGATACAAAAGCTCTTGTTCTTGCCTCATCTTCTCCTCCAATGTCACTCGTCGCGCGCCTCGGGTAGCCGTCGCTCTAGCGTATGACGGTTGGTGGTTGTAGCCGTGATGGGCTTCATCACCACGTGCTTCACTCATGCTTGCTGAGCGGCGTGGGCGAGTCTTCCCCGGAGACATTTCCAGAGCCGATCGAGGTCTTTCATACGGCTCAAATTCTTCATGAGCTACTACAGATTAGTGGGGAGAAGATGCGAATTAATACCACGACTTACGTTCTTCCATCTCGGTGATCACTTCTGGCCGTTTCGTACGTGTTGTGCGGTACGGTACCGGGAGCATTTGTCGCCCTTGCGATGTTAACGTTCGCTGTGGGATCGGAACGACCTCTTGCAATGGTTTTGCGGAACTGGAAGTTGAAGCGACAGCATACAGGTCGTTGTTCTCCTTGCTCTCGGTGGTCTCGCGGAACTCGTCCATGCGTACTCTGCGAGCACCCGTGAGTTTGCGCTGAGTACTTGTGAGCCCCGAAGACATGGGCTGTCGTGTGTTGGATGCTGCTGGAGTAGCCAGTTGCGCTTGAGCAGAAGGCAGACGGGACATATGCCTCAGAGTGGTAGCTGAAGGGGGAGCATCCGCTAGGACAGTATCCGGTGCGCTTTCTGAGCGCGACAACGAGTTTCTTGGCCGTGGACTTGGGGAAGGTTTTGGACTGTACACGACCGCTCCGTTCTCGATCCTGAAGTTAATCTTTGGAAGGGGCAGATCGTCATCGTCGGACGGCGTGGGGGAAGACACATATGTGAGTGGCCTGCGGCCGTCGGTTTCTGATTCATATGGCGAGGGGGGCGTGGACTGTGACAGCATCTCGGAGAACATGCTGGACAGCAAGCGAGAGCAGAATGACGGCGTCGGAGAGGCAGACGAGGCAGACGGAGATGGGGGGAAAAGAGGAGTGAGGGTCTTTGTCGAAGCCGAATGTCGAACATGAACTACACGAGGCAGACACGGTCTCACGTGATAGCCGCTGACCTTGTTCACGTCAGGCGCGACGCGTCGGGCGCCGCCTCCGTCATCGCGCACATCGTCTGCAGCAACGAACGGCTGAGTACACACAAATTTTGAGTCCCAATACCTCCGTCGGCCGTTCCCTGAGACATTGCTATCTATATAACCCCCCACAAGCGCGTTTGAGGATGCACAGCCACGTGGCCGTGCGCCGTCGGTAACTCGGTGCCGCGGCGCGCGCTTCAGCGTCATAATTGTAGCTTGCCGCTTTCGATTCTGCTCTTGTTGGTCCCGCTCGCTCGCTCGCTCTGTTTCTCTCTTTCCCGACAACCACGACATGGAAAGTGCAGGGGCACTCGATGTGCGCAACGTTACAACCATCGGCCACGTCGATCATGGCAAAACAACGCTCATGGATGCGCTGCTCGCTGCAAATAATATCATCTCGTCTCGTATGGCCGGTAAAATACGTTACCTGGACAGCCGTGAGGACGAGCAGGAGCGAGGCATTACTATGGAGAGTAGTGCAGTGTCCCTCAGATTTAAGGTTATGGAGAAGACGGCGGAAGGAGGTGAGTAGGCCCGCATTTATAGGGCATAGAAAACGTGACAGATCCCACCAGGAAGCTCTCCAAAGACATATGTCGTGAACATGATCGATACGCCAGGTCATGTCGACTTCTCGAGTGAAGTTTCAACTGCCTCCAGGCTGTGCGACGGTGCTCTTGTCTTGGTCGATGTCGTAGAAGGCGTATGCACGCAGGTACGCATGCCTTAACCTCTACAAAGCGAGTTTTATCCGACGCGCTACAGACCATCACTGTGCTAAGGCAAGCATGGCAAGACAGATTGAAGCCCATCCTCGTTATAAACAAATTTGACCGACTCATTACGGAACTCAAGCTCGCGCCTATAGAAGCATACCACCATCTGTCCGACCTGATAGAGCAGGTGAATGCCGTCATGGGCAGTTCTTTCGCGGGGGAACGAATGGAAGATGACTTGCGGTGGCGAGAAGAACGCGAACGTCGTCTCGCTGCCAAGAAAGAAGAGTATGCCGAAGAGGTCGATGCCATCGTTAACGAAGCAGAGGAATACGAAGAGAAGGACGACGAGGACATCTACTTTGCTCCGGAGCGTGGCAATGTGATCTTTGCATCGGCAATTGATGGCTGGGGTTTCCGCATCGGCAAATTTGCGCACCTATATGCAGTCAAGCTGGGCATCAAGGAGGCAAACTTGCGAGCCGTCCTGTGGGGTGACTTCTACCTCGACCCAAAGACGAAACGGATCATCAGTCACAAGCATTTACGAGGTCGTAACTTGAAGCCACTGTTCGTGCAGTTTGTTCTTGAGAACATTTACGCTGTCTACGACGCCGTCGTGACTAATCCGTAAGTACCCTGGACGTGGCTCTCTTGAACGCCAGTTGAAATGTTCTCTCTCCGTGCAGAAATCCTGACAAGGTTACAAAGATTGTGGCCGCATTAAACCTCAAAATTCCCCCACGCGAATTGAAGTCCAAGGAGACAAAACAGTTGCTAGGACTGATATTCTCGCAGTGGTTATCTCTCTCATCTTGTGTCATCCAATCTATCATCGATGTCGTCCCTCCCCCGCCGACAGCTCAGCGCACCCGTATCCCGAAGATGCTGTACCCAGACTTGTACGAGACGACCGTTGAACCCAAAAACAAGCTCGAAGAAAATCTTTACTCTTGCGATGCATCCCCTGGAGCCTCTATCACTGCGCTCGTCAGCAAGATGTTTGCGGTGCCCACTGAGGAGCTGCCCGAGAACAAACAGAAGCCAGCTACAGCAGAAGAGCTACGTGCGAAAGCCAAGGCGGCACGTGAGGCACGTGAGGCGCGGAAGGCAGCCGAGAATGACCAAGAGGATAAGCCCACTGATGTCGAGTCGACGCCGCTGGAGGTTGCACTTGATAAGATGCGCGTCGAGGATCCAAGTGTTGAAGTGAATCTCGAGCGCGGCGAGACTTTGCTTGGATTCGCACGCATATACTCTGGTACGATTCGCAGCGGCACCCGTATCGCGTGCATCCTGCCGAAGTACCAGAACAGCTTGGGTCCGAGCCATTCGAGGAATGAACGGCATGTAGTCGTCACCGAGGTCGAGGGCCTGTATGTCATGATGGGCAGAGAGCTCGTCCCCGTGGAGAGCGTGGGCGCTGGGAATGTCTTCGCCATCAAAGGTTTGGAGGGGAAGGTCTGGCGGAATGCGACTTTGTGCGCGCCAAGCAACCAGGGTGTCGGTGAGAACCCTGACCTGTCCAGCCTCAAGGAGTGTCTCGTCAATCTTGGCGGCGTGGCCCGCATGGTACGTTAGCAATCTGTATTGATCTCGTTCTGACCTTATGCTCATCCATGTTGTAAGGCCGCGCCGATCGTCCGCGTCGCCCTGGAACCTGAGTCTCCAGCGGATATGCCAAAACTGATAAGTGGCCTGAAGTTGCTCGCCCAAGCGGACCCTTGCGTCGAGACCTTCCAGCAGCAGACTGGAGAGCACGTCATCCTGACCGCCGGCGAGCTGCACTTGGAGGTAAAACCCACTTAGTTTTGCGCTATGTAGACCATACTCATTAGTGTTCAGCGATGTTTGAAAGATCTACGAGAGCGATTTGCAAAGATCGAGATCCAAGCTTCCAAACCTATCGTCCCCTTCCGCGAGACGGCCGTGAAAGGAGTTGGTAAGTGTATTTCCATGTGTATTCCGTTACAATTCGCCAACCCATCCACAGAAATGGCTCCCCCCAAGTCGGGCAGTGCAAAGCGAGGCACAATTCAGAGTGCTGCTGCGCACAACTTGCTCAAGTTCACCATCCGCGCCGCCCCACTCCCGAAGTCCATCTTCGATTTCCTCCGCGACAACCTCGCTCTACTACGACGTATGAGGCAGGAACGCGCGTCGCGCGAAGAAGATCCCTCGCGGCCGTCGTCACCTTCACGTGGCGCAGAGGAGAATAATGGCGAGGAAAATGACGAAAGGAATTACGACGAGACGGATGACCTCGATGAGGTCGACCTCCAGGGTGAGGTGCTCAAGCGACCGAGCATCCGCGCAGAGGACTTCTGGCCTGCGTTTGAAGCGAAGTGCAAGGAGGTCGGCGGCGAGTGGGAGGATGTTCCCGAGCGGCTGTGGGCGTTTGGGCCGCAGAAGGCTGGGACGTGTCTGTTGGTAGACGCGAGGCCTGGGCAGCCGACGTCGTACGTGTTGTTCGCCCTTCAGCATAGCGAATGCTGACAGCTCTGTAGATTCAGGAAGCGGCTCGCGAAGGAGATGGATAGGCAGAAGGACCAGGACCGGACGGACCGCGACTTTGAAAATCACCTCGAGACCGGCTTTCAGCTGGCATCGTTCCAAGGACCGCTGTGCGCTGAGCCGATGGAGGGATTAGCCTTCTTTGTCGAAAGCCTTGAGATTGACCGGTCGGGCATCGAGACTGAGCAAGGTGAGAAATTTAGTCTACTAGAGCGCACGTGTCTGAGCTCACGCTCCGTTCCAGAACACAACAGAATGGCACAGGTGACGGGTTCGTTCATCTCTACGGTCAGGGACGCCTGTCGAAATGGACTCTTGGACTGGTCGCCCCGGCTGATGTTGGCAATGTACGAGTGTGACATCCAGGCATCTAGTATGTTTTCACCTATTGCCCCTCGTTCCATAATGCTGACGTATTTTTGCCAGCTGATGTTCTCGGGAAGGTTTATGGTGTCGTTGCAAAACGCAGAGGCCGCATTGTCGCAGAGGAGATGAAGGAAGGCACAGCCTTTTTCACTGTTCGCGCGCTACTTCCTGTAGTTGAAAGTTTCGGCTTCGCCGACGGTGCGCCTGCCTACCTTCCCATCTGATGTGTGCTGACAGCCTCTCCACAGAGATACGAAAGCGCACATCCGGCGCCGCGAGTCCGCAGCTCATTTTTGCGGGATACGAGATGCTGGACCAAGATCCGTTCTGGGTGCCGACGACGGAAGAGGAACTCGAAGACCTCGGCGAGAAGGCGGACCGCATAAACGTCGCGAAGGCATACATGGATGCTGTCCGTGGGCGCAAAGGTCTATTTGTCGACAAGAAAATTGTTGAGTTTGCCGAAAAGCAGAGGACACTCAAGCGGTAAGATGGACCAAGTTGGTGTATATGCGGGCTGTAGTGTATTGGATAACAGTTGTATTATAATCATATTTCAGGGCTGAGTAGTCATCGCCGTCATGACCTGGTACGGAACACAAGCAGACTTGTAGATGAACATCGTCAAAACGTAGGTCTGCTAGACAGGTTGCTGACATAGAGCCTCAGATCCACACTGAAGACCCGACCACGGACGTCGAGCCTCCCTTCCGGAGCTCCTTTATCACGCGTTGAAATTCATTCGCTCAACGGAGGCAGCTTACTGTGCGTCTCTAAAATGCTCTACCCTCGTACTACTAACCCTCACTATTCCAGTCTCACGTACTAGCGTCACACACGTTGTAATGTCAGTGGCGGCGAGCAGCTCTCACTTCTCAGGATCTGACTATGCGGCTGGGCAGTAATAATATCCCTTCTTTCAACGTATGATACTAAATTGTACTGAGCTACGAAAACTGCTCTGATAGCACATACCGTAGTAACGCCACCTCTCGCAGAGAGACCAGCGTTATGAGCATCGCTGAGAGAATATACATCAGGAAAAAAAGTCTGGGACCAGAAGCGCCCCGTGAGCTCCGTAGTTCCAGCAGCCTGGTGGAACTGACCCCTATTACCCTGCGACCAGTAGTTTTCCGCCACGTCTCCGTAGCACCCGTGGCGACCTGCATAAGTTTGGCAGCACACCGTGGCAGCCTGCATAAATTCAGCAGCATACCATGGCGCTGTCGCAGCTCGCCCGTAGATAATACCAGCAGATGGCCTCCTGGGCTTTGCACACTCACTCATAGGGAATAGATTAACGGAAGAGGTATATTAGGTGCACAATTGTACAGTACATGCTGGTGTATACTATGCTAGATTCATTCTGCTGTGGTAGGAGATAGACACGGGAGGTAGGCCTACAATGTATGGCAAGTCAGGATAATATTGTAAGATCTGCGGAGGCGTTACTCACCTGGGTCTTACGACCGCTATGCGTCCGGCGCAGGGAGCAGCGCGGCACATGCGGCTGGTGATCTCGGATATGCAGCGCATCAGGCGCCCTTCTTGCGATACCCGTGCAGCAGCGGCGAGCTTGCTGTGAGGCGCGTCGCGAGCAGCTCATGATATGCC
>NW_006767640.1:276389-292382 GCF_000300595.1 Phanerochaete carnosa HHB-10118-sp | reverse complement strand
ACTGCATCCGGAAGTCCGCTGACATTTGTTTGACATCAGACTATGTGGCATTGGGTATATAACAAGGCTCACAGGGCTATACGCAGCTTCTCTGCCTGAGCTGGGTCTTGAAGCATACCGCTGGTGACGATATTCTGGTCCTCTTTCAACTCTGACGTGTTAGTCTCAGTAACGTTCGACTGAACAACATCGGAAGAATCTACTCCATCTGTTAAATCCCATCGAGACATGATCCTGAACGTTGGCCCCGACGCCGGGTAAATCGATTTTGACCTCGATCCCGAGTGGTTCCAGGATCTTACGGTCGCCGATTCCGCTGAGTTCCAGGATATGAGGTGACTTGATCGCCCTTGAATAATATTTTCAGTTCATCGCGATTCTGCTGTAGAGCTTGCTGGGAGACGTACCCGGCAGATAGCACAACCTCCTTGACAAAAACGGTGTAAACACGTCCGCCGTGCTCAAATTCGACGCCAGATGCAGCGACATCTCCATCACTCCTATCGGTTACGATTTTGTAAACGTACGCATCAGTGAGCACTGCGAGGTTTGGCCTGTCAGTGCGGGAATAAGGTAGGTCTGGCATGTCGTTGGTATGAGCTTGGGCGGAAGACAATGAGCTTCGCACTCACCGTAGCAGAGTGAGCGCGCTGGCGGGTCTCTGGGTTAATATTAGAGACGGTCTTGAAGGTACCTGTGGCCTGAAAGCGTCGTTAAACAAGGAAGAATGGTACAAATCAGAGGCGCTAACATTTCCGTCTAACTATCCCGACCTTCAGATATATGATTGAGGAGATACTATAGGTTCACTCACGTTTGCAGTATTGACCTCAACACCGTATTTCGCCAAGCTCTGCAACAAATCAATTCAATACCAAGATCAGGGATAAACCATTCTTACCTTTTGCCAGAGGGCTTCCGCACCAGAACTGTCACGAGAGAAGATGAGCGGTACGGGCCCTGTTGCTACTCAGCCCTGCCACAACAACACACTGTAACGCCCATACCGTCATAACCGACAGATTCGGAGTCATGAAAGGTTTCGAACTC
This sequence comes from Phanerochaete carnosa HHB-10118-sp, assembly GCF_000300595.1. Classification (NCBI taxonomy): domain Eukaryota; kingdom Fungi; phylum Basidiomycota; class Agaricomycetes; order Polyporales; family Phanerochaetaceae; genus Phanerochaete; species Phanerochaete carnosa. The sequence goes on along the minus strand of NW_006767640.1, from coordinate 291,332 downwards.
CGAAAGCTCATTCTTCGGTGGGGGAAAGAAGCTACATCGCACGATCAGCGGGTGTCGCGTTATGTAGACAGCTTAAAGCACGGCGCACTTCTGTACTTTCTTCTGGTATTTGTGAAAGCGCTCCCATGTCCACCCTTCATTCCCCAATTTGCCGATGCATGCAAGACAAAGATTGTGAAAAGTAAGCGGTCAGCTGTATAGCGCGGACAGAGGAGCGTACTGTCGATGTCCTGGCGTGGAGGGATGGTCCATACCATCCAGTTGATCAGAGATGACCCGCCTAGACCTCGGCCACTGAGTCACGAGGATGGGTACTATATTCATGATTACTCATAAGCCATGTGCTTACCGTGACCATAACACTGGCTGATCTCCTGCCCGGAGCTGCGGGGTAGTAGTATACATATGATCATATTTGGGATCCAGCATGAGCTTCATAAACGCAGCAGGGTCTTCTATAATTGAGTCGCCGAATTGCGGCGGGCCCGCTTCAAGGACGGCGACAGTGACATCCGGGTCTTCAGCCAGGCGACTTGCTACGACACAGCCTGCAGTCTGTGAGACTTGTTGAGACACGAGCCGTGACACTTTCAGTAAGAGACACACACCGCCACCTGAGCGATCAGCAGTAAGCGGCTGTCGTAGATGATGTCAGAGTATTCGCTGCTAACCGACGACAACGTAATCAAAGGTCTTGTCGACGATGTCTTGAATATCTGCGAGTTTACTTGCCATCGTTGTGTGGAATTACTTCAAGACGAGAGGGGCGTGTGAGCACCAAGATCTGATCTTGAGCGCGTTGTGGTGGCGTGCCAGATCGTGTACTAGCTGACAGGCAACAACAGGATGTGGAAGCAGCAGGAACAGGAAAAATAGCCGCAAGTCCACATTTTTAAACGGTGTAGTGCCGAGAGGACCGCCAGTGTCGTTTCAGTGGTCCTTAAGGAGGAGCGAAATCACCATCGAAATGTTTCAAAGCGACGTTTGAAGATGCTGAACAGGATATCGTTTTGACAAGAGTGTAATAGACAACGTCCAACCACAAAGATAACCTGCCCTCGCAAGCGTCGAGGCAAGCGGGATTGAAATCATGCTCCAGTGATGTTTTCTTGATCCTAAGTGATTTTGGATTCACTTCCCCTTGAAAGTCTCTGATGGACATTGCGAAGCGTTCTCGTTTGATTTGCTGCTACATGTTTCCAATGACGGCTCGAGGCAACTCTGCGAGGACAGTTTGCATTTGGACTTGCTTGTGATTCAGGGTGAGGCCAAACTGTGCACAGCCTCACTAACATTAGCAAACACGAAAAAAGTACATACTAATATCAATCTTGTTTTATACGCCTCCCTACTGTCGTCTTGAGGACATCCGCGACTGCACGAGTTTGTGGATCGCTTTACAATCCGTTAGGTCCCAATATGGGTGAGTATGATCACATAAGACAGCTTTCCCACATCCTTCGGTCACCACTGCGCGGCTTGATTCGCCAACACTCCTTGTGCTTGAACAGCTGTAATGCTGCAGAAGGGGAGTCATGTTTTGCCAGTAGTCATGGGCAGCCCATCAGGCTTCGAGTAGCAGCAACGATAAGAGCCTGACACAGGCAGACTATTGTACAGCGGCTCCATGTTTCCGGTACAACTAGCTATTGGAGCTTTCTCATTAGTTTGCAGGGATAAGGGACCAAACAGACTGCTGAGCGTTGTCGCCCTGAATGATGACCTGTGAAAGCAGCAGGCCAGATGAGACGAAGCCTATAGAGGTAGACACTCGGCAACAGGCTCGCAGGGACTGTCCGTGCAGGGTGCGTGGTAATGACCTCCAAACTGTTTGGCCCCAGCTGACGGCAGGATGCCTGCGCAGGCTCGACACCAAGAAGACTGTGGCCGACACTCACTGCAAATCCCACCACTTCCACAATCTCTATGTTGGCGGTACGTCAAATGCCGTCACTGCTCGAGGCCGTTACTCATGCTGTCTCAGGCAACGGCGTCATCGAAACCGGCTTCGCAGCCAATCCGACCTTGACCTCTATCTGCTACGCCATCCGTGCGTCCAACAGTATCATCAAGAAGCTGAAGCCTCGCCGCGGAGGTGCCTGAAGTCGCAGCTCGCTCGATAAAATGGTCCGTGATCAATTAACCCATGTGTACTAGTACTATCGCATAATCGTGTCCAAGATGTACAACACTTGTTTGCACTACAGTTCATTCAACGTACGAGCGTTGATAGTTCTCTGTTAGCACGGCTGGTGGTCTCGGGCTGAGAGAGCGACTGGCATCATTGCGCCAGCTCTGTGGCGCGCTCGCTGGCGCTGATACCACAGGTGTCCCTACTGTCAGCTAAAAAGAAAAAGGACGCATTACTCCCGATGACGGCCACAGTTGGCTAACTGCATGCGCAGGCCACCACTTTCGTTGCTTCTGATCAAGCCTACATTGTGGTATAGTAGAGTTTTCAGATCGCAGAATGTACAGATGCCGTACAGCTTCTTGATATTACGGGGTTCCTCCAGGACGAGGATCTCTCTTGTTTCGCTTCTTCTTCCGCTTCGGCACGGGAATTTCCTCCCAGCCGTCCCACTCCCCGGGATCAGTGTGGAGATATCTGTCAGGTGTATTAGGGTACTCCCGCCATAGCCGATGCTCGAGGACATATTGCAGTATCTCGCAAGCTTCCATCAACACCGTGCATGCTGCGCCCACCTCTTCTTGCGGAATCCTTCGTCCAGAAACAGTCTCTATGAACCCCGCCACGAGCTCGAGCTCCTCCATACACAGGCCGTCAACAGCGGCGAGCGCGACCTGGTGAGGTCTAGAGTCGCGCAGTGCCGAAGTGCGCTTGTGTTCGGTACGTAGCGGCGCTGACGCATCGCGGAACTCGCGGTCAACGAAGAAGACCGGGACCGTGTCCAACACAATGTCTCTCCAGCCGGGCGGCACATACGGTGCACTTGAGACCATCGAGCAGAAGTTGAACGTGTAAAGTCCGACGTCGAGATAGACGTCCTCGCCCCGTGCTGTGGTGAAGTACAGCCATTAATGCTCGCCAGGGTCTTGCCCGAGCACGTAAGATCCGTCTGAGCGGCGCTTGTACGCGAACCGATCGCAGGCGTCCACGACCACAGAGCCCCTGACGACGTCGAAATCTGAGAGCGGAGATGAACGATACTTGAGCCGCTTGCGCACATCCGGAGAACAGTAGCCCGATGTCGTGGTGTATATCTCTGAGAGGAGCGCCGCACAGAGTCCGGTCACGATAGACAAAAGATGCCCCTCGCGATATACGCGGTGGTACGCCTTCGCGGTAACGGCTAAGGACGACGCTTGCGAAGCCCATTCCGTGGGTTCCGTAGGATCTGTTTGAGAAGTATCGTCGACTTCAAGCAGTTGTGCGGAAATACCGCCCGGCAATTGGGTAACAACAGGCGGGATGTTGATGGGGCTGACCACGCGAGACCTCAAAGCGAAGTGCACAGGAAGATACGCGTGTGCTGCATCTGCCATAGCTGCGAGTAAGGGGTAAAAGGACTCCAAGCTAATTCGCTCGGTCTTGCCTATTTTTTAAAGCGCAAAGTGCGCTTGGGACTCAGCCATAGCCGTCGAGTATGAAAAAATTCTTACCGCAGCTTAGCTAATGTTCCGGCCAGTCTTGGTACTGACATCTTTCCGAGCAATATATGCGCTGAGGAGAGCAGAGACGCATCACGGCCATAACTGGGATGAAGCATGACGTACCTCGCCACATCGGGAACAGAGTCGCCTCTCAGATGAGCAGTCTCGTCCTTGTGCGCGGACAGCACAGCCGCTCGATAGGCTTTCCAAAGGCAGATATATCTTTCTGAGATTAGGCAATTTCTCGCTCTCATGGTCGTCTGTGCTTGCAGGGGCATTCATCGACATGGTGGCGGGATGGAAACGCGATCTTGGCAAGCTAGCGCTTACGTACGAGCTCGAGTGGAGAACGGAAGCAAACCTGAGCGAAGGGCGTGAATCTACACTATATTGTCCAAAGTGCAATGCTTGAACCGTGCTATCCAAAACGAGTCCTCCACGGGTCCATGGTCAGCGTATCTTCTAAGCCCCAGTAAGCACGGCTCTGGCATCTGGACGGAACCATTGCCAATGGCCGAGCAGAATTGGGCGATGCCTCCTTGGTGGTTCTTCTTCTTTGGTGTATTCATGCGCTTTCATCTTTTTCGGTGACGCCCTCCCCGGAGGGGCCGCAGTCATCGTGCGTGGTGTCGTAGGAGTCTGTGGATGGCCGTGGAATACAGGGCGGGGTATACGTTCTACGCGGCGGGGAGTCATAGGTGCGAAACGCGCGGAGGCCGCTGAAGGCCCGTCGGTTTCGGCACCATTTGTCATCTCGACATCCGTCGTTGAGACGCCGACGAGTTCAGACAGAGCGTCATCTTCTGTCCTGGCAGCTTCTTCATCGCTGCCTCCGTCGGCGGCGCTATTGAGCAGGTCCAGGGTAAGCTGCGACGATGACGCTTGCAGTGTTGATGATAGGCCTCCCTCGGGACGACCGGGGGTACGAAGAGCAGCTTGAAATGCGGAGAAGGCGTTCCGATCGAAATCACCTTTCGATTTGCGAGGAGACGTCCGTGGCTTCTTCAGCGGAGTCTCATCGACCAACATCGCGTCATCTTCCGGCTGCTCTGCTGCGAACCTGGCCTTGCGCTTCTGAGTGGGCGTCTGGGCTGGTGTAGCAGAGTGATTACGCAGCAGGGGCTTATGGGGCGAGCGCGAGATGGATCGCTTGGCAGGACTGATTGCTCCGGAGTCAGCAGCTGGGCCATCTCTCATTGCCTGGACTTCTGCAGCAATATCTTGTGCGAGCCGCTGACACGATTTCTCTAATGCTTCAAAGATCTCAAAGATCTCGTCTTGGTCTATGTCGTACTGCTCCATAAGTGCATTCTGATTGACTTTGCGCTGTCTCTATAGTGATAGTGAGTGCGTATTGAAGGATGAAGGGTGACAGAGACCTGATACGCACCTTGAGTAGCCGACACACCCAGACAAAGACGGCGACAGTAATCATGTCGTTCGGAAGTACTAAATTCCTCCCCAGCTTCCCGCTCTGAGAGAGCACCCGCTCCGCTCTTCGCATACACGAGACCATAAACTCTCCACGGTTGAACTTGTGTTGCGTCACGAGGGCATCATAAGATATCTCTTGCTCCCGGAGTTTCTCCTCTTCATACGAGGTAAGCACAAGCTGAATGGTCTGCAGAGTCTCCTTGAAGATCTTGGGCTGAAGACAGGATGCCTTGCGCGCGGCTTCTTCGCTAAAGTCGTTGTTGCCAAGCCTGCACAGGGCATGAGTTGGATACCGCTACAAAGTGCGTGACATACCTCTGAGATGCAATGAATGTGCATATCGGCTCGATACCGGTCGTGCCTTTGATGCGAAATCCTAAGCCTGGTCCCGTTCTGGCTTTCACAATAGGTACGATGCGATCCCGTTCCTCTCTCGTATCATCCAGCAATATTTGATCATAATTTGCTCCTGGTTTGGTTCGAGTGATAACCATTCAGAGATCGAAGATAATGCCAAAGAATTAGTGGCAGTCACAAGGACAGAGGACGAGTTCAAGTCGCGTCGCGCGCTGCCGCGTAGCATTGTCACACTGATTTTCATAACGCTCAGGTGATCCGTGACCCGTGACTGGTCTCGAACCCAGCGTTGTGCACCGGCAGATCACTGTATCTGCTATGTAACCGACTATCTATTGAAGAATATTTCAGCTGAGCGCTTGCTTGTGTGCCGGGATCGAGCTCCTTCAAATTGAGTTGTTTTGCGACGAGAAGCTTTGCGATGGGGCCATAGTTTGAGCCTCTCAGGTAGACAATACTTGACAGCCTTGCACCGATAGCAAGCCAGCTGCGAATCCGATCCTTCAGGCGCACTTCTGTAGAACGCACAGCATCGCTCACCCGAAGTTCTCCGCCGGTTATCGCGTGCACTGGGGAGGATGAGTAGTAGATAAGGATTCCGTTGAACCATAGACTCCTTGCGCCGCTCCAAGGCATACATCTGCTTCCAATTAGTCTCGCGCTACTATGAACGTCGTGACCCTTTTCAAGAGATCTTTGGCCGCGTCGACTACTCCCTACATGACAGATCCCGCGAACGCCATTCCGGGAGAACTACAAGCACAGTCGCCGAGATTTTTAATCTTTCGCAGGTTCATCACTGGAAATTTTTCAGGCCAAACCAGTTGAATAGTTGCAGTGATACCTATGGACAAGCTCTTCTATCGGCTTGCTTTAAGGGGCTACTGATCAGGATGAGCCGCCGCGGCAGGGCCTGCGGACGTCGTAACAATTTTAAATCATTTTCCGCTCTTTCTGTCTGGATAAGCAATTCGAGAGTCCAGCGCGATTTGCAAGACGGCTAGCGACAAGTTAGCCGACGGATTCTCTCTATTCAATTCGGAAATGACGGTGGCGCGGTCGGCGTCCTAAGCTTAGCTTGAACTCTCCCCTTCGCTTCAATATTAGCAACAAAAAAGGTAGGGAAAATGATGACGCTCTCAGACCTCTATGCACTTACCGCAGATATATTGGTCGTTAGTTAAGTGTGGCCTGGCCCGCGAGAACGGTAGAGAACGGTAGCAAACGGAGAAAATCATGTTTTATTTAGGTGTATCCGGCGGCAGCACAGAAGCGCGGACCCGGCGCAGCACTAGTAGACTTCAATTCAAACTCTGATACGCGAGATTGCTGCAAAATGTTCCATCACTAGGTGGCTATTTATCGACTCCCGAAGGGCCTCATACTCGAGCTCTCGGGAGCTGTGATCAATTATCTGCTCAGTCAACATGGTCAGGAGATACTTAGGCGCGGTGAAATGATGATTGTGTCGAGTCTGTCGAGAAGCAAGCACGGCGCGCCGAGTAGGCGGTGAGTTGGTTTACTCTGACTTGACAGACCGTTTGACGGCCTGGGCAGTCCGAAGGGCGCCCGCAATGTGTTTATACGAGTCGACCATGAGGCCAAGTGGGATGACGACCCAGCTACAGATGGATTCATCAGCATTCTACAAAACAAGCGATGACGGGACTCTTACATCACGTTCATGAACTGGAGACACGGATAGGAGGCGGATCAGCTTGTTAATTGGAAAGCGTACGGTTAGGCACAAGGGGCGCACGCACCGTGAGGTACACCCATAGATAGAGCGGGTTCGAGGTAACGAGGCTGGGGCTGCCCGTTAGCCATTCAGGGCAGAATGTCATCCATCTGGAAGTCTATCAGCGGGCCGGCAAATCTATTGAGAGAACAAGGCTTACCCTCCGTAGAGTTCAGCTGTGCACAACACAACAATCCAATAGTGCCGAGCAAGATCATCCGCAGCGAGCTGCTTCAGGATGTACACGGCCATGGGTCCCGCACCGAGTACGGTGAGAATTTCCAGGGAGACGCTGCAGCATACCATCAGGCACGGTGGCTCGACGCGAACAAGGCGCGACTTACACGGTGGGATCAGCAACGGCCCAACGCAAGTCAGCCCGTGCGTATTCCCTGACTGCCAAGCAGACTGAGCAAACAGTTCCTCCGATCAAACATGCTGCTCGCACCCATCTCGGGAAGAATGCCATCGCTGGTGGCAATCTGCTTGCCGAAAACCGAGTAATAGAGGAAGACGGCTTCGAAAGAAAAGTGGACTAAAGCGTCAAAGGTCTGCTACCAATGTTAGAACCCGCAATGGCCAAAAGCGCAGGACAATGGCTTACGAGCCAGATCCATGTGAAACGGTCCGTGGAGGTCGCCCTCTTTGGCAGGAACGCCTTCGCCGAAAGATAGGCAATGACTCCAATGCCACTAACAAAACCCAGCGAATATGCTGAGACGGTAGTGAACCATTCCACATTTCCCGCTGTAGCAGACATTTTGTCGGTAAAGTGACTTTTTTACGCCCGTAGGGAGCAGCCTCCACGTCGACGTTAGCAACAGAGTTCAACGTTCAACGTGTGAGAGCCGAGAAGAAAAGGCAGCGCTTGTAGTGCTGTGGACCACGTGATAGAACGCGACCCACGACCAATGCGCGGCGCGCGTCCGAAGCTTGGCCGAGAACTTCACAGGGTCGTGCACAGCCGTCAGGGTCTAAATGGGTCCCGATTCGCTGCCTTCGGCAATTTGAGATGGAAATGTAGATATATTAATTTAACGGAGAAGTATAAAGTGAACGGCTGACTCTCCGAACGTCCACAGGCCAGCCAGACCGTGCCAGGCATGCATTCGTTCCTGAAGGGGTTCCTGCCCATCGCATCTCTTGCACTATGCTGTCTTGCTGCCGTCGCCAAGCGCGACTCGACGATCATCGTCTCCGGACAGACGTCGAATACCGCGAGCACGGTGCAGTTCGCCGCATCCAGCTCAGGCTTTGACGGGCCAAAGATCACCAACTTGAACAGCACCACCTTCGACCTCTGGTACTTCGACGCCGTCTCGTCAGACCTGTCTTACTCTGTTGTTGCGGTCTTCTTTACTGCTGACCCCGGAGCCCTCTTTCCCGGTGCAGCCGACCTCGGCACTGCAGACTATGTCGAGGTCTTCATTACAACACCAAACAACTCGTTCGTGACGGCTATCGGAGCAGACAGCTTGACGGTCACGACAGTGGGCGACGGGAGCTCTGGGACACTCGACGGCAGCGAAGCCAGTTGGACAGGCTCGTCGGACATGTCTCAATACATGATTACCTTCAACGCGCCAGATGCTGGCATAACCGGGACCATGTCCTTCTCATCAGTATGTCACTCCTTAACGAATGCTGTATCGTTGTCTAACGTCTCTGCTGTTGCAGATTGCCCTCGCACACTACCCCTGTGGGCCGGCGAGCAATCCCTCAGGGCAGTCGTTCGAATTGGCACCCGGTCTTGGATGGGCGAACGCCGTCCCAGATGCCGACGCCACAGTCAACTTGAATGCCAACGGAGAGGCGGTCTCGTTCACAGGGGGTATTGGCTATCACGACAAGGTTAGCGTATTGTGCCTTTAATAATAACGTCTTCTGACCTACCGTTCGACAGAACTGGGGTGACAAGCCGTGGGATACCCTTCTAAACTCGTGGTACTGGGGTCATGCTCGCCTCGGCGAGTACTCTGTCGTCTGGTTCGACTTTGTCGGCACGGACGGAGCAGAGGGCGTCAGCGCGTACGTCTCCCAGAATGGGCAGATCGTCGCCGCGACGTGCTCTGGGCTGCGGGTGCGCCCGGTAGGCGGAGACGACACGTACCCACCGACGACACAGACGGGTCTTCCGGACGGTTTCACAGTTAGCCTCGATATTCCGGGGCAAGGGACGCTAGATGCACAGGCGCTGAACGGAGACATAATTCTCACTACGCAGGGTGAATCGACGCGATGGATTGGACAAATCACGGGGACTCTTGCTGGGCAACAGCTGGCTGGCGTAGCACTTTATGAACAGTTTACATTCGCGAGCTAGATAAGTTAAATCATTGCTTGTATACTTCTGCTGACCGAAATATCGGGTAAAATATTTGCACCATAGAGAATCATAACTGGTCATGATAAGGAAGTATCTTGAATGCGAGCTTCCGGTAGCCCAACATAACCATCTGAACAAGCTTACTGTAACAATCTGTTCACGCAGCACCAACGTCACTTTCCACAGGCAACATAAAATCCGCCGGAAGAGCTGTCCAACGCGTCATGATCTTTCTCTCACGATGCCCACGGGTCCGACATTTCCACGTACAGGGTCAGCGCTCAGTGATCTCATAGCATATATAAGGATAATGCACATATGTGACTAACACCTTAGGTTCCATCAACACCCACTGTGATGGATCACTGTCCGGTAGAGCTATGGCTCAGGTTCGCGAGCTTGGCCTGCACTGATGGCGGGAAGACGGGCTGCTCGCTCTCTCTGGTGTCGCGCTACGTGCGAGACGCTACCAAACGTTTCCGCTACCAGTCCATCGCCATCATCAGCGAGCAGAGCCTCATCTCGTTCGCTCGCCTCATCCAAAACACGATCCCTTCCCCGGCCAACATCTACCACCTCTTTGTCTCGGTAACGATCTTGACCCGGGAGGTATCTCGGAAGAGACTGGATACAATGAGAGAGCTCCTGATGACAACCCTCATACGACTGGCACCAACCATCCAGACACTTGTCATACATGACGCCTGGCGTGCAGACGGAGCTCTCGCCGCCGTCTGCGAACGCATTACCTTCCCCGTCCTCCGAAGCCTCGGACTTCCCTTCGAGATGCTACTGAGGCCATCAATCCCTCGCGCGTTCCCAGCCCTCCGCCGACTCCACGCATCGTCGCTGCTGAACGTTAACGGCCTCAGCTTCTGGGAATCGATAGCGTCGTCTTTCCCGTCTATCACGCACCTCAGGATGACGGGCGTCTCGCAAGACGAAAGTTTGCCGCCCTTGTTGCGGGTGCTGCTGAAGGTCCCCGTTCCCGCGAGTCCGCCCTGGGACTACGATCCGAGAGAAAGGGTGTTTGGAACAGGATCAAAGGAGGAGGAGAGAGCCCAGGACGTCGCCGCTGCGCTTCAACACCTGAAGGACGTGATTGTTCAACCTCGCCTCCTGGACGGTGATGCATGGGGTGGTACGGGCGATGTTCTCCATGGCTGGATGATAGGCGGGCTGGACTTGATTGCTAGTGACAATGAAAGAGGAACAGGTGATGGCAGGCTGTTTGTCTTACCAGATAGCAAGGTGTATACGCTAGAGGAGGCGAAGGATGACTGGCTAGACTTAGTCATCGGTGGCTGTGGTCCGTGGTCAGTCGCCGAGATTCAAAATTGAATGCAATACCAGTGCCGCGTTAGTAGTTAAGGCCCACAGTATGATCACGACCCTTTTCTTCATGTTGTGTAAATGCTTTGCTCTTCGAACGAATCTAAACACGCGGTGTTCCTGGTCTCGGGTCAACTCAAACTCAATTGTTCCTGTGATTGCCAACGCTATACATCCGGACATAGCAGTTTGTGAGTATGTCAGTCCTTCTTGGGCGGCTTCCAGTCCTTGAGCCAGGCCTTCACAAATTCCACAATTTCGCGATGAATCTTTTGGATGTGCAGCGGCTCATCTTCGCGGTGCTGCAGGCCATTCTCGTCGTAATGATGCACGCCCTCTGTGGCAAATTCGATTACAATCAGGAGGGACGAAGCGATAAAGACGAGAATCGGGGCTCACCGGGTATGAGCTTGAAGGGACGGAGGATAGTATCTTTGCGCGGGGCAGCATACATGCTGTGCGGAGTGCAGGGCTTCCAAGGGTCAACTGTTCGTATCACGTCTCAGCAATATCTCTAGGTGAGGCATAAGTCGGAGCACACCATCGCCGTCGATGAACGCAAGCCTATCATCTGCAATGCCAAAGTCGCCGAGCACATTCACGACTGTGATATTCGGCAACTTGGGCACGTGGAAGTGCTTGCCAGGGCGGAACGCCTGTTCGCAAATTTTGGATTCATATTCCAGGGTCAACAAGCTTGAAACGATGCGAGGGTAGCCAACTGGCGGCGCAGTCTGTAGCGAGTTTGATTAGCTTGAGGCGTCCCGAGTGCTGAGCGTACAACGTACAGAGAAGTACCCCCACTCGGTGCAGACCTGAAAGAGCCAGAGTCTCCAGGTATCCTCCAGCGATGTTCCTTCATATGCCGAGTTGTCATACGTGCCAAAGCACTATTAAACGCGTTTAACCATGGAAAACCATGCGTACAATTTGATCGACCCACCTCTTCAATCGTTGCGCCAGCTTCAACAGGGCAAAGCGAGACAAAATTCTGCTCATACGGGCGTTAGTCTCATAATCAAAGAGATATCATAAAATGATGCTCGCAGTTCTGATATACTCCGCATAGTTAAGCATCGCGAAGGCGACCTGAAACCCTTCCTGAAAGGTTACAATTTGTTCGGTCTCGTTAAAGTGGAGAGTCTCGTTGATTGCGAGTAGATTGCGGAATGTCACGTGGGGCACGATAGGCTTGTCAAGAGATTTGCAAAACTCATCGAACTTTGTGCTCCCGACTGCAGGATCCCAGTTCTTTGCTTGCCAGTATCCAAGCGGCGACTGTTGTGCAGCAGGGAGAGTGAGCACAATTGGTTCGTCGATTCATGGCCAAACTGTCCTTACCTCAATCAGCGCGACGAAATCCTCATCATGCTCCAAGTCTTGCAGACCGAACAGCGCCTTAAGCCTGTTCTTCATGACCTTGCTGATCGTGTCATCGCCACGCGTGAGGATCGAGTCGATGGTCTCAATTGCGTTCTCGAGGTGCTGGGAGCACTTCGGGTCCGCAGCATCGCGGACGATCTCCATGTATTCCCAGTTCTCGAGGCTTGCGTGCGTCACGGCTGATAGTTACCAAGAACAAGCAACATAAGAGCAGGTGTGAAGGGAGAAAACATGCGCATACCGCTTGAGGCAATCGCGCCATAGACGAGCTCTGGGTAAAGCATCTTCATATGGGCTGAACGGGCCCCTGCATAAGAGCCCTGAGGTATGGAGAGTCAGAGCGTAGGTCCTCACTGTAGATAAGATGCATATAGACGTACTCCGTAGTAGATCCAGGGATTGCCTGGTGAAGTAATGTCTTCGTCTACGCCAGGAAACTTGACGTTCGCCATGAAGTTGGCCGAGTCTGCTGCCGCTTGGTCGTTGTTAAGGAACCTGTTTGTTCTTGTGAGCAAGCACGCGGCCTGAACGAATTTAGCTGCGCACCGAAGGGAGTCGGTAGTAAAGTTCTGAACGGGTAGAGATTCGCCTTCGGTTTGTCAGTTTCAAAACGCGTCCTTCAGTATCAAGATTCAACGTACCATAGTACCTACGCGTGTATTAAGGTTAGCATCTATCACAAGTAGCATGACTCGGCGTGTCGCGTACCTATGTTCCAGAATGACACCAATCCCTCCAATCTCTTTGGGCAGGATGTCCGCTATGCCAGTGTCGAGGAATGGCAAGCGGTTCTCTCCGCTCGTCTCGCCTCCGTCAATAACGATAACGGGAGCGTGTGTCCCCGGCTTATAGTGACGCGTGTTGATCCAGTACCGCTGCAGCCACGTCTCCGAGTTGTTGGAGAAGTGGTTCAAGGGCTGCCTGAACCAATGCGGCTCGAATTCGGCAGGCTGAACCGCGAGCGGAACCTGGTCGCGGCGTGCGTGGGTGCGGGTGTGCGCGCGAGAGAGCTTCAGGAGGTTGATGCCCTGGGCACCGAGGATGTTGACGAGCTTGGTGTCGGCGGGTGTGAGAGCGCTCGAAGAGGCGGCTGCGCCGAGAAGCAGCAGCAACGAGCTCAACGCGAGCATCTTGGGCATTGTCTGTCGACGGCGAACAGCTCAACGTAGAAGACGAGCGTTGAGACAAAACGGATTCGCATCGTCAAGGACAGTGGGAATGGTCGAGGTGCTCCACGCGGCGCGTGATAGGAACGCAGAGAACGGCATCCCGCGTGCGGGGGCCAAACGCGTCGAGCACAAGGACGCGACTGGTTCGCAACCACTACCACCCAAATATCTTACTTTCTACAGATTGTGCGATGTTTACATCCTACATCAAATATGCAGAGCGCTCCTAACATCTCCAGAGGTCTCTGGAAGAGACCAAGGACCATCTCCCCCGCCAACTAGATCCAGCCAGTCCTTCTTCGCTTCCTGCACCGTATAGTAGTTTCTCGCCTCCGGTGATGCCGGTAAGAGGATGAATTGGCCTCTTCCAAGGCCACTTCTGTCCTCTCTGGCAACGTTCTCCAAGCTGGTCTCCATTGCTTCATGAGTGACCCCTGGAGCAGCCAGCGTATCTGGTGTCAGCATCGCGAGTTGCACAATGATGACCTTCAGCTTTTCCAGCGTCTCCGCGACCTTCCGGGCTTCAATAGCTATGTCTGACCATGGCGGGAACACGTATTGTAGTCCTGTTTCTTGATTATTATCCTCGGATGCAGGATCTCGCAAGATCTCGCATAGCAGCGCCGCGAAGTCCCCGTCCTGGTCGTACCAAGCGAACCTGAGGTGCGTGATCGTTGGCAGAGTTGACGCAAGTGCTTCAAAGAACTTGACACTCTTAAACCTCATTGTGTCGTGGGAGACGTGAAGCCTACGGAGAGACGGGAAGCGTCCTTTAATGATCGAGATGGAGCTGGGCAGAAAGAAGTCGGAAATTGAGAGGTCTGTGAGCTCGAGGAAGGCGATGCTCTGCTTAGCAAGAGTTAAGGCCACTGTGTTGGCGTTAATACAGTGTATAGTGAGGGCTCGCAGAGTCGGCGAGACATGCAACAGGACCAACGCCAGTGCATTTTCGGCCCTTCCTCCGCCATCTTGCTCCTTGAAATTGAAATCCTCGAGCGAGACGAAAAGATGAAGAGGTGGAACCTCAACATGGCGCTCTGTGACGAGGTTTGCGAACGAGAGAAGGCCATCAGGGTCAAAGAGCGCGACTGACTGATAGCGGGCGCGAGCAGTAGCACCTCGTATGTAGCGGGAAACGAGCGAGAGCGAGCACCCTGTTTTTCCACCGTCGACGCAAGCGTAGCTTGCGATGTTGAGCACCAGCTCGGGGGGACAGTAGTCCATATCGCTGTATTCGTCGTATCTGTCAACTACTTATGTATTCTGCAATTAAGCATTCGCTTACCGACTAAAGTTGAGTCCAAGACAGGATCGAGCTGCGGTAACCTAATCTAGCACCGAGTATCACGCAGGGGCGCATCAAAGGCGCGCATCAACGGGATCAGGTAAGCGCTACTGCTCAGGAGAAGCAGCCACCGGACCGCCTGACGTTGACGCGCCCCTTTGCTTACATTGTCCGTACTCTGACCCAGTCAGCCAGCGTCCTGTCATATCCTGCATGCGAAACCCGTGGATGCCCGCCTTTCTAAGGACGGAACACGCTGACAAGCAGTTGGTTCAGCGGCTTTGGTGCTGACGGATCCTGTTCT
>NW_006767640.1:273095-275647 GCF_000300595.1 Phanerochaete carnosa HHB-10118-sp | reverse complement strand
TGGCTTCTCGGGCTACATGGAGCCAATAGTGAACCCTGTGGACGGCTTCACAGAGTTCCGCTGGTCCACAATCAATGAGCGCACTCTCTGTACGCTGTCATAGCTCTCTGCATCCTACGGTTTCTCAACCTGTGAGATCTTCTAGTCCCCCTTGTAGACCCTACGGACCTCGGCCCACTCGTACGCGCTATTCTTGAGGACCCCTCGGAGTGGGCCAATGCAGAAGTACCCGCCGTGGGCGAAGTCCTCACTATTCCGCAAGTTGCAGAGGTCTACTCCGAGGTGACCGGACAGTCTGCTCGTGCTGTCTTTGTCGACCACGTCCCACAGGAAACAATTCCGCAATGGTTGGAGCGTCATCGGGCGTACAGAGATGTCGGCTATTTCCCGAAGTATGCCGGGCATGAGACTGCTGTTCCAGAACTTGCAAGGAGCTTGTACCCCGAGATGAAGACTTTTGCGAAGTGGCTGAAGGCGCCCGAATAGGTCGATGATAAATAATACTCATGACGAGATGCAAGCAAGAGCGGTCACATAGGATTTACATATGCAACGCGAGTCGCAATACTGGATCTGTCGTGTGATCGCTGTTGGGATTATCGTATTATCGTCATCATAATGCAACAGAACACTACACCTGCCCGAAACAGCAGCGCGTGCTGGGCGGTTCGTAAAATTGGGATCTGAGATTACGATCACAGCTATTTCTCCCGTTGACATCATCATTCTGAGGCTGTCCTGAGGCTATCTCTGGCAACTCAAAGCGAAAGATTTGCAACCTACGCGGGCCCAATTCAGGATACATAACTAGAGGATACAGTCCCAGGATCTGTCTCGATCCTCCTGCATATTGGACCGTCTTATCTTCTGAGCATTCGCCGCATTCCTAGGCTGTAGACGTAAGTCATGGGTAACGAGCAATCCCAGGAAGAATACGAGGGGCTTCCAGAGATCCTCGAGGACAGAGATATTCCATCCATAGCAAAGTACATGAAATCGGACAAATGCAAGAACATCTTTGTCATGGTGAGTCTCGTGGCGTTCAAGGTCTCACAAGTTCGAACTCCTCGCGTATTGATCATCTCTATAGCTGGGCGCAGGTGCGATCCCGTTCAGGTGTAATTGTACTTTTTACCTGCTGACACACTATCTTAGGAGTCAGTACAAGTGCTGGCATTCCAGACTTCCGGTCACCAGGAACAGGTATGTCGTCTGCGAGTTACCTTTACAACTTACACTCATGGCCGTTGCTGTTCAGGCTTATACGTGAGTGTTACAGAGCTAGCACAAGGAAACTGGCGTATACATGACTGCTCATGTAGTCTAATCTTCAACGCCTTAACTTGCCTCACCCCGAGGCAGTCTTCGAAATCAATTTCTTCCGCGAGAATCCAGTGCCCTGTAAGCTATTCGCGCATACTTCGCTGAAAATCACGGCACTGACACACGCATAGTCTATACCCTCGCCAAAGAGCTCTTCCCGGGGAGGTACCGCCCGACGCCGACGCACTCCTTCGTGCGTGTGCTGCACAATCGCAAGCTGTTGGGTATGTGCTTCACGCAGAATATCGACACGCTCGAGCGGCTCGCAGGCGTGCCCGAGAGCGCGGTCGTCGAGGCTCATGGCAGCTTCGCGGACCAGCACTGCATCGAGTGCGGCTCGTGGTACGACGGGCACAAGCTCCGGGACCAGATCCTCGCCGGCGAAATCGCGTACTGCAACGAGTGCGGCGGGCTCATCAAGCCCGACATTGTCTTTTTCGGCGAATCTGTAAAGCGTTCTTTGACAATGTTTGGAACCTTTTAGCTGAATAGAGACATGGACAGCTCCCGCCGCGCTTCCACAAGACGATCGGCTTGCTACGCACCGCGGACCTGCTGATCGTGATGGGTACCTCGCTCACCGTGCACCCCTTCGCCTCGCTCACGCGGATGGTGCCCGAGGGCTGTCCACGTGTACTCGTCAATATGACGTCCGCGGGAGACATTGGCACGCGCGCGGACGACGTGACGCTCCTCGGCCGCACCGACGAGGTCGTGCGCGAGCTGTGCGAAGCCCTCGGCGAAGACTGGATCCGCGAGCTCGACGCGATGTGGGCGGAAACCGATAAGTATGCGCACCGCAACGGCGAGACCGAGGAGGAGGAGGCGCAGACCAGGAAGGACACGAAGACGACCGAGGAAGAGAAGAAGGCACAGGAGGAGGCGGTGGAGGACGAGGTGGACAAGATCACGAAGGAGATCGAGAAGTCGCTGCAGATCGGTGGGGTGCCGAAGGACAGCGAAGAAGAGACGAAGGCTGACAGCGAGACGAAGCCTGAGGTGCCAGCTGAAGCCTCAGCAACGGTCGGTCTGAAGGCAGATGCGCAGGCAGACGACACAATCGCTGCACCTGCAACTACCAAACAACAGACAGAGGCCAACGAGGAAGCCAAGGATGGTGCAGGAGCAGATGATGACTCCGAAAAGAAGGAAAAGCTGGTGGAAGGAAAGCTGTAAGTTGTTCTGTACTACTATATGCATGTATCTTGTATGCCGGCTCAAGATCCGAT
>NW_006767640.1:263205-272697 GCF_000300595.1 Phanerochaete carnosa HHB-10118-sp | reverse complement strand
CCGGCGAACATGGGTAGCACGCAATTCGTCCTTGTTCCGGAGGTGTCTGAGATCGCGCGTTGCAGAGCATACAGGTGCCACGGGTGTCTCGGCTGGCAGATCGGACAGCCGTGCCACTGGTGTCGTTTTCGCCTGTTCAGCTGCCTCACAGATCCTCAGGAAACGATAGAGCATCTCAAGCAGACCTTTAGCTCCCTCGTCCAGCTCAGCAGATTCGTCTTCAGGGGCCTTGACGTGAAAACCGTGGCCGAGGGCGGGGATGACGCGCTTCGTCCACTCACCAGCCGGGTAGTCCCGGCTAGTCAGGGCGCATCGAGATATCTCTATCGTTCGATGCTGGCGCAGGAAGCGTAGTTGCATTATCGGATGGACAGGGCTCTTTGAATCATCCTGGGATGTTGCTGAAGACTTGTGCTGAGCTTCTGGACGAGGGATACTGATCTCAACGTCCCCAAACGGTTCATTGGCCATTAAGGTGCACTGTGCGTTGGGTTCGTACAAGACAAGCTAGAGAAGCGTCTAAGAATCAACCTGAGAACCCTGGTGTTACGTCAGACTGACCTTGGGGATTCGCTGCTTCAGCTTGCTAACGACCTTAGCGGCATCGGCATATTGTTTCCGATATGACCTCGGCAAGGACTGAAGCGTGTATTCGACGATCGGCTCTGCAAGACAGCAAGGTATACTGAGGTGTGGAGCAGCATATACCTTGATCTAGGAGGAGTTGTCACTGCCAGCCCATTCGAGCTCTGTGGCTGAAGGACAGAGCACTCACCGAGAGACCATTAGGGCTGATGACCAAGACTTCATTACCCTTCTGACCTTTCCTGCGCTCGCCTTCTCGAAAATCCACAAGAAGCGACTTGGACGGTAGGACAGTAGCGCTTCCGTTGGGCAGTTTGTGTGTCCGCGGCATCAGGTACGTGGTATTCAGCGATAAGAGCTGCTGAGCATCAGAGGTCGGTCCTTGCAATTTGGCGACGTCGGGTGCCTCATTCTTCATTTTTGCGCTAAGGATCGAGCCAGGCTGATCGAGAAGGGCGCCCTCTGCACATGCGGATGTCGGTGATGAGCAAATTCTAGAAGGCAGTATATGCATATCAGGGTGCAAAGACTCGGCCGGTTGGGTTTTATGCGTAACATGTTTCGGAGGCAGGAGCAGAGGGTGCGTCACCAGGTCCGTGCCGTAACGCTTCGGCATCGGTCGTCTCAAGCCGATCAGAGGGGCATGCTGGCCCGGGCAGTCAGTATCGTCGTCAGTAGCAGAGGGCCGCCCAGATTCAGATTCGCAGGTAGAGTCAGATAGCGCAGAGTCGTCCGTCAGAGCCGGCGTCGCAGACCCAGATACAGCACGAAGCATTTCAGAACCAGTCGCCAGTCGGTCAACAGAGTCCACTGGGTAAAGTTCGTCGGTCCTGAAACGTCTGTCCTCTTCGCGAAGAGTGGTATAGCTGGACACCGAACGCGCACGATCGGAGAAGAGGGTCCCTGGACGAGAACTGGACGTCGGGTCTGAAATGAAGCGGCGGGAAGGCCTTGGAATTGGGGTATTGATAGGTTCCCGAACCCGGAGGTTGAATAGGGTAGGTCGACCATATTCAACAGGGTCCATGAGAGGAGAAGTCTCGGATGAGACACGTAGAACCTTTATATTTAGTTCTGGCACAGGAGAGCTGAAGGTAGATTTTGCGCGACTGGATAGTGGTAGCACAGGTAAAGCGGGATTGAAGAAAGGATGGGATAAGATCCTATGCAGGGGGATACGGTGGGCGGGTTCTTGCTGCAGCAAGCCGGAAACAAGGTCCTTTGCTTCGTATGAAGCCGTGTCAGGCATTACGTATGCCCCTTGCATAATTTTAGCGAGCGTTCCCTCGATAGTGGGGGCCTAAAAGAGCGTCAGAACCAGCCAGGCCCAAGCTGATATAAACTCACCTCAAATGCTGGCTTGCCAGACAGACAGGTTACCATGAGTGCCCCCAGTGACCACAAGTCCGCCCCGAAGCCGTACGGGGAGTTATTGACAAGCTCCCTGGCGAAACAGGTAAGTGACTCGTTTCCAGAGGCAGCAGGTCACAATCACTCACGGCGATGCATAATTAGATGAATTGCCAAAATCTGTCGCGTTGGAGGCTGGTGATTCAACCTGAATAGCCAGATGAAAGTCGGCTAATTTCTAGTTGCGATACTCAAAAGCACTTCCCACACTATCAAGACACAACTCACGACACGAAAGTCTTCCCCAAGGAGGATATTACTCGGTTGTATATTCCTATGTATAACAAGAGATTTCTTGAGATAGACCAGGGCAGCGATGAGACTCTTGAGGATGCTCCGAAGCTCGGCTTCTGAGAGCACAGGTGGGCTTCGCGAGTGCAAGAAGTCGTATAGAGTGCCGTTAGGGCACAGTTCCAGCACCTGGTACTGAGCAGAGGCGGTTGTGAATGAGGAAAGCAGAGAGAGGATAGAAGGATGAAAGAGATTCCGATGCAACGAAGCAGAATCCTTAGAGCGTTCTCCTTCGGGTTGGGGGATCTGGCGTGCAGTTATCGGCTATATCAATCGTCCAGATGTATTCTATAGATGCTAACCTTCTTCAATGCTACCTGCCGGTTTCGCATCCGCCCTTTCCTGCAGGTCGCCAAGTACACGACAGAATGTATGCCGCGCCCGATTTCTCGGTCTATGACATAGTGCTAATGTTGACAGCTGTCTCAGTACGTATAGATATGCTAATATAATTAGGGACTTGCCTGAAGACTGCCCGTGTCGCCTGCGATATTAGCTGGGTCGCTACTCATTCTTAAGATTACAGACTGGTCACCGGTCGAGGCAAGAAACAAGAGGGAAGTTCGAATCTGCGTGGCATCCAATCGGAACGAGTGCGTGACTGTGGGAGAATCATGCCTTTCTCGGTAGGGCATAGCTGAGAGCTGAATAAACATACTAACCACGAGAGGGTGACCCGTGCTACGCACGGGCAGAGAAAATTGAAAAAAGAGATTGAGAGAAGAAGTCAGAAGAGAATTAAGAGAAATCGAATGAGAAATGAGAGGAACGCGCCGCCCGCCGCCAACCTTCGGTTGGCTGGGCGTGCAGCGCCCCTGTGAGAGGCGCCTCGTGAGAGGGATCACTGGCCAATGAGAGTGCCTCTTTGTCTCGGGGCTTTGACGCCCGAGGTGTTTTATTATATTAGATGCGTCCGCAACTGCACGTCCCTATCCCTTCATGAGAACCCAAGAATACAACAAGATGGACAAAGGCCGGGCTGGATTTTGTTTTTGTTTGGCTTCAAAGTACTGACGTTTGTGCCCTGGAACAGAGTGGCAGCGGTAGCGCGTGTGCGGGCTATCGTTGACCGACGGCGAATGTTTGGCCGCTGTCTTCACTAGACTACTTGAAGCAACTATTTTCTGTGTTGGCGTCGGTATCCCACGAATAGTCGCACTCATGCTGCATTGTGACCTACTTCGCACATCGGATGACCATACAGAGCTGTCAAAGGCTCTCTGGCAGCAGCGTCTTCAATATCCAGACATCACATGGTGCTCAGGCTTCCGCATGTACCTGTCCGCGTGCAGCATGTGGAGGACGTCCCTCGATTCTTCGAACGTTGCATCCTAGCGACACTATGGCTCGCACGTGGCATCAAAAAGCCGGCAAGAGACAGGCGTACTAGTTCGTGTCTTTGGCAGTCTACGCATGGTCATGGAGTGAAATGCACTTCCCCTCCGCCTGCACGCCTCAGCATGTACGTCTTCGAGGCGACTCTAGCCCGTGTGTCCATGTGTGCTACTCTGGAGATCCTGACATTATCGACATTTATCTCTGCAGAAGCTTGCGGGACTTTAATGCTTTAAAATTTTCCACATGGATTCACTTCACGCTCACATGGTCCCGTCGAGTGCGCTTGACACACACCACTCTTTATAGGTATCCTACAGACTATAAATTATGTGCTACATTCACAAGAAGCCTCTTCCTTCGTTGGGTCCATCTTTGAGTATATTAGTTTAGCTCCATGTCGCTCCTCAACTCTGGCTTGTTAATTGGCCTTCTTGCCCAGCAGGCCGCTGCTTGGGGCGACCTTGGCCACGAAACAATCGGCTACGTTGCCCAGCAGGTGCGTGAGCCCGTGTCTGGGTTGGTATATCAAGATGCTGAAGTTCTTTCACTAGTTCCTAGCGCCGAAGGCACTTGCCTTTGTGCAATCATCGCTCGGCTCGACTTACTCGGAATCTCTCGGCCCTGCCGCGCCTGTGAGTGCTTCAAATCGCTTGGATGCGATGTGAACTCATACATGTTTCAGTGGGCTGACAGCGTGAAATACGAGACGGCGTATGAGTGGTCCCAGCCGCTGCACTTTGTTGACGCGAATGGTAGTCATCCATATTGAAGACATTCTAGTAGCAATGCTAATCATACTCACGAAGACAATCCTCCAACTTCCTGCTCGGTTGAGCAAACTCGTGATTGCGGAGACGACGAGTGCATCCGTGAGTGACCTGTGTATAAGATGGTCATATTCCCCCTTACGCCTCTACGATAGTCACTGCGATCGCTAACTACACCACTCGTGTGGTTGACACGTCCCTCAGTGCCTCTCAGCGCCAAGAAGCACTTAAATTTATTGGTAAGGAAAGCTTCATCTAAAGCTCGGAACGATCTGACTTCGGCCTTGCAGATCACGTATGTCCATTAATTCGGCGGAAACACTCGTTCTCTCAGCATGAATTTATTTTATTTTAGTTCCTTGGTGATATCGGCCAACCCTTGCACGTCGAGGTTCGTTAATGACTCCCCTACCTTCCGTTCAGCCTAGTGGCTAAGATCGTACACAGAACTACGAGGTCGGTGGAAATGACATTGACGCCAAGTGCTCTGGCTCAAGCACCAATCTGCACGCTGCCTGGGGTGTGTACCGCTGTATTTTTGGCTTCTATGGTTGGAACTTAATGTATTACCTCACCAGACACTGGCATGCTGACCAAGAACGTCGATGCCAACCATGGCAGCAGCGCTACCACTTACGCCAGCTACCTAGTCGGCGAGATTCAGGTATGCAACACCTTTGAGACGACCTTGCTGCAGTTAACACTGTTGCGCAGTCCGGTTCATACCAGTCGCTGGCGTCCTCTTGGCTCTCGTGCACATCGATCACCGAGCCGGTCAACAACAAGCGCCATACTCCTTCTATTGAGTCTGACATCCGCAATTTGCTTACGGTTCGTGCTAAGGATACAACAATCACCCCTCTGGAGTGCCCGCTCGTCTGGGCCCGTGACGCGAATGCTTATGACTGCGTACGTGTGAACACACACTTCTCTAAAATAGTGCTCTTACCCTTCCGACCTTAGACCGTCGTGTTCCCCTTCTCGAAAGACGAGGACGCTTGCACTGGCACCTACTATACCAACGCCATCCCCGTTGTAAGTATCCATACTACGTCCTCGCCACCCGAAGATTAACCAAAGTGTGGCAGATCGACTTGCAGCTCGCCAAGCAGGGTTACCGCCTGGCAGCTTGGTTGAACGTCATCTTCGACGGTGCCACTAATCTTCCCTAAAGTGTATTTCTACTCTAGTATAGCGAGCTCTGGCCCGTTGTAAATAAATAGGATGAAGGATCTCTATCCCTGCAGCTGTTTCACGAGAAAGTCTTTCACTTCGTCAAACAACCCACCAGGACCTCCGAACGCCTCATCCGCACCCGGCGCCTTATCCAGCGAATGCTCCTGACCTTCGAGTACGCGCAGAGTCACAGGGACGTCCGCCTGTTCTAACAGCTGCTGCATATGCTGGGACTCTTGAACCGGCACCGCCGTGTCTGCCGAGCCATGCATGAGAAACGTCGGCGGCCAGCGCGCGTCGACGTGCAGCTGCGGCCAGAGCCTGACGTGTCTCTCGGGGATGCACGCTCTCGGGTCGCTCCCTCGCTCGACAGCTTCCCGTAGGGCCTCGCTTAGACTAGGCGCGTGCTCGCCTGTGTAATAGTCGAGCCAGATGCCCAGCTGGAGGTACAGCCGCGGGAGGAGCATGCGTGCGTTCGCGGGGAAGCCGGGGATGGGGTGCTCGGGCCCGTGATACGCCAGCGGGGAGCCCGAGACTTGTTCAAGCTTGACGCAGTGTGGGTACAGGAATTCGGAGAAATTTGCTGGTTCAAGGATTTCTCTTCCGCGGAAGAAGACGCCGGATTTCGGTGAGAAGTAATGCGGGATCTCAGTGCACAGGTCAGCGAAGAGGAGGTGCGTGCTATGATGACTCACGAGGAAGTTACCGCCCATAGCATACATAGTAAGCAAAGCTTTCGGCTTCGGTGAGGCGTACATGACAGCCAAGTACGCGCATAGTCCGCCTGCACTTACACCTGAAACTGCGAGCGTTGTGGTATCAACCTGGAAAGGGTGCATGCCGATAAGCTTCTCCTCCCTGATATTGGAGCGTAGCAATGCATTGAGATCCCTCTCCAGGAAACGAAATAAGTCCTCTATATCTTCGATAATGTCATGCCCGGTGGACGGAGGAAGTAGTCTGTGATCTGTAGAGATAAACGTCATCCCAGAAGCTGTGATACGCTCTACCAATGTTTCAGCGTGGTGCTCAAGTGCATCATCAGACGATCCCTTTTACCTTTCAGCCAGTTTGGGAACCAGCTCCGCCGCTCTCCGACTGTCAAGCCTCCGCCGTGGAAGAAAACTACAGCTGGGACGCTCGGAGGAGTGATACCTCGAGTGGGGCTTTCCAGTGAGGGCGGGTAGACGTCTAGGTAGATAAGACCGCAATCTGCCTCCTTGTAGGCGAACGTAAGGCATTCTTTTGCCGAACTTGCGCCTGCCCGAGACATCATTGCAAGAAACAGTTGCGCATCCGCAGTATTTCAGTCGCTTGGAGACCCAGGAGCCTCTGAACGCCTTGCGATAAACGCCGAAGAAGGCCTATGAAACGACACCGGCATCGCACAGCATCGTAACATTTCCAGCGAATTTGATAGCATGTAAAAAGACTAAGTATACAACAGATTGCATGTCTGTTTGAAATGATATACACAAGCGGGTAGGAGACAGAAGATGGCAGAGACACTAACTCCTCCGCTCGACGATCACAGGCAACCGCCCGACAGCGACAATGAACCTATCTTCAATGTCGCGCTCAAACTGCGCAGGATCGTATCCATCCGCGAAGCGGAAGTTGAACTGCTGCATGAGATGGCAGATAAGGGCGCGCATCTCCTGCATCGCGAGATTCTTGCCGACGCAGTTAAAAGGACCAAACGAGAAAGGTACCCACGCGTTCGGGTCGTGCACGATCTTCTCTGTGTGCGTCTGCAGACCCTCGGCAATTAGCCAGCGGTCAGGCCAGTACTTCTCCGGATACGAGAAGTTGCGCGGGTCGCGGTGGACGCACAACCAACTCACTCGCGCCTGTGTCCCTTCGGGGATGTAGCTGCGGGTCACCATGTCAACAAGGATTCTGACGAGAAGGCTGGGGACGTACTATGGACCGATGGCCTTCCCACCTGTGCCAGGCTCAGGTGCACGTTGGCTGCCGCTTGGTGCTGGAGGGAAGAGCCGCAGACCCTCCATGCTAATCTCGCGATCAGCGTAATCAGACAGGTGGCAGAGCGGTACTTACATGACGGCGTCCAGGTACTGCATCTCATGCAAGTGCTTGAGGTCAAGTGAATCTTCTCCCGGTGGATAAAATTTATCGACCTCAGCTTGCAGACGTTTGTACGCCTCTGGGTGGAGCAAGATACAGTAGAATATACTGGCAAGGACAGTGCTTGTGGTATCTGCGCCGGCAAGCATGGCAAGAAGACCGTCTGAAATGACCAAGGGCTTAGGGGGGTTGACCTTCTCTGCACCGTCTTCATTGCCCTGTGATTGCGATATCAGCATTGTCCCGATAAAGCGCAGGAAATTGATTCATACCAAGTAATAGAACAAGTCCCTTGACGTAGAGCCTGAGTTGTACCGTTTCTCTGCCTGACTAAATGCCAATGCACGCATCTTCTTGATAGCTTCAACGCCTCTTGGAAGCTTCTTCACATAATAAGACAGCCACGGGACATGCTCGTAAACGAAGCAGACTCTGAAGAGAAGCAGACAGCTTGTCAGTCAATTTCAAGATATGAACTTCTGGGAGGACGTACTTTGTGCCTGCGTTGAGGACCTTCCACAGGCCATCACGGTCTCCACCCTCGCGCATCATTTCGGTCCATCCACCGTATCTAGCAGACAGTGTCAGCCGATGAATCTTCTACGATGCACGACCGCACATACACCAAGTCTCCCATAAAGTCGTATCTGCGAGTAGATGTCAGCGTATGCGAACTTGCAAAGACTTTGCCGGACGGACTTACGTAAAAAAACCAAGCCACTCTGAGAGATCAAGTACCTCTCCCTGCCGAGCGCCAAGCCCTTCACCCAATCCGTGAACACGATGCTGAATAACAGGATCGAAGTCCTTCACAGCAGCAGTGCTGAAGGCTCGAGTCCATGTGCGACGGCGACGCTGGTGCTCCTTCGAGTCCCGCAAGCCAACCAAAGAAGGGATCACTGGCCAGAGGTGCCTCCCCTCGTACACTAGGAAAGGTCAGCTCATTTGGCTCTCTGCACGAATTCATTGTGGAGCTCACTGGGTCCCTTGGGCCAGCCTTGTGTTCCTAGAAGGGGCACAATACACGACGCATCACGTATGATCACCTCATTTGGACCTAGTCATGTTTTTAGCTCTTTACACTTCAATTAGTCTTGATGAATACTTACCGATTCTAACAATGTCGCCGTATCTGTCATGCAGCTGCCTCATGTATTGTTGCTGCTTCCCCGAGTAGGTCTTCGAGACGTGGTAGAACTTACTGACCTTGGCCAGTAGCGGTCCTGGGTACTGAGCAATTGGGTGGAAGGGGGAAAGGCGGTAGATGACGATGGACGAAAGCAGGGTAGTGTAGTAGGTCGAGAAGCCCAGGACAAGCCCTGTGAGAGCACCAAAATGGGAGATGAGGAGTGTCGACACGACTGCAGGGACGAAGAGTAACAGAGGCGAGACAACATCAAGGCGCATGGGCTCCCATCGCTTGAATATAGCGTGGGCCACCTGACGTCCATGGAGTCAGTGTCGGGAAAGCTCGATAACCACAAGAGAAACTCACCAAGGCAGAAACGACCACGACGGAAATGGCATTACGAAGAGGGACGTGAATGGACGTCAAGAAGTCATTCACACGGAGTAAAATGCCTTGAAATTGTGCTGGAAGTACGCTCATCGTCGAAAAGACACGGCGTGTATGTGAGTGAAGCGGGCCCTGTATCACAACTCCCTTTATGAATACCCGCTAGACGCTTCCGCCCAAGAATCACCCTCGCGGGGCAGCGAAATCGGCGTGCTGAAGCATGTTTGAGGATCCTGTATCACCGGTCATAGTCAGCTAGCGGAGGAGATGGGTGCTGAAACGCGTGGAATCAAGGTCGTCCGCGTCGAATCGAGGTCGTCC
>NW_006767640.1:243337-262869 GCF_000300595.1 Phanerochaete carnosa HHB-10118-sp | reverse complement strand
CGCATGGGCTCCCATCGCTTGAATATAGCGTGGGCCACCTGACGTCCATGGAGTCAGTGTCGGGAAAGCTCGATAACCACAAGAGAAACTCACCAAGGCAGAAACGACCACGACGGAAATGGCATTACGAAGAGGGACGTGAATGGACGTCAAGAAGTCATTCACACGGAGTAAAATGCCTGGAAATTGTGCTGGAAGTACGCTCATCGTCGAAAAGACACGGCGTGTATGTGAGTGAAGCGGGCCCTGTATCACAACTCCCTTTATGAATACCCGCTAGACGCTTCCGCCCAAGAATCACCCTCGCGGGGCAGCGAAATCGGCGTGCTGAAGCATGTTTGAGGATCCTGTATCACCGGTCATAGTCAGCTAGCGGAGGAGATGGGTGCTGAAACGCGTGGAATCAAGGTCGTCCACGTCGAATCGAGGTCGTCCGCGTCGAATCGAGGTTGTCCGCGTCGAATCGAGGTCGTCCGCGTCGAAGCGGCTCCGAGCCGCTTCGCACGCCACTTTTCGTTCGCTTCACGCTCGCTTTCCAGCCCGCTTCGTCCCGACCCTCCTCCTCCCCCTCCTCCCGTGCTATTGCACCAATTTTGTAACAGCCCCATGCACATGGAGTAGTGACGGTGTGATTAATTTATATTAAAATTTTGGTACTTGTTTTCTGCATGTTACGATGAAAAGCGCGTCCCCATATAAGCATTTCTCGGCCGCCCCATGAGTAATTCTTTGGAGGCATTTCCACTCCCCGAGAGCATGCAGGGGCCCCTCTACAGGTATAACAGAGTGTACAGGAAGGAGGCAGATGTCCCCCTCACGCCGCCAGCAATTCGATTTTACTCCCTCGCGAAGTCTACGCGCGCTTCAATCGCGTTTCACTTCGTTCGAAACGACTCTCGAAGTGGCCGTGAATCCGTTTCGCGCGCGAACTTTAAACACCCCTATTAGGATGGTTGGCGAACCCGAGACAGATGGCAGCACGTTGCAAATAGGCGTATGACCGCGTATCACAAGCTCTGACCGCTGCAGGCCACAAGCGCTCTCAAGCCGAAGCTTGGCCGCGCTCCCACGACCCCCTCCTCACAAACGCTTAGATTTAGACTCGGGTAAGCCTGCCAGTGGCACAAACATGTGAATTTGTTCTCGGCACATATAGCTGCTAGCCGTGTGCATGGTTCTGGTATTGGTCACCGGGACGTTGAAGGACCCTGTCCGGCGCACACCAGCAGTGTGCGCATGAGTTATCCAATTCACAGAGTGATAAAGAAAGTCGCGATTGCACGGTACCGGTTCAGTTCGGAAGCTGCATGTGCTGTCTCGTTACATTCATCATCAACACGAGCTGAATCTTCCTACGTAGACAACAGTAAAAGACGCGTGGCTCAATCGAGACTCGAGAGGCAGTCTCGGGTCAAATACTGGAAGCGCCGCGGCTGAACTAGCACTGAGGGAGTCTTTGTGACTATTCTTTCCTGAATTAAAGTGCTACCTACAGAGGACCTGTCTACTAGCGTCCGTGTGCAACAAATATCAGCGTCCGTGGTGGTGCAGGAGTCCATGGCCTCAATAAATATTAGGCAAAATCAAAGACCGGAACATCTCACTGCTCGCCGGGCGACGGTGAGAATGGCCATCGTGATCATGACATGATGCCACAACTATTCGGACAGCATACAGAGCCGGGGCAATCTCCTCCTGGTCGGATTCAGACGACCATATAGGAAACTGGGGGCGGGGATCCTGCATGATCAGAAACTGACAGATATCTGTAATGGGTCATGCGGTCATGGGTGGCACAGTGATGGCGTTTCGTGAATCGTGACAGCCGCGCACTTGAGAGAAATAGCTTGGGGGACTTCACCCTCAGGCTTTAAAGATCTGCCAATAATAATGCTTGTCTCACAAATTCATGTGTGCATGTCTCATTTTTTCCCCGACCGATGATAGTTAGTCACGATACCCAAGATAACTTGTCCGTGAGCTTTGTACAATGGATATTAGGACTTATATTCGGATGAATGAACTTTGGTTCTCATGAACTTGCACAGGAGTCTCACCATTTCTGGAAGGCGCAGCTCTCTGCTAATCCCAGAATAAGTGGTGCACAAGACTTTCCAAAATAATTACCCACAATCTATTCAAAGATTATGTATTATCATTACCAAAAAAGAGGGGAAAGAGAATATTATGCTATGCACACCATAGTCTTTGTAATCTATGATTGCATGCAAAGGTTTCCTTGAGTCATAATGAGTATTTCTGCGGGTGTGCTTGCAATGCTCGTTCATTGAAAGCGGTTAAGCACTTACTGGCCCTAGCTACACTACGTGCAATTGTGCAATGCCTATCATTGCGACCGAGGCAGCCACATAGGTAGATGAGCATCCAGCCTCATCGGTGCTTCGCCCGCAAGCACAGGCGTGGCAGACAGTATCACACTGTGCTTGATGGCGTTCATAACCTTCCGTTCGCCGCCGTCTCTCTTATCTCCTGCTGATCGTTGCAGTTCAACCATAAGAGCCTGCACCTCCGGTGCCTGAGGCAGGCTGCGCGGAGGCAGGGGCGCACCCTCACTGAACACTACGGCGGGTTCGAGCTGGCCGAACGAGCGCATCCACTGGCCTACTGCAGCAAGTGACACACGCACCTCCCACGAGCCGCCCTCCTTAGTTTGATTGTCAGCATTACGGCTAGCAGCGACAATAAGAATGCGCACAGTTATCGTCTTGCACAGCGCGGCGTTTATGCCGAAGGCCAAGAGATGTCCTGCGGCATGATCTATAGCCTACATAGGAAATGATTTGGGATGAAAGGGATGCGCGCCACAATCGCCTGTGTAAGCTGCGTAGGCCTCTGCTTCTCCCGCATTGAACCCAGTCGCGGCCTGTACTACGAGAGAGTCGAACTGTGCTGTCTATGAGCTTTTCACAGCTAAGGTTGCGCAGCAGAAAGCGCGTACCCCGCGTCGATCCTTCCAAGGTCCGTCCCACCCGTACGCATTCAGACTCGCGTAGACAATCCCAGGCCGTGCCGCAACCACGTCTGACACGCCAAAGCCCTTGTCTGCGAGACCACCCGGGCGGTAGCCTTGCAAAAATACGTCTGCATCTTTAAAGAGCTCGCGCAACGTATGACAGTCTCCGGGCTCCGTGAGATCAAGCTGTGTTGTGCGCTTGCCACGCCAGGTGTCCATGCCCACCATTGGCCAGTTAGAAAACTTCGGCGAGGTGACCCACAGGACGTTAGTGCCGTGGGCTGTGAGCAAAGTAGGGCGTTCAGTGAGTTGGAAGATGGTAATTTGACTGTTAGACACCCACCTGCAAGTGTGAGCCTAGACACAGGCCCAGCGATGATGCGCGTGAGTTCGAGTGCGCGGATGCCGTCCGGCGACCGACGGCGCGAAGCATCAGGTGCACGCTTTGGTGCATCACCGACTTAAAGACTTTTGATGAGCTCTACCGGGAGTGTACCTACCAGCGCACAGGCATGACGATGTGCATCCCATTCCTCAAACCGGCGGAGTACAGTGGCAACCGTTTTCCTCAATGCCACTTCCTCTTCAAAGGCGTATGAGTCCCACTGGAGCAAGGACTCTGCAACGGCCTGTTTCGTCGGTGCGCAGCTTAGGGTGTTCAAAATCTCCTGGCAATGAATATTTTCGGTTAAAGGTCTGCATGCATAAGCTGACTCAGATGTACACACTGAGGAAAATTGGTGTGTATGCGGACGCAATTGTTGTCTTTCGTTCGATGAACACCGAACAGCTCGTTCAAAAGCTGGTTGAACCCGATCAATTGCCCATCTACAGTATAGTATATTTCACTCTCTGTTGCACAAACATCATTGGCGATTGAGCGGTCAAAACATTAAAATGAGCTATTATGTACGCACTGAATTCGAGGACGGCATGCCGTGCGTCCGTGGAGACACGCTGTCCAATACCTGTATTCAGATGATGGAAGTATGCGGCAGCCAAACCGGCAAGGCCAACGGAGGTCTGGGTGCGAGATACGCAGAAATAGATACGACTTGATGTGAATTGCTGGAAGAAGAACTCACCTGAGCCACAGAACCGAGCTTGAACGACGAGTTGACCGCGGGATCAGCTTTATCTGTCAGACTCAGGTGTGACAGCCAGCAGGTAGGAAGGCCGTTAGTCTTTCAGAGTGCTTCTGCAGCAAGTATGGAACCCACGGTAGCAGGGCTTGGATAACTACCAGAGCGACATGGTGGGCACTAGTACTTATACTGATGAGAGAAAACTTGGGCCGACTGCGGCTGAGAGTAATCAATGTTATATACACTCCGGCCCCCGAGCCACGCACGATGGCTTACACCATGGATCCGGTGCGGCTGCGGACAACATCTGGTTACGTGAACGACTGAGGAGAATCTCATGGGGGTTTAGAAGAGTGAGTACGGTTTGACAAGTACCGAGAAATATTGGCTGACGAATGGGGATATCAATGGGGGCGCAATACGTGCGAATTTGAAAAGGCAAACGTTCACTTCGCGCTGATGAGCGAGACGGGTTTAGAGCACACAAGCCATACAAAGTCTCGTGTCACGCAAGACACGAGAGATAAGCACAAGCAGGTGTATGGCCCATTTGCGCAGGCGAGAGCAATAGTCTTCAGCCAGCAGCACTCCACCGCGGGCGGGTTGTGGAGCGTATCTGCAGAGGAGAAAGGGGAAGAGAGCGTGCGGCTCCGCTGGTCAGCCTCACGACACATTGAAGCGCAGAGGTGACATACAGTTCTGACCTCTCCTTAAACTAGCGCAAAGGATTGTCGGAGCGATTTTTTTTGGCGAGGGTCTCCCGCCGGTTAAAGCTGGGAGGCGAATTCTTGATCGAGGCCAACAGGAACTTGCAGCGAAGTTGGAAACGTGAGTCATATGCAGTCTGTCATTAAGCTGACTTAGACGCCCTTTGGGTAACAAATATTCACGGTCGAGATGTCGTCCTCCCACCCGTGCGTCCACAGTGATCAGGTTCGCTGCGTACAGTCAACGAGAGCACAAATAAAACTTGGAGTATCCAGATTCCAGTCGCACAAATCTGAAGATTATACGTGAGACTAGCATACTAGGATAATTGTATGAATATTAAAATCTTCCTGAAGTCCGCCTAACATTATTACCAGGACAAAATCGTGAGGATATTGCATGTAGTTGTAGCTACTGAGGCTGCTTCTCCGACTGTTTCTGAGCCTGCCGAAGCCTGCGCTTGGCTCTGAACTTAGGTCCAATGAACATGATCATGAATATGAACGGGCCCGTGGCAACACAGAGACCAGCGAGCACGACAAACGCCCAGCCGACGCCCATTGCGTTGATCATGATATCGATGACGGACACGGTGACCGCTCCCAAACCACAGCGCACAAAGTTATTCTGCGATCATGTTAGCAATCAGCCGTTTGAACAGAGTCGGGAAGGAGCATACACATGCGCTGACGGAAGAGCCCTGGCCGGGTACCAAGTCAACAATGAGTGTCTGGGTGGTGTTCAAAATACAGATGATAGCGTATCCGACTGCACCAGACGTCAGAAACCCATCGTACAAGTGTGGGACAGCAAAAAGAACACTCACAGATAACCTGCAGGATGAGCGGCACCGCGATGTTGACCTTGCTCTGCAGCGCCCACCCGTAGCCAATTGCTACGGCGACATAGATCACGAAGTAGATGGGAATCGTCCGGAAGCGTGCGTACTCAATCGGGAAGTGCTCGTCCTTTGTAACGTCCTCGAATGGCACATCGTACTCGGGGTCTTCGCACGCGCGTCGTTCCAGATTGCGCCGTACACGGCGATACTCGAGGTCGAGCACGCGGCCGTTGATCCAGCTGCCAGCGAGCATACCACCACCGATAGCGAGAAAGCACAGGCCGATGGTCGTCTCAGACAGATACGGGTATGTCACGCTAAAGAGCGTCGAGATCGAGGCCGTCATAGCGTAGAAAAGCGAGTTCTGAACGCCGTTGAAGAGGAGAAGGATAAACACGTCCGGGTAGAACATGATGCGAAATGGGTTCCGGAACTTGGTCTTGGGTGGACGTTCAACGTCGTCATTCGTGCCTGTCCTGTTGCGGCCGATGATGGGAAGCAGGGGCCGATAGATAGGAGGGGGTGTGATGCTACCGTCTCCGACGAGCGAGCGCAGTGTCTCTGGCAAGATTCTAGCTTTGGATTGGTCATATTGCCAGAGGGAGCTGTGCTAAAAACACTTACAAGAGCATAGCAACGAGACAGATTGACGAGCCGATGCACAGAAACCAGAAGATTGACCTGGAAAGCAAACCGTTTGGGCCTAAATAGCTGAGAATATCGCGTTGTATATCGCACCTCCAGCCCAGACCTTGCGCAAGGGCACCGCCAATAACGGGCCCGAGGCATGGCCCAACCTAGCAGGCGGATGAGAAAAAGCTGTAAATACGTACGTGGCACATACCATGGGACCTAAGTTATATAAACCAAAGAAATTACCGCGCTCAGCACGCTCGGTGATATCTGCGATGACGCCCGCTCCAAGCGCAATCGTGCTAGCAGAGCCAGCGGCCTGCACACACCGTAGGACCATGAGTAGCCAGTATGCATTCGTTGGTACGAGGGCGAGTCCGACGCAAGAGAGGGACAGCACGAGCATACAAGCCATAAACATCGGCCTCCTTCCCCAGCGGTCGGCCAGCGTCCCCCAGAACATGGGTGCTAAGGAGCGTTTAAGTGAGCGCACACCCTGCAAGGGCGAGTATGTTCACCTATGCCTTGCAGCAGCACGTACATGGTCACCGTCAGGTTTATATTTTCCGTAGACGTGTGGAAAGCCTTCGCCAGCGTAGGTAACGCTGGGAAGTAAATTTGCGAGGTCAAAGGACTGGATCCGGTTGTGAGCACACGCCTTCGCAGTGGTTCATAGATGCTACTCACCTGAAGAGTCCTGCCACGGCGGCCATAGTGACAATAATCCATTTCTCGCGGTTAGTGTAGATACTGTATGGCTTGTTCGGC
Source organism: Phanerochaete carnosa HHB-10118-sp (assembly GCF_000300595.1). Classification (NCBI taxonomy): domain Eukaryota; kingdom Fungi; phylum Basidiomycota; class Agaricomycetes; order Polyporales; family Phanerochaetaceae; genus Phanerochaete; species Phanerochaete carnosa. The sequence goes on along the minus strand of NW_006767640.1, from coordinate 255,860 downwards.
TTGTCTGGTGTTGGCTGGGGCTGCTCTAATAATATCTGTCCCTTGGCGACGGGAACTAGCAACAAAAATCAGTAGATAATCCCGAGAAGGACATCGAGTACGCATACTATCGCGAGCGTCGTTATTCTGAAGTGTTTGTACGTCTTCCTCGCTCGTAGATATATCTGTATTGTGCAGTCCCAGAGATCCAGTCTGCTGAGGAGCCTTATAGTCGAACCCGGTCGGTTGTTGCATGTGGATTGTAAAAGAGAGAACAGAAGTGGGTGCTGCAGCATATCAAAAATCTTCCTCGCATATATACTGCTGAGAACTGCTTCAGTCGGCTTGAGGTCGTGAAGCTCATGACGGTGTTGCCGATTCTGTTTGCCTTTCTGGGAGGATGAGTGCGCCCTCCGCGCCGCAATGTCAAATCTGCTGACGGTATTCACGGGCGTCTGATAGGGCGTCCATCACGCTCGCGCCTCTATATACGCTAATCTTTGCGGAGAGACTCACTAAGATGCACGCGCAAGACCAGTTTCGCGAAGAGCCTTATGCTTAGTAGCACGGAATGCTTACTGTGACACATCCCAAGGAGAGCGCGCATGGTAGCTAGCGCCGACGCCAGTCTCTCCAGGCGGTCTCGACGCCATGGTCGTCACTGCCAGGGTATTTTGGACAACTAGGAGTGAATACATGTTTAATGATTTACAGATGAATTCACGATAGGACTGGTAAGATTTTCGTCTTCAGACCTCATATACCTCGATCAACGGGCTAGTTTTCAGCTCCGAAAAATTCCCCCAGTTTCCTTCTCCTCGTCACCTCCACACCAGTGTTTACTCTCCTCCGTGTGACCTCTAATCGTATCTCGCGCTCTTCGTGCTCTCCCTTACCTTACTCATGCGTTCTCCAAGGTACCACGATCTCTCCTTTTCTCCCCATTTCCCTCGAAACTTCTTCCCAAAGTTCAACGTTTCTATTGTCGTACGCGTACGCACCAGGCTCTGTGGACGCCGCGGCAGCTGCTATCATCAGAGTTGAGATGGGGCTGCGCACGCTGAAGCACATCATTATGCAGTCGTTTATGCTGGGCGCCAGCTACTCGAGTCACACTGTGTACAGCGCACACAGCTCAATGAAGAGTAAGCTAAAATCCATTGCGCGTGCCTGCGCGCAATAGAGCAGGGCGCCGGGAAGCTGTACGTGCTGCCCGATAGCGCTAGCTTGCTTTACAAATGTCGACAATGGCACGCAGGGACTGGCTGAATATAATTGAAGGAGGCCACGGGCCTTGGTCAGGTACGCAGAAGCGTGCCTCCGGGATGATCGATGACCACCAATAACAAGTAGCGAGAAGAGTAGGGTGTGGAGCGTTTCCCTGCAGATCAATGTATTACTCTGGTTGAGATGGCCCATGTATGTGCAATAAGCTTACAGTACTTGGTTCGGGATAACAGCACGGATTACAAGCGTGCTAGCGCAGAGTGTACCTGTACCAACCTGCAGGGCGGGAGATGTTGGCCCTTATCAAATCAGTGATAGATTACAGACAACCCCGAACATCTCCAACATTCCAAGGTTTGGTCTTGTTTCTGAGCTGCTGAGAACTCGTGGAGAACCGTGGCATCTGCATGACAATATGCAAATGCTGACCATCAGTGCTGCGATCTCACTGTAACCACTGTACGCACGTTCTAATCAAAGTAGCCCTGAATGCATATAGCGTCTCCTCTCCGTCCCTCTCTCCTGCGTACGCCCCTCTTTCGGCCTGCATGTTATGGAACGCTGTCCCGTCGAGCTCTGGTTGAGGATCGTCACCCTCGCCTGCACAGACGGGGGATACACAGGCTGCAGTCTATGTCTTGTGTCTCAGAGGATGAGACATATAGTGGAGAGTGTTCGCTTCTTATCTATCTCGCTCGTTCACGAAGAGCAGCTGCTTGCCTTTTCACGCCTGCTACCTGACCCAGACTCCCAGTACTCTCCACCCGTGATTCGACACCTCCTCATATTCGTCAAATTATACTTTCGCAGTGACCCCGAGGGGAAGTCGAGGGGCGAAAGCTTGCAGCAGGCTACTCGAAAGATTATCTCCGTGGCTGCGCCCAATGTGGAGACCCTCGTCGTACATCAAGCCAGATACGACCTTGTGTTCTCTATGCTCAAATTTCCCGCCCTCCGTGACCTTTCACTCGACGGGCTGAGCTCCAGCTCTGAAATAAACATCTCCCGCTTCCCCGCCCTTCGTCGTCTGCATCTCGGCTCGAGCCAGGTCCTCCTTGACTTCTGGTCAGACCTGGCGCACTTCGCTCGCTCCCTCACACACCTCCGGATCTCTGGCATTGCCCTGAGTAGGACAATCTCTCCATTCCTCCTCATCCTCCTCGATCTGCCCATTCAAAACCACGCTGAAAGTATCGCCGCGATAAGGAGGGACAACGAATACACGCTGAGTTCGGCAGACGCCGCGAATGCCGTTGCTTTTGCGGAAGGGCTCCCCGCGCTGGAACACATCGTCATACAGCCCTATAAAATTGGCATCGTCAGCCGACGCGCTCCGGGCATTCGCGAACACTACTTAATGAAGTATGGGTTAGTTAGGATCGCGCGCGCGTGCGCTCAAGCGCAGGGCACCAAGAAGCTGTACGTACTGCCTGATAGTCCGGCGTACAGCGTTGACGAGGCACGGAGGGATTGGCTGGAGATGGTTGAAGGCGGCGATGGGCCTTGGTCCGCGAGCGCAGACGGGTATGGCGTCGGAGCGTCTGTTCATAACCAGAGGCAAGAAGAACATGGGGCTCACGATGTCCGGCCTCCGCCTCATCTACTCCGCCGCATCCCACACCAGGCTCTACCCACCGAAGGTGAGCTCCCACCGACTTCATGAGTTCATACATTGATTTGTGCGGCTTTGGCAGTCAGGAGTTATGATTCCGCTCATTCCTCTGAGAGCTGAATTGATGAAAATACACTGGTAATAATTTGGTTCACGATATTGCCAAGAGCAGGACAGGACCTATGAGGATGATTTTTATGAGATTATTATGCTGCGATGATGCCATTAGCACACCTAAACCTATGGAGCTGAAGCGAGAAGAGCTGAGCCTGAATACCCGTCCCATATACTATTTGTTGATGAATAGTGCTCGACCCTGCTGTATTTATCAGGGCTCACACCATTTCCAGAGCTAGCCAGATACGGATGGAGGCGCACGTGGCCGCCCCGCGGGCTCAGCTCTGCGAGCGGCTGGTAAACGAGCCTACTAGCCAGATGGTAACCGGTCAGCCACCTGACGCACGATCATCCTGTCGCCTCCGAGGACCCACCACATATCAACTCTGTGGCTTACGGAACCAGGAAGATTTGCAGCAAACGTATCCGAGTCGATGCAGGGTGGACCCCCTTCTCGGGTCGGCTACATGCTCAACATGGGTGACGAATGAGGTACCGCAGATGCCCGTTCAACCATTGTTAAAACACCGTGTCCGTGTCCGGAGACCACCAAGAGAATGAACAAACCCGATTAAGAGCGGTGTCTGGAGTCTGGACCAAGTATAGTACTTGCTGTACCTCCTGCGCCAACAACACTCACAACAAATGATAGTTTCGAGCTCCCACGCGAGGAGATATTTGTTTGATATTGAGTTGTGATTGACTATAATACACTTACCCCGACAGTAAAGTTTTGTCGAGCCATATCCTTCAGAGGCTGGACTTGTTGTCACCGAACAGCTCCTTGATAAACGCCTCCGAGTTGGGCTCGCGGCCGAGGAAGTTCTGCCAACGACACATTAGTCACCATTAACCAGACACGAGTCCGTAGTAAATACCTTAAGGGACACAAGATCGTCCTGACTTCCTCCGGGACGCAGGATATGTTCACGGTAGCGCTGTCCACGTGCAGGGTCGAGTGGGTCGCCCTTGAAGACCGTTGCGTACATGTCCGCAGCGAAGACGAGCGAGTAGGTGTAGCCGTAGTAGCCAGCGTCATAGCCGCCGGCGATGTGTCCAAACGAGCCCTGTCCAGGAGTGGGCTTGCCAGCGGAGACAAGCGAAATTTTCTCTCGCATTGTGTTCCAGAGCTCGGTGTAGTCGTCGGCCTCTGTCGAGCAATATTAACGATCTAAAGGCGAAGCGGGTACGAGAGAGGACCAACCCTTGTCGATGTGTACTTTGAGATCGAAGTTCGCAAAGAACAGCTGGCGAAGGTAGAATAAGCCGACATTGACGTATCGACTGCACGTACAGGCTCAGCTATAAGCATAGTATCTGTTAGACGGCTTCGTACCTCTTGACAATCTTCTCAATCAGGTCCGCAGGTAGAGGCTTTTTGGTGTCGAAGTGGCTGGACATACGCTCGAGAACCCTGGGCTCCCAACACCAATTTTCGAGCATCTGCGACGGCGCCTCGACGAAGTCGCGCGCGACGGAAGTGCCATGGAAGCGGGCGAAGCGCGTCTTACTCAGAAGGCCATGGAAGACGTGGCCCATCTCGTGGAAGAACGTAGTGACGTCGTCGTGGCGCATGAGCGCGGGCTTACTCGGAGTCGGCTTTGCGAGATTCGCAACCATGGCCGTGAGTGGGTAGCTCCGCGAGCCATCCTCACGTTTGTAGCCGGAGAGGAGACCCCAAACCGCTGCATGAGAGTATTTGGACTCTAAACGACGCGTTAGCCAGTGATTGTTAGATAGAGCATGCGAGCTGACCGCGAGGGAAGAGATCGAGATAGCACCAGCCAACAAAACCGGACTCGTCCTTGGCATCTTTTTCCCAGACAGCAAACTGCTGCACCTCCGGATGCCATGTTTCGCCCTTAACTTCAACGAACTTGACGCCAAGCAAATTCTGGTAAATTTCGAGGATAGCAGGAACGACAACCGTGACTGGGAAATACTCCTTGACGAGCATGTCGTCCAGATCGAGACTCTTCTCGACATATTTGCGATCGTAGTACCTGTAATCCCAGATATTGAACTCGCCATCAAACTCGAGACCCTTCTTTTTGTGCTCTTCTTGCTTCAATGCAAGCAGAATCTCTCGTTCCTTGAGGGCAACGGGACGAAGCTTCTGTTCCAGATCGGCAAGGAACTCCTTCACGGTCTTTGCATTCTTGGCCATCTTGACTTCAGTGACATAGTCCGCCCAAGTGGAGTAGTTGAGTAAATCGGCGATTTTGCGACGAAGCCCGAGGATCTTGTCCAGTACGGGAACGTTAATCGACAAGCGAGATTCGTAGGCTTCGAATGCTCGCTGACGAATGGTTGGATTCTCCGCGAATTTAAGCTGTGAAGATGGCGCGTCAGCAACTTTCGATATGTACGTGTAGCGAAAGGTCCACATACGACAGGGAAAATGTCAGGAGTCTTGAAGGTGACATCGTATAAGTCCTTTCCGTCTTCTGTCCGTTTGCTGTATCCTGAAACGACATCTGCTGGTACACCCTTGAGGTCCTCTAAGGTAAAGGCAATAGTCCCCTGGCGTGATGTTAGAAATGTGGCAAAACGATCCGTTTTGTGTCATACCTTCTCTTCGTTGAAGTTTTTCTAAATATAAAACATTAGAATCATCCAAAAAGATACGCACGATATGCACTCACGCTGAATTCGAGGGAAGTGGCAGACAACTCTTTCTTGAGCGTCGTGAGCTCCGTACGCTTCTCCTCGGGAAGGGCTAACCCCGCACGAGTACCATCCAAGATCATCTTCTCAACCAAACGTTCTTCCTCAGGAGTAAGCTTTTGACCCGATTTCTTGATATTCTCTTGGGCGGCCTGCTTAGCCTGGAAGAGATCGAGACGCATAGACATTTCGACGCCATAGTCGCGGGCCATCGCCTCGGCCTCGTTCGAAGCATCGCGCAGATCCTTGGATGGAGACACATTCTGGTAAAAAGCAAGAGGTTCCATGACATGTTCGAAGTCTGCCTCGCTCCGCGCGAGGGCAAGCTACTCTGTCGTGTCAGTAGCAGAGAATGAAAGAACGAGACGACTTCACGTACAAAGACCTGCAGATCGTTCGTCAGAGGTACTATAGGACCATTGTCAAGTCACGTACAGAATCAAATGTGCACTCCTCTGGTGGCAGAGACGATATCTTGTCCATGAGCTTTCGGTCGTTGTCGATGAGCTCCTTTGCAATCCTCCGTACATCCTCCGGTGAGTGCGTCCACGACGGCGCAGGCTGAGGCGGGGTCAACGAAGCCATTGTAGGATCGGTGGTGCCAAATATCGATGAGATGGTAGAGAACAAGGTAGAGGGCGATCGATGCAGGACTAAATGAGGCGTGACCCACCGCGTGCAGCCGAAACTTGATTTCTGTGCCAAAGTCGCCAGACCCGCGGCTGCCAGTGCGCCGATGCCTAGGATATGTCGCCGGCGGAAGCCATGCTTCACGACGGGCGAGGTGACCTTCGAGCCTGCTCGAAGGAGCTGGCTCATCCCGGACGTCGTGGTGAGTGTGAAAGCGAGCTTACCCGAGCTGAGCGCGGATCAGAAAAATATTGGCATCGGGGTGTTTTGGAAGTGCCGGATCGACAGCGCAGTACGTAAGGATTTTGGTCTCAATATCATGCACATTTTCTAGCTGGTAGAGAGCAGTCCCAGACGAAAAACACTTCTCGGGACAACCGCCATATCCGAATGAAGCAAGAGGGGCGCGTCAGTTGATGCGCTGCCGTGATCGCTTGACTAGTCTCAACCCGTCGCCCGATAACGCTGACGCAGACGAATATGTGACTCGACGTTCCTTGTACATCTATACCCTCAGTTTTCCAGCCGAAGAGACCGCGTAGACTGATGCTCACCAGAGAACAGGGAGTGGGATCAAATGCCCCTTTCACCTATTGGACGGGCGTTGTCTGCTTTGGCCCTCAGTCAAGTCTCCAGATCTTGCGTTATGGGCCAATTCGAATATTGGTTTCACCTGAGAAATTTCATTGTTATATATTCCCGGCAACAAATGCATGTATCTAAGAGACGGTTTTTGCCAAAAAAAAAAAAAATGCACGGCCCAGGAGTCTAGACTCTAGAGCCCGGAGAGTAAACAAGGCGCTTAAATTACTTATACCTTTGGCGCCTGTAGCAGCTGCCTCCGCGCCGCTTACCTTGTCGCTAACCTGCTCATCTCGTTCGCCGCGCCCTCCTTGGTGACCGTCTTGATATACCCGGGTCATACTACCGACACTGATAACGACGATGGAATCGCCAACACCAGCAGCCGCGGCTCTCATCCGTAAGAAGCGCAACTTTAAGGCTCTGCAGCTCGATGTGTCCAAGTCCCAGACACCATCTCCGACGGAGCCCGCGCCGACGAGGCTGGCTCCCGCGCCAGGTGCTGGCGCAGGCGGAAAGAAGCGGCCGCCACCGATGAAGCTGGCCGCACCCAAGATCAACGCCAACGGTACCACAGCCGAGCAGAACGAGCCGGCGGAGGGCGGTCCAACTTCCGCGCCGGCAACAGGCAACAAGTCGACCAACCGCATGACGTACCACAGTGCACTGTCGCACACGCTTGCGAACCTCGATCTTAAATCGGAGAACAAGTATCACGACTTGCGGAACGAGGACCTCAAGGACCTTCACGAGCTCGGCCAAGGCAATGGTGGGAGTGTCAAGATGGTCGAGCACGTCCCGACGAACACGATCATGGCGAAGAAGGTGCGTGCACGGCCTGCTGTGTCGCTTGTACATGTCACTCATAAGATCTCGTGCTTCAGATTGTCCTCATCGACGCCAAGCCGGCTGTACGAAAACAGATCCTCCGCGAGCTGCAAATTATGCATGATTGCAACTCGCAATACATTATCTCATTCTACGGCGCGTTTATTTCAGACCCAAATATCTGCATTTGCATGGAGTTCATGGACAAGGGCTCTCTCGACGGTATATACAAGAAGATTGGGCCGATTGACGTTGACGTGGTGGGAAAGGTAGCGCTGGCAGTGCTCGAAGGGCTCACATATCTGTATGACGTGCACCGGATTATCCACCGTGGTGAGTGACCCCCAGACCAACTCCAGCTCCTCGAGAGCGTGGACTGATGGTCTCCAGATATCAAGCCGTCAAATATCCTATTCAACTCGAAGGGCCAGATTAAGATCTGCGACTTTGGTGTCTCAGGCGAGCTCATCAACTCCATCGCGGACACGTTTGTCGGCACATCAACCTACATGAGCGTGAGTGCTGGACTCGCGTTTCCAAGCGGACAGACGAATTTGACTTCCTGATCTGGCAGCCTGAGCGGATACAGGGTGCTCAGTACACGGTCAAGTCGGACGTGTGGTCGCTGGGCATCTCGCTCATCGAGCTCGCGCTCGGCCGGTTCCCCTTTTCGGACAGCGCGTCGGACGACTCGGACCTTTCCGACTTTGAGAACACGCTCTCGCCGAGCCGGCCGCGGGGCCTCGCGCTGCGGAGCGCGGAGGAGGCCCGCGCAGAGAAGGAGAAGCGCGACAAGAAGAAGAAGCGGAAGAGCAAGGGCGTCAGCCTCCAGGGCGGCGGCATGACGATGAGCATCCTCGAGCTTCTACAGCACATCGTGAACGAGCCCGCGCCGCGCCTGACCCCCGAGGGCCGCTTCCCGAAGGAGGCAGAGGACTTTGTCGACAGCTGCCTGTTCAAGGAGCCCGACGAGCGGAAAACGCCCAAGGAGCTCCTCGTGCGTCCCAATCAGTCCCTTTGTCTCCCTTTCCTCGCTGTTGACGCGTGCCGCACAGAAACACCCGTGGGTCGAGGGCTCGCGGACAAGCGGCTTCGACCTCGTCGCCTGGGCGTCGACATTTTAGACCTATCTAATCTGATATCATGCAGCCAAGGCACACGCCCCCCAAATCAGCTTCTTGCCTTGTTCTCCTTCTCCTTCATCAAGGAAGACTTATACCCCTACCATTTGTTGTTTCACTCTTGCATGCTGTCTGTTTTATAGGGGTGGTCCCGTTCATGTAATTGTAGCCTCGAGTCTTGCAAAGCGTGGGCAATGATACGACCGTCGGGGCCGGCTGGGCCGACGCGACGCAACCTAACCTCGTGGCTTGCCCTCCGAGAGTGTGTACCAACTCCGAGCCGCCCCTAGGACAACGGTTACAGTCTGTTGCACTCGTGAACGTGAATATATTCGTCAGGCTGCAGAGCATTATAATAGGGCATGCGGTCGCAGAGCTACCAAACGGGAGTTCCACGGTGTCCTAGGTATGTCGTCGGTAGAATGAAGAATCGTCGAGGAAAAACCGTCCAAGGATCATATACTACGGCGTTGCAATCGTGGGGGTGCATTGAGAACGTCGTATGAGGAGTTGCGGTCGTCGAAAATCGTGGGTTCCGTGCGTTCTTGGAAATAGTCATAAAATTAGGAGGTCGTCCCGCCGTTTTTGGAAGCGAGAAGGGCGTCGGCACTGCGAGGATCATGGCACATGGCGTGCCCCTCACTGGACCCATTCCTCCTTGTTGGGCTCCCACTGCGCATGCGGGCGGTAGTTGAGCGTCGGGTGCTCCATCCTGTGCTTCACCGACTCGTGTACCTTGGGGTTCTTGTCCGGGATGTGGCGCCCGCGGCCCCTGTGTATGCTGCCAAAAACGGGCACATCGAGTTCAGCGACACTAGAAAAAAGGCGCGCGCGCGCACGCACCTCCACTTGTCATGCCACTTGCCGTCCCCGTCCTGGTAGCAGTAGTTCGTCGGCATGAGCTCGAGCAGCCACCAGAACCGGCAGAGCCGGAGCTGGTCGAACAGCGGCGCGGTCGCGTCCGCGTCCTCCGGCACCGCGTCCGTCGCGACCGCCCGCGACTTCCCGCTCCCGCTGCTCGCCGTCGACTCGCCGCTCGCGCGCCCGTACCCGAACGCCTCGAGCGGCTGCTGGTCCCCGGGCCGCCCACCGTTGGGCGGCAGCGCGTCGGTCTTGACGGCGAGCGTGGGCGGCGTGGTGGCGGGCGGGGGAGGGGACGTGAAGCCCGTGGGGACGAGCGCGGCGTCGAGGATACCCGCGCGCCGGAGCGCGTCGCTGTCGAAGGCGATGCCGCACTGCGCCTGCACGACCTGGCGCACCATCCAGCGGAGGGAGATATCCGAGAGCGCGTGCGGCGTGTCGTTCGGCACGCACCCGCCGCCGACGTCTGTTGCTCTGTGTGTGAGCGCGGGGCAGGGCACAGAAGGGAGGGGGGAAGGCGAGGGAATGGGTACGTACCGCCGTGGCTCCCGGCGAACCAGACCTCGAGCACGTTCGTCTCGACTTGGTCCCCTGCGGGGTCGTCGAGCGGGCGGATGCTGTCGTGCTTCTTCGCGCGGCGCCCCTGGAGGCACGGTACCTTCGCGTACGGGCCTGTCGTCTTTCTGAAGAGCCCCTTCAGCCAGCGCGTCTTCTTCTTCCCGTCCGCGGGCGTCTGGTTTTCGTTGGCTGGAGGGGGCTGCGCCGCCTCGGCTTCTGCCCGCATGTCGGCTTCCATGCGCGCCCTCTTGTTCTCTTCGTCGAACGATGCCACGGCAGAGATGGGAGACGTCGTCGGCTGTGCGTCCTCCTGGATAGCGATCAGGTCGGAGACGGTGGCGGAGGCATCGCAGGTCAGGCGATGGTACAGGTTCGGCTGGAACTTCGCGCGACGCTGCGTGGCAGGTGAGCCTGGCTCACGGAAGTGCAGTACGAAACCATTCCCCTACCTCATCCAGCGCGAGTGCGTGTCGGAAGGTCTTGATCGTCGTGTTCGTGGTCGTAAATGGCAGGGTCTTGCTCCTCAGCAGGCCCACGCTCGCAACGGTATCCCTGAGAGGCAGTCAATACCCTCATGCATGCGCGTATATGCGTCGATAGCGCACCAAACCCCAATGAACTCGACCATGACGCTTCTGCAGAACGTCCTCTTAAATCCGGCCGCGAGTTCTCTGTGATTTTTGTCGCAGTTCTTGAAAAGCTTGTATGCGAGCGGGAGCTGCTCTGGGTTGTCTTTGGGCAGTAGACCAATCTTTCAATACAGTTTGAGATATATCCCCGATCCGAGGAATCAAACGGGCCAACCTTGTGAAGCATGCCAGCCAGGGCTCTCGCAGTGTATGCCCCGCGAGAAAACCCTAAGAGTAGGGCACGGTCAACCTCTGTCAAGTGGAGGGGACTTGCAAACGAACCAAAGATGCAGATCTTGTCGCCGGGACGGTAGTTTTGCATGAGGAAGGTGTAGCCTCCTCGGACATGCTCATCGAGGTACCTGTAAGGGAGAGCCGCTAAGCTCGTTAGCATACAACGAGCGAAGATGAAAGCCTACCAGGCTATAGCTTCGTCCAGCATTCTGGCGCCCCATTGGAAGAGAGGCTGGACAGCACCAGGATGGAAATAGGTGCCTACGCCGGGCTATATGCGTGGCGTCAGCCAGTGAATGAATGCGACATTCTTCTACCTACCTGGTAATAACACAGCTGGTCGTCCGTGTTGTCCTTCTTTAGCAGTGAGTAAAGCTTGACGACATTAGTGTTCTGCAGTGTCACGTCGGTGAGTGGGTCTCGAAGCGCGTTGATCAATGAATGATGCAGACATCACCGTCAAATTGGTTGGAGGTCCCATCAAAGCAAAGCACGAGCGTGCGGGTCTTGGGAGGCTTGACGCTCGCCACGGAGTCGAAGCTCATCTTCAGTTGAGACAACGGCGCAGCCGTTACAGTACCGGTGAGAGCAGGTACAAGCGGAGCGTGAGGCTCGGCGGAGGGGACCGAGACGGAAGTCGTGGACTGGGCGTTCATCGCAGCCAGAGTATTTAAATGCACGGAATCTCGGCGTCGGCGGGGACAGCGTGGTGATGGCTAGTGATGAAACGAGCTGTATCGTTGCTATGCTTCTGTGAAGATCGCAGCTGTGCGAGGGGAAGGCGTCGTCGGACGAGGAGGTGGGGGATCGAGCGGGCGGGTCAGTGGATGAGTAGTTAGGTGTATATGAATGGCTGGGACAGTGGCCACCCGGCGTGGTTTGGCCCCCAGATACTGTTCAGCCAGCTTCTGGGAAGGCGAAGGCTACATCACGAGATAGACGGGTTACAGGAACAACATAACCAAATCTGTCAAGCCATCTTTGCATCATCAGCTAACAGCTCCACAGGCCGACACGGGTGGGCACAGGCAGCCCCCACAGCCAAGCCTTGTCTAACGCGTCTCTCGCGCCACACGGAATACAAGGCCACAGACCATGACTGTCGTAATACCCCCACATACGCAGCAGGAGCCTGTGCAGGCCACAAGAGCCACGTGAACAAATATTCCTTCCGATCGCTGAAGGCAGCGCGACCCTCCGAGGTCTGGCGGGCCACCCCAGCACCAAGCAAAGCTCCAGAATATCGGCACCACAGCATTTGCGACGGAGAAGCTTCATGTCAGGTTGGTGTTGCGGCGCCGGCCTCGCTCTGTCCGGCGGGTCTCGCAGGGATTAGCGCCGGAGAGGCCGTGATATTCAAAATTCCGCGAGCGCACTCTACACAATGATATACGCCCAAAGATGCACCACCGTGAGCATGTTAAGATGAGCTGAGTTAAAGATCGGAGGTGGGCTCCCGAGAAACAGATCGTCTAGGC
>NW_006767640.1:234447-243035 GCF_000300595.1 Phanerochaete carnosa HHB-10118-sp | reverse complement strand
CGGGCACAGGCAGCCCCCACAGCCAAGCCTTGTCTAACGCGTCTCTCGCGCCACACGGGATACAAGGCCACAGACCATGACTGTCGTAATACCCCCACATACGCAGCAGGAGCCTGTGCAGGCCGCAAGAGCAACGTGAACAAATATTCCTTCCGATCGCTGAAGGCAGCGCGACCCTCCGAGGTCTGGCGGGCCACCCCAGCACCAAGCAAAGCTCCAGAATATCGGCACCACAGCATTTGCGACGGAGAAGCTTCACGTCAGGTTGGTGTTGCGGCGCCGGCCTCGCTCTGTCCGGCGGGTCTCGCAGGGATTAGCGCCGGAGAGGCCGTGATATACAAAATCCCGCGACACAATGATATACGCCCAAAGATGCACCACCGTGAGCATGTTAAGATGAGCTGAGTTAAAGATCGGAGGTGGGCTCCCGAGAAACAGATCGTCTAGGCCGAGGATAGATATTGGACCGAAGCGTGTGAATACTTTTGACAACGGGCGCAAGGAACACAGCCAGTCATCAAGCTTAGGCCTCCGAAAATGTTGGAATCGGAGCCGTAGTTCCTCGCCCAGATGGTGAGACAAACGTCGCCAGGCGAATCTTTGGGAGCAACTATTACATCCAGCATTCGTTCCCACTTGTTGACAGAGAACAGGTACCGGAAGATTATCTGTGGGTAGGGCCTTCCGTGCGGGGTCTTTCGAGTGGCGGCACAGCAAGATTGTGGTGGGTATCTAAACTCAAGCTGACACGAGAGTGAATGCAAGGGGTTGCACTGGATCCCGAGCGAGAAGGGGCTGTGACTGCCGGCGATGTCCGGCTTTTTAGCAGACGCACGTTCGTGGACTTCGAGTCTGGCGCGAGAAACACGAAGAGCTAAGAAGAAACTCTAATGGGCGGTGGTGACGAAAGGCCGACAAGTTGGTCATGAGCGAGCAGGACGAGCGCGGCGGGAGGACAGAGTTTGGAATCGGTTTGGGAATGGAAAATGATGGGCCACGTGGAGCCTTTGTGGCGTACTGTTAGCCGCCCTCCAATCGGCCAACCGTGTATTCTGGGCTCAACAGTATTGTTGTAGCATAATATGGGGCCTCAAATATATCAATAGTATTCATTTCTATATGAATGTATAATATGATTAAGATCAGTCCAAGGGGACTTGAGCTATGCGTGCATTACTGCACCGAAATAGCCAGGATGCCTAAATTTGGTAGCGCGCCAGACCCTCCCCCTCTCATTGACGACCATTCTTTCCACCCCATCACCATCTCCACCCTGTACAGCTGCATTTATTATCAATATTATGGTATATAATACTGCCTCCCAACTTTTTGCAGTCTAATTCCGCCTCCAGGGTTCTCTGGTCACGGCTTGGGCGGTTCTGGAGATGTCCAAGGAAAAGGACATCGCCACTTGCGACAAAGGGTTGGGGGCACAGGGAACACATGGTATGGCTTCTGTATATGTTATAATTTACTTCTCCCGCGCTCTCTTAATTTTATCATTTTTTGTTGTGTGCCAAAGGCACATCTCTGCTGACCTGCTATTTTCATGCCTGCACAGAACTTTGTGCCATAGAAACGGAACAGGCAGCTTTCCCAACATTTATCTACACCCAGAACCCGCCCCTACCTATATTTAATGTAATACATGTGTTTTATTCCTAATCTGCGCTGTGCAACGACTGTGGAAGGCCGGCGGCTCGGCCAAATCTAAGCGCCCTGCTTGAGCACTGCGTGCGCCTGGCCGGCTGCCAAGTGCTGTTTCTGCAGTCTTCTCACCAAAATATTTATAGTGCCTATAGCAACAATGGAAAAATTTTACCGCTTGGTAGAATAATATTTTATATTCATTCCAGTGGATCCGAGGTGTAGCATTTTCCTTATCTCCATGCATTTACGAGTATGGAGCAAAATGCCGTAGCCTGGCCGACTTCGGGGCACGTGACAGTAGCTCGTGACGCGCCTGGGTATCGGCAGGACGACGCGTAAATGCAGCCGCATTACAATGCATTGTGGCTACTATTGATTGCATATATGTATGCCCTTTAATTGTCATAGAAGACTGCTCACGGAGGCGGATGGGGCCTACGGGGCAGTACATTAGTCTCGGTTCCAGACATTCTAGGGCCCCATTATTAGTACTGTAAACCATGTAACAAGCGGAGTTTGAATCGGCATGCAGAGACGGTGCCGGAATTGTTCTGCAGCTCAATTGGTAACAATCCGTTGACAGATATTCATTCCCTCCCTTACTGCGACTATTTGATGATTACTTACTGACCACACCCAGTCCGGTCTCTGCGAACATCTACCAGAAGAGAGGCAGCGAGATTGCAGTACATAGGCAGAGACTCTCTTATTAACATGTTGTTTCTTCGCCTGTCTCAATAGCACGAGAGCCCTCCTTCTGTGCGTTGCAGCTGCAAACTTTATCTTCCATGCTTCAGCGGACTATGGCGCGCTGGAAGGATCGCTTGCCAATCGTGCCAATGCATACAGGATCCAAGACGGCGTACGTATCCGATTGGGCTTGCGAAGCGCACTAAGACGCCCGGAGAGAATGGGACGGGCACAGAGCTCATTAGCACCGCTCTCATATATCAGCCCAAGTTTCATTTAGACGGATGAATGCATCATGCGGAGGCAATGTAGAATCAAAGCACCGGATAACGGACCATCACATGGAAACGCCACAAAGTTGCCAAGCGGCAGTGCAAGCGCAGCCATCGTGACTTTTCAGGACGCATTTCGAGGCGATTACACAGGCTGTAATAATCTTTCAATATTTCAGAATCGGATTGGCGGTCGTCCGTGGCGGGGTAGGTGGAGTCCAACATTAGCACATGACTCAAAGGTTCACAGGCGGTCTTATCGCGTCCCAGCACTGACGTCTCCGATGCATGGATGCACCATAAACTCAATTAATCTACAAAGTTGGCTTCGCCGCTCCATGTAGCTCTTGGTTCATACCCAAGTTGTTCCATTCGCCGTATGACAGACATGTGAAAATTCGGCCTGACGTCCGGTATACGGCGACCTCTTCCTTGATGACGCTCACTGGATTACAACATCAGCATCATCCAATCGCGCGCAACAGCCGGAAACGTGCTCTTACTCGAATGTTATGTACCCCATTTGCTTGTGCGGCAGAGGTACGCGCTCGAGCAGGTTCCACCAGCGCGACCCCTGGGGTCCCAGCTCGTCGTGTATATTGGCACAAACGTCGGTATCTTCAAGCGGGGGTCTGTACCCAGGCACTGTAGAGTAGACTCCTTTCTCGCTCAGTCGTTCTGCATCGAACAACACGCCGCATTGGGCTGCGAGAACTTCGCACACCATCCACCTCAGGGAAATATTCCCCAGGTTGTGAGGCTCAATGTCCAGCACAGATCCGCCGCCAACATCTGGGAATGCAGAGGCAGGCACGGTAAGCCTCAATAAGGTTGCGACCTCTCGTGGGCCTGCTATACATACCGCCGTGACACCCCGGAAACCAGACCTCCAGGACGTCTGTCACTGGCTTTGTAGTCGTCGGGACCTTACTTGCCGGGGCCGTACGTTGTATTTCCTGGTTAGTAGGATTGCGCATTCTGCCACTGGGTTTGAAGAACACTCGGCGCTATCAACATGATCAGCGAAGTGGCCAAGCAGCTACCGGTCGCTCAACAGACGCACCTCGTCCAAAGCAAGCGCGTGCCGGAAGACTCTGATGCTGTTGTTCGAGCTTGTGAATGGCAGTGTCTTGTGTCGCACCATGCCCACGCTCGATACTGTCTCCCTGAACCAGAGTCAGCTTTTGGTTGAAAGCGCCCTCGCTTCACTGAACGCACCAAACGCCAATAAATTCGATGTCAACCGGCGTCCCAAACGTCTCCTTGAAACCTTTGGCAAGTATATTACTATCCTCGTCTTCACGCTCATAGAGCTCGTAAGCGAACGGGACCTGCTCATCGTTCCCCTTGCACAACAAACCAATCTGCAAGGATGACGTTAAGTTTGACTGACGCCGGCTGCGTGAGAAGGGCAGGATCCAAACCTTGTTCAGCATCCCGGCGAGCGCGCGCGCCGTGTATGCACCTCGAGAGAAGCCTGCGAGTCTTTGTCATGCTACGATGACATCGACTTGTAAGGGCAGGCGCACCGAAAAGACAGACCCTGTCGCCTGCCTGGTAGTTCTCCATCAGAAACTTGTAGCCCCCATATACATGCTCGTAGAGATACCTGCGGGAACATGCGTCAGCCATGCCGGCGAAACGAAGGGCACTCTGCCTCACCAAGCGATGGCCTGGTCAAGGAACTTTGCCCCCCATTGCAGAAAGTGCGATACTACGCCCGGCTTCATGTACGTCCCTATTCCGGGCTGCAGGCCAGAATTGATAAGCTTGTTTGGTAAACGTGCCATGTGCACTGGCCTGATAATAACATAGTTGTTCGTCGGTGTCTCTTCGTAACAGCTTGAAGAAGTGGACAACATTCGTGTTCTGCGGACAACGATCAACGACTGTTCATGCCAACCTCGAATGTGAAACGTACGTCTCCGTCGAAGGCACTCGACGTCCCATCGAAGCATAGCACAAGTGTACGACCTATCTCTCCATTCAGTCGAGTGTCCGAACGCAAATAATTTGGACGAACCAGAGGTTGTCGATAGGCGCCTCGCCGAAGATAGCTGGCCCCGGCAGAGATGAGCTCGAAGGATGGCGAGCTGTTTCGTGACGCAGCGTCGCGAGATCAAGTGTGCTGCCATGGGGCGGACGAAGGCAGGCAGCAGGCCTTCCTCGACATTTTAAAGACGAGTGATCTGCCACACACGCACCGTAGTATCAGGCTTCTCCCGAAGGAGAACCCTAGCCTTGACTTCCCTGCCTGCCAACTGATCCATATCGTACGGAATAGATGGTTACCTGCTTATAAACGGGACGAATTCACGCTTTGACAGATGCGCCAGGGCCGGTGCCTCATGGACCGCGCGGTTCGCTGCAAGCATTCCATTGTCTTCGGGGGATATATATATAAATACTGTACAGACGCGCTTTGGGTCCAGTCGTGGGAGAATCAAGCATCCGGGATCTTGACGAAGGCTCCAGCGCACATGGCTTTGTAACTCTCCTCGGTGAACGGCTGGTACCTATGCTTGAAATACGGCTCCACTCTGTCAACGGGCGTTAGCAAGCGTCAAAGACAGGCGGAGGAGATGCCGCTTACGCGGGGGGAACATCGATGTAACCACGGCAGTGCGTGAACGTGTCGAAGCTGTACTTGCCAAAGTAGCTGCCGTCTGAAGCGGGGAAGTCAGTGGTTCGAAGGTTACCGCGCAATGCGCACCACGCGTGCACGTACAGCCAGAAGCGCCGATCCCTCCGAAGGGCATTTCGTAAACTGCGAATGCGATGGGTAAGAATGTAGGACTACCGCAGCCAAAAAGAGACATACTGGCAAGTTGTATGAGTGTGTCGTTGAGCACCAGTGAGCCACTGTTGGTCTGGTTGCGGACTGAGTGGGGGATGATGGAGTCAGCGCATGATCAAGAAAGACACACGATAGCATACTTTTCTCCTTTATCTCTTCTTCGTTTGTGAAGGCGTATAGCACGAGAGGATGAGGGCTATCATGAAAGTTCTAGAATGTGGACGGCCATAGGGACGGCCAAACGGAACTCACCGAGCTGCGACAATGCGAATCGCTTCGTCAACGTCATCAACCTCAACGACAGCTAACACAGGCCCGAATACCTCACTATTCGTGACCGCTGTCAGAAGAGAATACTGCCGGGTGAACATGGCAGAAACTTACTCTTCCATCAATATATCGTCCAGCTTGACGTCTGCGACGACTGTATTGGAGATCCGACGCGTTACAGGGTCGCTGCGGCCACCGATTATAACTTTGCCCTTCGTTTCTTTGATCAATCGCTCAAGGCGATCATAGTGGTGTTCATTAACTATTTTTCCCCACGTCGAGTCGGGACGAAGAGGATCGAGCGGGAAGCAGACTGCATGTGCCTTCTTCATACCCTCGTAGAATGCCGGAGCGACGGACCGCGGTACCAGCGCATAGTCAGGGGCGACGCAGACCTGGACGCACAGAATCAGCATGAATGATTGAGCAGTTGGGATGTTACGCGCCTGGCCAGTGTTCAGTAGCTTTCCGTACAGCATCCTCTTCGCCACGAGCTCCATGTCGCACTCGGGGCTGACGATGACCGGACTCTTGCTCCCGAGTTCGAGCGTGAGTGGCGTCACAAACTTCGCGGCCGCCGCGGCGATCTTGCGCCCGTTGTGGATCCCTCCCGTGAAGAAAATATGGCCCCACGGGAAATCAAGCAAAGCGGTGGCTTGGGGAACTGCACCTTGAACTACAACATAAGCCTGCGTATCGAGATATTGTGGTATCAGAGATGCAAGAAGCGCGGAAGACGCAGGAGCGTGCTCTGACGGCTTGAGAACAGCGGGACAGCCGGCAGCAATGCAGCCGACTAAAGGGAGGAAGGTAATAACGACGGGATGGTTCCAAGGGCTACCAAAAACTTGAGCAAGTGATGAGCGGCAGCTTGAAGAGAGACCTACAGGATGAATAACGCGACACCTTTGGGAACATGATAAATTGTAGTGTCCCATGAGCCCCGCCATTCTTCGACCTTGGGCTTCTCGGGCCTCGTCCACTCTTCAAGGTTGTTCATAGCGTTGAGACATGCCTGGATGGCCGGAGCGGTCTCCGGGCCTGTGGTGTCCTGGCGTTCTCTCCCAAGATCCTCGATCATGGCGTCCTCGAGGGCAACGACATTGTCCTGGAGCATGCGGGCGAGCTGAATGAGCTGGCGCCGACGATAGGCCAGCGGCCTGGTGACTCCAGATTGGAAGTACTCGTGGACACGCGCATGTATCTGACAAGAAGATGTCGTGAGCGTTGCTACATGCACCATACGCTGGCGCGCAGTACCTTAGGAATCTCGGAAAGTGCTGTATAGTGGGCTTCCACAGACATTGCAAGTTTGTTCGAGGTCCAGAGGAACACCGGCGATGCACGTCAACGCCAGCACGTCTATCCTAAGATTTTATAGGAAAGTCTCTGAGACAATCATGGGAGTCCGACTTCGACTTCTTAATGGGCGCACTGCCTGAAACACGGCGCATGCTGAGCGCTGGGGCCCAAGGCCTGAGACCTGGTCTGAGGTCTGACTCACTGAGGCCTGACACACCAGAGAAATTTGGAACAGGGCATCTAGAGTCAGCTCACGCGATCGTGTTCCTCAGATACCGGCCCGCTCATCGTTTCAGTAGTGCTCAGTACCGTCAGGTCAGCCTCGCCAGCCCGCTACGTCCATAGCACCATTCTTTTGGCCCACCAAATGGTCTCTGCCCCTCAATCACCGAACGAAGCATACCATTGCAGCGCAACTTGGCGGCGATGGAATGAATCCATGGCACCATACGGTCTCGGTTACGGGTTATACGAGTGGCAAATGGTTAGTGGGAGGTATGTCCATTGACTCTACCGTTCAGGCTTGCCATCGTATTAGGGTGTACAAAAAGGATCGTTGTATTGATGAATATATTCTAGTATAATTTCCTATTTTGTTCGAATTTTTATTTTGCCTCGGGCTAGGCTCGAACCTAGGCACCCGACGTCTGGGCTAGTGTTCCCTGCAAAACTCTTAGGTTTCTTCCCTACTAGTTAATAACTAGGTAAGTAACTAGTTACTTACATGGAAGTTACTATGGGTAGTTACTGTTAAAGTGCGACTGAACTCTTGCTTTATTCTGTGCTACAGGGCCAGTATATATACATGTGAGTCAGGACCTCTGATACCGCTATAGGACCTGTGGTACTGTGAGTGTAAGCATGTATACTAAGCATGAGTAATCAGATATTGTATTACTACAAGATAATAGAGGGATCATGTGATGATATCCCCATTAGTCCGTACAGGGCAATAACAAAATCGCCCAGTTCTGACACTCCCACTCGACTAGTTATTGCCTAATCTACTGAAGACCAAGCCTAGCATAGACCGGAAATGCTCGAATTTTGTTGCACCAAGTGGTTTCGTTAACGTGTCGGCGATCATTTCGTCCGTACTAACGTAGACTATATCCACTCGTTTTTCTTCTACGTATTCGCGTATGAAGTGATATCGAATGTCGACGTGCTTGAGCCTTTGGTCATGAGCGGGATTGACTGTGAGAAAGATTCCTCCTTGGTTGTCTGCTACCAAAGGTGGTGGTGCAGTAGGAAAGTAACCTAACTCTTTTTGGAGTGACGTCAGCCAGGCTAGCTCAGAGCATGCCTCCGAAAGTGCCATGTATTCAGCTTCCGTCGAGGATCTTGCCACCGTCTTCTGCATCCGAGATGCCCATGTGACTGCTCCATCAGCCATCAAGAAAACGAAACCGGTTGTTGATCGCCGGTTATCCCAATTTTTGCCCCAGTCTGCGTCTGAATACCCTATCAAACCGGACTGATTTGAGCCAGAGTACCGGATACGATACTCGGTGGTATGACGGAGATACCAGAAGATGTGCTTCGCGGCTTCCACGTGCTGTGACATAGGGTTTTGCATGTATTGTGAGAGTCATGTGACTTCCCAG